>NW_006399761.1:27087820-27098587 GCF_000299155.1 Elephantulus edwardii | reverse complement strand
TGTTCCCAACTTTTGCATTCCAGTCACCCATTATTATTCTTATTATTATTCTTCTTATTATTATTATTAATGCATCTTGGTTGCATGTTTGATCAATCTCTGACTGCAAAAGTTGGTAGAAATTTTCTATTTCCTCCTCTTTGGCTTTGGTTGTGGGTGCATATATGTGAATGATGGTAGTATTCCTTAGACTTCCTTGTATGCATATGGATATTATCCTGTCACTCACAACATTGTATTTCAAGATGGATCTAGAAATGAATTTTTTAACTATGAAAGCAATCCCATTTTTCCTCACCTTTTAATCTCCAGCATAGTAGATCCTCTGACTCAAAATGTCCCATGCCAGTTAATCTCATTTTGCCAATATCTAGTATGTCAACATTTATGCATTCCATTTCTTTCTTAACAATATCCAGTTTTCTTACATTCATGGTTCTCACATCTCATGTTCCAATCACTAGTGTCTGCTTACAGCTGTTCCTCCCTTTATGCGTTTCTATACTTGAGGACTCAGCCTCAGTTGCCATATCTGCTAGTCTAAGTGTGCTCTATTGTACATAGGGTTCTCAAATGCCTATTATTTCAGAACTATATGGCCAATTCCTCTTCCTAGTTTATAGAAGACTACAAAAGAGTATACAGAGTAACTGTACCAAAAGGAATTGGTGGACACAAAAGAATTTCATGAAACAACATATGAACAGGAGCCTATGATGACGAAAGAAAAAGTTCAAGCTGCTCTGAAAGAACAGGCAAAAAACAAGGTTCCAGGAACTGATGGCATACCAATTGACATATTTCATCAAACAGACACTGTCCTGGATGTGCTCACCAAGTTGTGCCAAAAAAATCTGGAAGACAACTTCCTGGCTAACTGACTGAAAGAGATTTATATTTGCTTCCATTCCAAAGAAAGGTGACCAGACAGAATATGGACATTATCAAATAATGTCATTGATACCACATGCAAGCAAGATTTTGCTGAAGGTTATAAAAAAAATGACTGGAACAGCACAAAGACAGAGAACTGCCAGAAGTGCAGGCTGGGTTTAGAAGAGGCTGTGGTACGAGGGATATTATACCTAATGTCAAATGGATCTTGGCTGAAAGCAAAGAGTACCAGAGGAATGTCTATGTGTGTTTCATTGACTATGCAAAGGCATTTGACTATGTAGATCACAACAAACTGTGGCTGACTCTGAGAAGAATGGGAATCCCAGAACGCTTGATTGTGCTATGTGAAACCTATGCTTGGACCAAAAGGTCATCAGAACAGAGCAAAGAAACACTGCATGGTTCAAAATTGGGAATGGTGTAAGTCAAGAATGTGTCCTATCTACATTTTTTTCCAGGCTATATGTAGAACAGATTATCCTGGAGACTGGGCTCTATGAGAAGAAATGTGGCATCAGGATTGGAAGAAGACTAATCAACAATCTGCATTATGCAGATGACACAACCCTGCTTGCTGAAACTGAGGAGGACCTGAATCACTTGCTGTAGAAGGTCAAGGGCTGCAGCCTTCAATATGGATTGAAGCTAAACATCAAGAAAACAAAAATTCTCACCTCTGGGATAATTGGCAGCATTGTGATAGATGGTGAAGAGATTGAGATTGTTAACCACTTCCGTTTGCTTGGCTCCACAATGAACACTCTTGGTACCAGCAGCCAGGAAATGAAAAGACGGATTACATTGGGAAAATCAGCTGTCAGGGAAAAAATTAGCTGTCAGAGACCTCTCCAAAGTACTGAAGAGCAATGATGTCAGTCTGAGAATAAAGTGCACCAGATGCAGGCCATGGTCTTTGCAATTACTTGCCATTCAACAGAAACCTGGACTATGACTATGGATGATAGAAGGAGAATTGATGTTTTTTATGCCTTTGAGCTGTGATGCTGGAGAAGAGTATTGAATATACCATGGACTGCAAGGAGAACAAACAAGTTCATCCTGGAGAGGGAGAAGCCAGGAGGCGAAGATTCTGAAGTTTTGTCTGACATACTTTGCAAGGAGGGATCAGTCCTTGGAAAGGGACATCATGCTTGGGAGGGTGGAGTGACAGTGCAAGAGAGGGAGACACTTGATGAGATGGATTGATTCAGTGACTGCAGTAACGGAGGCGAGGGGGGAAGGGTAGGTGTAACAGAGACAATAAGTTTGGCACAGGATAGAACAGAGTTTAGGGCTGTTGTATGTAGGGTTGCTATGAGTCACAGGTGACTCGAGGGCACATAACAAGAACAACATATTAGTTTGTATGCAAAGTTATATACATTGTGTTTCATACCCTCCTTCTTTCACATTGTATTTTGCACAATCATCCTCATTCATTGTGTTTTATAAAATTAATCACCATAAAATATGTTTAATTTGTACTGTTATATAATTGTATCTTGGCTCTATCAATCAATCTTAAAATTTAAAGCTTTAAAAAAAAAAGCTAAAAAAAACAAAAAAACAAAAAAAAATTTAAAAAAAAAGCTCAAATTCAATATTACAATGTCTGTATTTAGATATCTACCACAGTTTTTGCATGAGTATGTTCGGGTTTAAAATGACCGTCTAAAACATGGGTTATCACAGTAGGAATCAACTTTCTAGAAGTGATATCGATTTAATCGAGGGTGCCACAAATTGTCAGAGAACAACAAGAACGAATTGTGTTGGAAAATGTGTGGCCAGAATGCTCTTTGGAAGTGAGAAGGGGAAAGCTTGTTTCCACATACTTTGGGAATGTTATCAGGAAAGGCTAGGCCCTGGAGAAATACATCATGCTTGGAAAAGCAGGGGAGACGTGAAAAGAAGACCCCAAGGAAAAGATGGGTAGCAACAATGGGCTCAAACACAACAGAGATCGTGAACAGTAGGCTGGATCAGGCAGTGCTCTGCACTGCTCGGCTCGGCTCGGCTCGGCTCTGCTCTGCTGTGCATGGGCTTGCCACAAGGCAGCGCATCCTCTAAGGTACCCAACAGCAACTATTGCCTTACTAACTATAACTTCTTGTTTCCTTTTGGTTTGATTTTGTTGATTGTGCTGTGATTTTCAATAAATATCTAGAAGTTCTGAGCTCCATCTTCAAATACTATATCTTGAGCCACACAATTTAAGAACTCTCCAAGGAGGTTTGTATTTCTTTCCTAGCACTTTGTGCAATTTTTGTCGCATACTTTATTAACCAAGTTTTTAGCCTCACAATTCAGTATTCTTATTTTTGCTTTAAAAAGCCAATTATACTTTAAACAGTTAAATACGAGAAAAAGGAATTTTACATTGTCGATCTATTTCCCATCTGAAGTCATCTTCTTTCCATGGTGTGGATGCACATCTCCATCTGTAAGCATTTTCCTTCTACCTGAAGGAACAGCTTACGTTTCTCACAGCGCAGATCTGCTGGCAGCATATTTCCTCAGCCTTAATTAGTCTGAAACCATCTCTAGTTTGCCTTTGGTTTCTAAACGTATTTTTGTGGGATATATAATTCTGAGTTAACAAATTTGCGCTTCTTCTTCCTAGAATTATAAAGGTATTGTAACACTATTGTCTAAATTGTCCCATTTCCTATGATAGATATAGATTAGACATTTTCCACTGTGTTCTATTTCTTGGGCTACTTACTTTTTATTGCTATTTTTTCCTTCATTTTTATTGTCATATGCATTGATGTTGTTTTCTTTATGCTTATTTTGAGTTCTAAGAATACCCTGAAATTGTGAGTTAATAGTTTTCACCAAATTTGAAGTTTTGTGGCCATTTTTTCCTCTTCTGAGCCATTTAAGAAACAAAGAAAAAAATAAACATTTCTTACATAGCCAAGTAACTAGTGTCATGCTTGGGATGGTGGAGGGACAGCGTAGGAGAGGAAGACCCTCGATGAGATGGGTTGATTCATTCATTGGATAATGGGGATTGGTGACATACTAATACACACACACACACACACACATTTTCACTCCTCTGCTTCCACCTGCGCTTGGATCCCTAGGCTCATTCTACAGTAATGGTTCTATTCAATATTTGTCCTTATGGGACTGAGTTCACTCAGCATAATGCTCTCCAGTCCCTCCCAAGTTAGGTAATAGTTTACAAAATTATTGCTCTTGTATGCTGCACAGAATTCCTTTTTTTCTCAATCCATTCATTTGTGGTTGGACATCTGGGTTATTTCCATGTTCTTGCAATGGTGAGTAATGCTGCTATGAACATTGGTGTACAAGTCTCCTTTTGTGCCTCAGTTCTCATTTTCTCAGGGTATATTCCAAGCAGTGGAATAGCTGTATCATATGGAATTTCTATCTTCAACTTTTTGAGGAAGCACCAAACTGCTTTCCAGAGTGGATGTACCATTGTACAATCCTACCAACAGTGTTTAAGAGCTCTTATCTCATCACATCCTCTCCAACATTTATTACTTGCTGTCCTGTTAAACTTTGCCACTGCTACTAGAATGAGATGGTATCTCTTTAAAAAAAATTGTCTCACTTTTCTAGAAATTATATTACACATAATGATAGACATTAGAGGTTCCAGGTGTCCTGTTCATTTCTTCTTCACACTTTTTCTGTGATTCTTTTTTTGGATCATTTCTATAGTTTTGTCTTCATATTCAATAACGTTTTATGTATTATGGAACTCTATAATCTGCTACTAATATCACCCACGAAATTTGTCACCTCCAACTTCGTAGCTTTCACTCTGTAAGTTCTACTTACTTCTTTTAAATGTCTCTCATTTCTGTGTATTTCCTTTTTAAATACTAAAACATGGTATTAAGAGTATGTTAACACTCTTGTCTGGCAATTTCATCATTTCTAGAGCTATTATTCTGAGTGTTTACCTTATTTCTGGAATTCCATTCTGTCCCTTCCATATAGAATTCAAGCTCATTACCATCCACCCAGCTCTGATGCATAGTAGCTGTGTCTCAGGTTCCCAAGCCTGTGTGAGGGAGATTGCCCATCTTCTCGCGAGAAGCTGCTGGTAGACTCAAACTGTGGAGACGCATAACCTTTACGTTAGCAGCACGACTCACTCTGGACTAAATCACCAGAGCTCCTCAGCTTCCCTGAACTCAGAACTGTCTCCAAACTCAGCGAACAGTCGTGCTTTGCCACACAACAAACTTCATTTGACATTTCTGAATATCCCTCCCAGGGTAATATTGGGGTAATCAGGGGACTCACCTCATTTTTTCTCTCCAAATTTTCACTGTCCAAAATATCAGAAGAGTTGTTTCATATGTTTTGTCAAGTTCTTGCTGTTTATAGCAAGGGAATAAGTCCTGTCTTGTTGTGCCATCATTGCCAAAAGGAAAACACTGCTAAACACTTTTATTTTTAATTACATTCTTACCACTTTGCTTTTTAGATTCCACTTTGAGACAAATGTCAAGATGATAATGACTGACTTTTTAAAATGTTTACTGTGTGCTGAAGGACTGAAGTTTTATTTGAATTGTCACATTCAATTCACACAATAATCTATGAGGGAGACACCAAGATATACCTGATTTACATATGAATAAACTAAGATTTTTGGAAGTCAAGTAACTTTTTCTCACTTACATATCGAGTTAATAATGGCATCAGATTTCCAATCCAGTTTTGTCAATTGGAAAATCTTTTAGCCAATATACTCGTAAAACTTTTGATTCACCTTAAATGCTAACTCCATGTAGAAATATCTCACATATTTACTTCACTGTCTATCACTACCAAAGTTATACAATTGCTCAGGTTTTTCATTCATACAGTCACTATGAGTCGTCTATGACTTGACGGCACTTAACAACAAACAACAATATATACCACTCAACGTGGATGCTATAATGTTTACGTAAAGTGTTTAAAGCAAAGTGTTTAAAAGAATGTCTGGAAATTAACTGAATAAAAAAAATGCAAAATAGGAAAACATTTTTAGAGATGATATGTAAAGTTAAATGTGTAATAACTCTGCACTTACTTTTATCAATGATAGAAAATTCCTTCAAACTTAAATATCTCTGAAATCCTTAAGCAGTCGTAATATACTTCCTTTGTCATTAATTTTCTTTAGTTTTATTTTATTTTTTCCAAGAAATTGCAAAGACGTTTCTTGAGAGAAAAGAAAAAAACTCCCTTTCAAATTTTCTTTTGTTTGCCTAGAATATTCCTCTCCTGCCTTTGGTTATGTTTTGATTTCTTGATTATTGTTTTGTTCATCAGTTTTTTGTTGTGTTCCATTAAGTCATTATGACTCGTAACAACCCTAAAGGATAAAATAGCACTTCCCAGCTTCCCACGTCTATTCTCCAGCAGGTGAGTTCAAATTGCTCACCACTCCATTAGCATTTGGCCAGTTACCTATGGTGCCACCAGCATAATAAATCATTATAAGGTACTTTATCTATAGTCTGCTGTCCTTTCTTTTAGGTACATAATCCCACTGAGCTTATTGCTATAGGATGTTACTCTATTAGGTGTTTGCTGTTAATTCTTCCCAGAATGTAATCTGCTTATAGGAAAAGACACATTTTATTAACTGTGTCTCTGCTCCATCAGAACATCAACGCAGAATAATCAAGAATATACATGGGTGGGCTGTCTTTTGATATGAATGTTTAGGAAGAATTTCCCAAATTTAAAAATATTACCTGCAAAACTATAGACTCACTACTTAGCAGGGACAGGGCAGAGCTCAGCCTTCCCCAGTATTTTGCATCCTAGGATGATCTTCATGTGTAAAAGTCATAAATGGACTTAACAAACATACATTTATATCACAGTCTTAAAAGTACTTCTGTTTTACTTGTTGCATCAGCCAGGATCTAGTCAATACAATAGAAACTGGTGTTCAAATCACCTAATACAGAAAATTGATAATGTTGATGATTAAAAAGTTATTAATACAATTGGAGCTTGTAAGGGAATGTTGATGTCTCAGTTATCTAGTGCTAGCATTACAGAAATACCACAAGGGGATGATGAATAAACAGGAATTCCTTTTTTCATGGTTTAGGAGACTAAGTGTCTGGGTGCAAGGTGTCAACACCACAGGAAGGTCTCTTCTCTGTGATCACAGTTCAGGAGGAAGGCTTGTGACTCCTCCCAGCATCTGTGAGATCATTGTTTCTTGGAATCACCAACTCCTTATAAACTAATTTCTGGGTTTATATTTAAAAATTTATTTTTATATTTAAAAATATAATGTATTTTTAAGTGTATATTTAAGTGTTGATATATTTATATCAACATTAGTTGACATTTCATATAATCACATAGTGATTGACAGCAATCAAATCAATTAGTCTTGATATTAGTATTCACCTAGATGCAGGAGGTTCTGAGCACAGGAACAGTCAAGGGATGCACTTCCTTCTCAGGTCTTCTTTTTTGATTGTACTAAGTAGTAATTTCTGTTCACTTGTTTTAATTTTTCTCTCTCAAAAAAATTAACTTGAGAATCAAGTTATCCTAGTGATTACATTTTGCCTCATTATTATAGCTATGTCTAATCCTGCCTCTTCCTAGTCTATCTTAATCTAGAAGTCCCACTGAAGCCCGTCCACCAGGAGTGATTCTGCTAGTATTAGAAATACTAGTGGCATAGCTTTCAGCAGCGTAGAAACACACAGCTCTCACACTGACAAATTCACAGGTGGTCACTCATTTCTGAAATAATCGATCAGTGGAAACTTCTGAAAGCAGCAAAACATTGGCTAGAGCCCTTTGGGTAGAAGGAACACAACCAAAAAGTGGGAAAGTGTTGTTTCCTCCAAATGGGGTCTGCCTTAGAGATGGATAGATCAAAATCTTCAACCAGTGAAGGATCTTCATGTACTGGTGTGACATGACACAAAATGAGGAGAAATGCCTACAGCTATTAATAATCAGAATGTAGAGTGTACAATATATGAATCTAGGAAAATCACATGTTGTCAAAAAGTAAATGCAACATATAAAAGTAATGTCCTATGAATTAGGGAGCAAAACTAGACTGGTATTGACCACTCTGAATCCGAAAAGGGTAAATTGAAGTGAAGAGGAGAGGTGTCAGGTTCATTGTCAAAAAGAACATTTGAAGATCCATCCTGAAATAGAAAGCTTTCTGTTCCAGTATAACAGGCACATATATAATAGCCACATCAATACAAAGAAGACTAGTTAATATAAATGTTGATCAAATTACTTACTGACCTCTAAAGCCAAAGATGCAGAAATTGAAAGCTTCCATCAGCTTCTGCAATTGGTGGTAGTAAGTAGTCAGAAAATGATGAAACTTGCAATCAAGTTATATAAATAATAATCAGTGATTGGGTTGCAAAAATGGAAGGCAAAAAGGATTGGTATTCAGAAAACATGATCTTGGGACAGAAATGAGAGAAGATGGTAGAATTTTCTATAATCAAACGTGTTTAATGCAAATATCTAAAAAGAAAAAAGGAAGAAAAGAAGTTGGGGGAGCTCTGGATCCCAGAGGGTATAAAGTTGTGCTGCCAGCACGAAAAGACTCAGTTCAAACCCACCACTACTGCTTGGTTCAAATCTATACTACTGTGTGGGAGAAAGATGGGCTATCTCCTTCCGTAAGATTTATAGTGTCTTTAAAGCCGATGGAGTGTCAGCTATGAGTTGGTTCCAACTTGACAGCAATGGAAGTTAAATAAATGAACGGGGCGGGGGGGAACCCATAAACAGTGATTACACACAAAAACTTTTCCAGTTGGTAAACTCTGGAATCAAATCAACTACATTTGTGGAACAGGACAGGGGAATGCTCAAATGGTGAAAACAAGAGCAGGATTAACTGTGGAACAAATAGATCATCAACTGCTCATATGCAAGATCAAGTTGAAGATGAAGAAAATGGAAACAAATCCACAGGAGTCAAAATATGGCCTTGAGTACATCCAATGTGGATGTATAGACCATCTCAAGAGTGCACTACACACTAGTGACAGAAGGCAAAAGACCAGAAAAAATGTGGATAACATCAAGGGCATCGTACATGGAGAAAGAGGGGGTGAGAAAGCCCTCAGCATGACAGGAGAGAAAAGATAAGAATGGATGTCAGAAAAGACTTTGAAACTTGTTCTAAAACATATCGTTGTTGTTATGAACTATTGAGTCAAAACCACCTCACAGCTGACACTCTAGAAAGTTTTCAGAGGCAATTTAATCAGATTGCCCATATTTCTCCTTCAGAGCAGCTGATAGATTCGAACTGCAGGCCTTTGTGTGGGCAGCACAACTCTACCACTAAGCTCAGCAACCGGAGGTCCCTTTGAAACTTGCTTTAGAACGTCCTGTTGTTGTTATGTGCTGTGACTCCTACCGACCCTAGGTACAACTCTGAAGCCTGCCCTGTCATGAGCCAGTCTCACTGACACCAACAGACCTCCTCCCATTGTCCTAGTTACTGTATCGATCCATCTCAACTAAGGCCTTCCTCTCCTGTGCTGTCCCTCCACCCTTCCAAGCATGATGACCTTCTCCAAGAATCTGTCCCTCCTGACCACATGCCCAGTGTATGTGAGAAAGAGCTTCAAAATCCTAGCCTCCAATGAGAAACTTGCTTTCACCCTTTCCAAGACAGACTTGTTTGTTTTCTTGGTACTGTTTATTTTCTTATGTTCAAGACTCTTCTCCAGCACCACAACTCAAAGGCATCAATTCTTCTTCTGTCGTCCTCAGTCATTTTCCAGCTCTCTGATGCATAACAAGTAAGTGTGAAGACGATGGCTTAGATCAGGTGCACCTTAGTCTCTAGAATGTAGAGATACTAAAATGAAAGGAAGAAATAATGAAAATAAAGACTTGTAAAGTATATTGCAAAAGGTGGCTAGAAAAGGCATGAAATGTGCAAAGACTTCGAGTTAGAAAACCAAAAGAGAAGAACAAGTTCAACATTCCTCTAGTTTGAAAAGATGATTTCCAAACTGAAAGAAAAATGCAAGATATGAGGTGTGATACTAAACTACTTTAAGGACAAATATTGAATGATGAAGGTTCACATCTGTTGTTCGTAGAGTTTGGTGTAAGTTGAAGTTGACCAGATGCACCTGTTAGCTAACACAGTTGACAAGAGCCTTGCTACTGCACTGCACGATGCATTGAACTGTTAACAGAGGGAAGGTCTGCAGTTTGGCTCCACCAGCTACCACGTGAGAGAAAGATGAGGCATTTCCTTGTGTGAAGAAGAAACCTGAGGAAGAGTCACTATGGATGGGAACCTACCTGACTTGACAGCAATGGATTCATAGTTCATGTTAGTGTTACCTTTTGTATTGCATGTACAGTTCTGTAAGTATTTACAAATGTTTAATTCATGCAATGACTGTGACCTTCACCTATGTACACCCAGTGACTATATAGTTGTTGTTGTTGTTGTTGTTATGTGCTGTCGAGTCACTTGCAACTCATAGCAACCCTATGTACAACAGCCCTAAACTCTGCTCTGTCCTGTGCCAATCGCACTGTCTCCAATACACCCATCCCGATTACCCCAGTCACTGAATCAATCCACCTCATAGAGGGCCTTCCCCTCTGCACTGTCCCTCCACCCTACCAAGCATGATGTCCCTCTCCAAAGACTAGTCCCTCCTTACAGCATGTCCAAAGTATGTCAGACGGAGCCTCAGAATCCTTGCCTCCAAGGAGCTGCCCAGATTAACCCTCTCCAGGATGAATGTTTGTTTTCCTAGCAGTCCATGGTATTCTCAATACTCTTCTCCAGCACCACAGCTCAAAGGCATCAATTCTCCTTCTGTCCTCCCTAGTCATCGT
>NW_006399761.1:27086331-27087720 GCF_000299155.1 Elephantulus edwardii | reverse complement strand
TTTTTCTTTAATCATTGCTCCAGAATGCTGCATAGTATCCATGGTGTGAATATATCAGTTTCTCAAATTCTTCCATTGTGATTAGACATCCAGGCTGTTTTCATGTTCCTGCAATGGTGACTAACACTACTATAAACATTGGTGAACAGATCTCCATTTGTGTCCCAGTTTTCATTTTCTTGGGGTATATTCCTAGCGGTGGAATAGCTGGGTCATTTGAAGTTTCTACGTTCAACTTTCTGAGGAAATGTCAAACTGTCTTCCAGAACGGTTGTACCATACTACAATCCCACCAACACTGTATGAGAGTTCCCACCTCTCCACATCCTCTCCAAAATTTATTGTTTGCTGTCCTGTTAAACTTTGCCACTGTTACTCGGGTGAGGTGGTATCTCATTGTGGTTTTGATTTGCATCTCACTTACTGCCGGTGATTTTGAGCATTTCTTCATGTGCTTGTTGGCCACCTGCCTGTCTTCTTCTTTGAAAAGTCTATGTCTTTTTCCCATTTTGTAATTGGGTTATCATTCTTTTCTTTCTGGAGGCCCAGGAGTACTATGTATCATGTTATCCACACATAAAGGATCCAACTCTGATGCTTACCTATCCTGATTTTAAACAATGCAGTATGCCCTTGTTCTCTTAAGACAAGTGCTTCTTGGTCTGTGTGTAGGATTCTGATTAACACAACTAAGTGTTCTTTAATTCCCATTCTTTTCAAGGTGGTTGTTGTGTTCCATTGAATTGGGACCAACCCATAGCTGACCCTCCAGTGGGCTTTCTGAGGCAGTTCTAATGGCTTAGAGGACATTACCCATGCTTCTCTCACGGAGCAGCTGGTCGATTCAAAGCAAGTGCTTCTGGGATTACAGCACAACGTCTTACTACTAGGCCACCAAAGCTTCTAATTACTTTATGACTCACACACTCAGATCTTTGTATAATGAATAAAACAAAAGTAAACATCTTTCTTGTACTCTCTGCTTTTAGTAAAGTTTTATCTGACACCAGGAATGATGTTCCTCATTCCAAAGCCCCTTCTGAATCCAACCTGAATTTCTGGAGTCCTGTTTCAGCTGCTTTTGAGTAATCTTCAGTAAGACTTTCCTTGCATGTGATAGTAATGATATTGTTTGATAATTTCTATTCTGTTGGATCATCATTTTTGTTTACTACATGCGCACACACACACACACACACACACACACACACACATTATGTCCATAGTTGTAGTTAGGTGCTGTGGAGTCAGTGTCAACTCATAGCTGGCCCTCCAGCAGATTTTCAGAGACTGTCAAACACATTGTAAGAGAGTGCCCATCTTGTCCCTATAGAGCAGCTGGCTAATTCAAACTTCCTGCCTTTGGTGTTGACAGTGTAGCTTCTTACC
>NW_006399761.1:27058675-27086231 GCF_000299155.1 Elephantulus edwardii | reverse complement strand
TTAAACCAGGCTGCTCCTTGGAGGCAAGGATTCTGGGGCTTCGTCTGACATACTTTGGACATGTTGTAAGGAGAGACAGGTTTTTAGAAAGGGACATCATTCTGGGTAGAGTAGAGGGACAGTGCAGGAGGGGAAGACCCTCTATGAGGTGGATTGATCCAGTGACTGGGGTACTCGGGATGGGTGTGACAGAGGCAATGCGATTGGCACAGGATAGAGCAGGGTTTAGGGCTGTTGTACATGGGGTCGCAATGAGTCGCAAACGACTCGACGGCACATAACAACAACAAGAACAACAACTGGTGCAGAGAGTGTTGACTGTGGAGCCAAACAAACTAAAGCTGTGAACAATCTCAATCTCTTCACCACCCATACTGATGCTGCCAATTGGTCCAGTGATGAGAATCTTTGTTTTCTGGACGTTGAGCCTCAATTCATATTGTAGGCTGCAGTCCTTGACCCTCTGCAGCAAGCACTTCAGGTCCTCCTCAGTTTCAGCAAGCAGGGTTGCATCATCTGCATAATACAGATTGTTGATGAATTATCCACTAATCCTGACACCACACTTCTCCTCATAGACTTTATAAACTTCATTTGTCAAGGTTGTTGTTGATGTTGTTCTTATATGTCGTTGAGTAGCCTGAGACTCATAGCAACTCATGAGACCTTATGTACAGCTCTGAATTCTGCTCTATCCTGTGCCAGTCTCATTGTCTCTCACACACCTACCCTCATTACCCCAGTCACTGAATCAGTCCATCTCAACGAGGGTCTTCCTCTCCTGAGCTGTCCCTCTACCCTCCCAAGCTTGACTCCCTCTCCAAGGACTGGTCACATAATGTAAAACCTCATCGGCAGTTACTGAACATCGAAGCTACCTTTTCTCCTCTCCCCTGAGAATGTTATCATTGCGTATAAGTATTTGCCTTTATAGTCTACCTAACTATTGAAGATCAGTTATCCAAAATAGAATTATTACCACAAAGAGAATAAGCATTTTTATGATTAAAGAAGAAGAAGATACAAAGGGTACATAGTCTCTGTACCAAAAAGAATTGATCAGCTCTCAACCATTTCAATAGAGGAGCTCTGGTAGTGTAGTGGTAAAAGGATGCGCTGTCATCCCAAAGGTGTGTAGCTCAAATCCACTAGCTGCTTTGCAGGAGAAGGATAGGCATTCTCCTCCCATGCCATTAACTGCCTTTGAAAAACTACAGGTTTTCACTCAGGGTCAACCGTGAGTCATTTTTTGCTTGATGGTGCACTCACACAAACTCACACACTCATTTCAATCGGTTTCCTATGATCAAGACCAATAGTACTGGAGGAAGAAGTCTAAGCTTTACTAAAGGCATTGTCTGAAAATGATGCTCCAGGAACTGAGGAAATTCTAATTAAGATGTTTCAACGAATGACTGCAGCACTGTACATGCTCACTTGTCTGTGCCAAGAAAGTTGGAAGGTAGCCACTTGGCCAACCAACTGGAAGACATCCATATCTATGCCCATTCCAAAGGAAGCTAATACAAGAGAATGTGATCATTAAAGAACAATATCATTAATATCACATGAAAGTAAAATCTTGCTGAAGTTAATGAAAAAAATGACTGAAGCAGTACACCCACAGGGAACTGCCAGAAATTCAAGCTCAAATCAGAAAACAACTGAGAACAAGAGATAGCACAACTAATGTAAGATCTCTTTAGAAAGCAGAGAATATCAAAGAGATGTTTTATATATTTTATTGACTATGCAACAGTGTTTGACCGTGTGGATCATAACAAATTATGGATAACAAAGAGTGAGAATCCCAGGACTTAGGTTTCCTTTTTGTTAATTTATGTCACTTACTTATGCTTACAGAGTATTTACACAAAGAGGCAGTTGCTCCAGCAGAATAAATGGATACTTTATGTTTTAAAATTGGAAAAATTATGGTCAAAGTTGAATCCTTTAACTATACTTGTTGGGTATACATACTGAGCAAATAATGCAAGAAGCAAGACTATGTGAAGAAGAATATGGTAATGGATTGGCAAAGACTTATTAAGCCCCAAAGATGTGCAGATGGTGCAGCCCTACTTAATGAAAGTCAAGAAACTTGAAGCACTTACTGATGAATATGAAAAACTTAACCTTCAATGTGGATTACACCGTAACACAAAGAAAACAACCCTCATTACTGAACCCATAAACAGCATCATAACAAAACACAAAACAAAAAGATTAAAGCTGTTGAGGATTTGTTTTTACTGAGATCCAAACAATCATAGGAAAATACATCAAGAAATAAAATCATCCATTCCATGAGTGAATCTGCTGCACAGGACCTTGTTAAAGTGTTAAAGAGCAAAGAGGCCACTTTAAGGACTAAGGTGGCATGGTCTTTTCTTTTGCCTCACATGCATGTGAAAGCTGAACAATGAATAAGGAACAGTCAGAGAAAATCGTTGTATTTGTATTGTGATGTTGGCAAAAGGTATTAGATATAAGATGAACTATCAAGAGAACCTCTCTTAACAATAGAAGAGGTTCTCTTACTAGGAGAGGCTATTCCTTGGAAAAGAACATCATGTTTAGAAAAGAGGAACAGCAAAGGAGAGGAAGACCCTCAACCAGGGAGACTCGCATAGAGATTGCAGCAATGAGCTCGAGTATCAGAAATTGTGAGGTTGGCATAAGATAGGACAGAATAGGATCTATTGTTTATCGGGTCTCTGTGAGTTTTACTCGACTCAGCAGCACCTAATAAATAATAATAATCAAGAGAACAACAATCCGTCATGGAATAAGTGCAACCATCATGTCTTAGAGGCGGGGACGGTAAGATTGAGTCTCACATACTTCCAGCGTATTATCAAGAAAGACCATTCCCTGAAGAAAGGTATCCTTCAAGATAAAGTAGAGGTTGCTGTGAATTGTGTGGTGCCTTGATGGTGCCTAAGAACAATAGCAAAATAGAGGGCCAGCCGAAGGATCTTCACTGATTAGGACTGACTCTGTGTCTGCAGCAATGGGCTCAACATAGCAGTGGTTGTGGGAAGGGTGCGGGGTAGGTAGTGGTTGATCTGGTGCTGCTGCCCAGTGAGTCACTGTGCATCAGGTCAACTTCCAAGGCACCCAGAACAGCAATCCTGCTTCATTACAGCTCAGCGGGGAGAATTTTGAACACAAAGAGTAGTTGCATCAACTAACAAAATGAAGGAACTCTTTGGCTTTTGTTGTTGTTGTTGCTGTTTTAATATCTAGAATCATGGTTAACACCTACTTTGGGTGACACATCTAATTCACAATGTCTGGTGCTATCAGCATCAGAAAGTCCTTTCTGCCCTGAAGAGCGCTGGGTGACTTTGAAAAGCAGAAATAATGATCTTGATAAAGGAAGGCCACAAAGGCTGAAAGGAACGTGAAAGGGAAGTCGTGAAATGGAATCCAGAGGCTGGCGTCTTCAGCAGCATCTCAACCCACGAAAAGAATTCTGTCGCTGCTCAGGAAGCTGCCCAATGCAGAGGAAAGGGGATAGATAGCCTTGCTTCTCTGCACTACTCCTAGCTGACCTTTGCTCATTCCTCTCCACAGTCAAACGACTCTGGAAGCCAGAGAGCAATGAAATCTGAGAAACAAGAACAACTTCTTCCGCTGAGCAGAACCAGGAAAGCCAGAAAAATACACCTGTGGGAACCTGGTGAGTTTAATCTCACTTTGAGGAAAAGAATATAGAGACTCAGAGAACCTACCCGGCTTGCTCCATATCACACAGCAAGCAAAGTGATGTGGCTGAAACAGAAATAGGATTTCCTTAACTGCAAAGCAGTCCCTCCACCTTTTCCTATTGAGATTTCTTCTAAATACAGCACAGAGGTGAGGCGGAGAACTGTGCCTGTTTGTCTGGAGTTTTTGGGAAGTCTCTGAGTTTCCCTCCTTCAATCTCACTCTCTTTTTGTCCCTGTAAAACCAAACACAAACCAGTTACTCTCTAGCAGATTTCAACTTGTGTGCAGAGGATTTTCAACAACAGATCGCTGGCTGTTGCTCCTGAGACATGTCTGAGGGAGTTCCAACCACCAACCTCGAAACTAGTAGTTGACAATTTAGTCATTTTGAGCAACTGAGGGCTGAATTCCTCTAAGAGCTACTTGAAGCAATATTCACTGTGGGAGGCAGTCTGGAAACAGAAATACGTTTGACTGAGCAATTCTGCTGTTGGGTATATACCCTAAAGAAAACAAAGCTGTAACTCAAACAGATACACACCCATGTTTATTGCTGCGTTATTCACAATAGCAAAGAGATGGAAACAACCTAAGTGCCTATCAACAAACAAATGCGTAGACAAACTATGGTACATTCACACAATGGAATATTATGCTGCACTGGAAAACAATGGACTTGTAAAACATTTCACAACATGGCTGAGCCTGGAAGACATTATGCTGAGTGAAATATCTCAGACACAAAAGAACAAATACTGCATAACACCATTGTTATAAAATAGACTGGCATGGGAGGTTGGGGTGTAGACTAGGAAAAGAGTGGGCACTGCATTGGAACAGATGAAGGGAAGAACTGTCTGAAAGGGAAATATGACATATTAGGTATGGCATATATATGACAACAATCTGGAACAAGACGGTATTGCAAAGTGGACTGGGGAAGAGGAAAGCAGGGGAAGGGAGGGAACTGTGAAGTGATGAATGAATTTTTTTAAAAAGATAAAGAAAATAGATTAGGTTGTCTTCTGAACCTCCTTCCGGAATGGGTTTGTGTGCCTGTTCCACTGTTCAGTCTCTCTCAACTCCTGTGGGTCCCCGGAGTGCTTTGTTCTCACACAGCACATTGGGCAGTGGGTGGCTGTCTCCCTGCTTAGACTCATGGAGACAAATTCACGGTCATCTTGATGGTCAGAGAAATGGGCATAGTGCCTGATATAGTAATACCCCAAAAGTGTTTAAATTAGAGAGAGAGACAGGGAGAGAAGACGACAGGGAGGAAGGGGGAGAGGGATAGGAAGAAAGAGAGGGAGAGGGAAGGAGGGACGGAGTGTGGGTGGAGAGAGAGAGAGAGAGAGATTGCCCTTCCCAAGAAATAAACATCTGCAGAACCGAGGCTGCCATGTCGGCCTCAAGTTTCTGAAGCCTGTAAGCTGTACTAGCTCAAATGAGGCTGGAGAAGTTGAGAGGAGGCAAGTTGATGCCCACAGCCCCACTGACTTAGTCGTGGTTTCCCAGCGCTGCAGTCACCCAAGCACCAGGTTTCAGAAGTCATGTCTTTTCATTTAGCAACATGCATGAGGAGGACGAGTGCAGTCGAGCAGCTGCCTAGACTGAGAATCCATTCAGACGCTGATAGGAAAATAATTGGACAACAAAAGCCTGTTTTAGCACTTGCTCTGCAGCGATACACAAGAGGCATTCGTGGGCCCACAACAATTTCAACAGCATAGTTCCAGGGAATAGTCCTCTGTAATCATAAAATTACACTTGAGATAAGATTTAATTATCATTTTCACCTTTCCAACACCTTCCACAAAATAATGTTTAAAAGCTTTTCAAGAAAGAATATCACTCTTAAAGCGAAAACATGCAACCACGCAAGTACAAGAGACATCAGCCATCAGGCCCAGCTTTTATGAGTGCACAGGTTCAAGGCACATTATTCAAAATTATTACAAGTGACTGCCATTGAAAGGCATTCCTAGTGTGGCTTCAAAGGGGAAGACATCAGGAAAAGAAATGGATCCAGTTTCTGAATTGTTGTTGCTGTTGTTGTTTACCTTCGAGTCAGAACCGGCCCAGAGCTGACCCTCCAGTGGGTTTTCAGAGGCAGTTATTTGCACAGGAGGAGACTGCCCATCCTTCTCCCACAGAGCAGCTGGTGCCTTCGAGATCGTAGTGTAGCTTCTTTCCACTGAGGCCACCAGAACACTTTTTAATTCCTTTAGGCAGAGGGCTCTTGAAAGCCACTGGCCACCACAATAGCCAGAGCTAATCACCAAATGAGATGCACGACCTCAAAGTCATTCCTTTGCACCATAGATCACAATACACTTTAAACTTATCCATGATAGAGACATGCAAGACGGAGAAAAGGAAAAAGGCAAGGGTCTTGATCCATCTTCAAAAGGATCAACCAACCTAATCATTTGCCATGAAGTTGATCTCAACTCATGGTTGCCCCATAAGTATTAGAATATAACTCTCAGAAGCAGGTCATCCAGTCTTTACTCTGTGATATGTTTGGATAGATTCAAACTTCCAACCTTACAGTTAGCAGTCAGGTGCTTTGATAATACCCAGCCAGAGACCCTGCTACTTGAAAATAAGAAGGAAATTGGATTGACACAGTGACTGGGGTGTTGGGGGGTAGGTGTCTCAGAGACAGTGAAATTGGCTCAGGATAGGACAGAGTTCAGAGCTCTTGTGCATAGGGTCACTATGAGTCGCAGGCAACACAATGGCACGCGACTCAAGGGCAGGTAACGATAACAACATCCTGAATGAGAATCCAAGATTAAACTTGGTGTCCTAATTATATTCATAAACTTCCAGCCAATTGGCTTGTAATTAACAAACTTCCAAGAGCATAATAAACAAGGTAAATCAGAGAAGCAGCCACAGATTGGAAAGGACCATTTATTACAACATGGTCTTATAAGTGTACTTACTCCTTCACAAGAACAATGATCTTAGTGGAAAAATTGGTGAAGTCCAAATCAAATCGGTAGTTTATTGTGTGTGTGTGTGTGTGTGTGTGTGTGTATTTTTTATATTATAGACAGATAGATATAGATAGGAATATATATCATTTGTTTGCCTGCAAAGTTCATATACATTGTGTTTCACACTATTCTTCATTCACATTGTGTTTCATGCAATAATCCCCATGCATTATGTTGTATGTTATACAATTAATCACCATTGTACCATGGCCATGATCACCCTGTCTTTTTAGGTCCCTGCCAGATCCTTTCCATTTCCTTCACCCTTTCCCTCCATCCACCAAACTGTGCAACCCTGTGGTTTCACACCTACCCATTCTCATCCCCCCTGCTTTCACCCTTTCCTGCCTTGTGTCCCATACGTGTTTTACTATCCTTCTATGTTTACAATGATAGCCAGATGCAGTATTTGTCCTTATAAGACTGAGTTAGTTCACTCAGCATAATTAATGTTTTCTAGTCTCTCCTATGGTATGTAGTACTTTTTTCAAAATCATAATAGTAATAATATATTAAAGTTAATATCTTAGTTTTGACTGTGTACTATGATCGTCAAGAAATTCACATTAGGTAAAGCTGGCTAAAGAGCATGTGTGAACTCCCTGTAACACTCCTTGTAAATTTTCTATAAATTTGTAATTATTCCAAAACTTAAAAAAGTTATTTAAGAATAAAATGAAGACTAAATACTGCATAGTGCCACTGTTGTAAAGGAGGACTAACATTGGGGTTGGGGTGAACCTAAGAAAAGAGAAGATAAAGAATGTATACTGCATTGAAACAGATGATGGAGAGAACTATTTAAAAGGGATATGTGATTACGTATTATTTTCATGACAAGTCCAGAATGAGAGGTGCATGGGGGAGTGGGCTGGGGGCAGGGAGAGGGTGGATTGTATAATAATGAAAGTGGGTTTTTTTTGTTTTTTTGTTTGTTTTGTTTTATTTTTTTACTTTTCAAAGAGAAAAACCAACTGAGGGGAGGGGTGGGCAGGAAGAAAAATGTGCAACAATGAATGAATGGAAATCCAAAGTCTATAAACGTTCATTAAAATTTAAATTTTAAAAAAGTGACAAAAAATAATAAAACAAAGTCTACTTGCTGGCTGAAGTCTTCTGGTGGTTTTATCACTTGAGTGATAACTCGAATATTTCTTTCCTGTGTCTCACTTTATAGAGGAAGAAGAGGATCCTCCCCTCACTGTGGCATGAGCAGGGCAGGGCGGGCATCCACTCATGAAATGGTCCTCCAGTCCCAAGATCAACCTGTTCCTGTTGAGTTTTGAGAGATACTGTCTTCATCTGTAGGGCTGTCAATGGGTTTTCTACTTTGGTTCATCCATTCAGACCACCATCATCAGGATCTCACCTAGAAATATCATGACCAAGATGGTTGTAATTAGTTTACGTATCTATGCAAATTTCTAATATAAATAATTTGTATAAATGTATGTACTCACTTTGAGTTAGCAACCAAAACATTTAATCAGTGTCCATAAATCGGTATTGATATAAGAAGCCAAGTAGGATCCCCTACTTGGCAAGTCTACTGGAATAAGAATTCCTTTTTTAAAAAAAATTATTATTCTAGTTCATTTACAAACTTGGAAAACATTGCTTTTCAGATCAAATTCTTCCAATTCCCCCCCATCAAATTGTGCAACCCAATAATAATCCCCCTGTGCACATCACTATCCCTCTGCTTCCACCCTCCCCCCTACTTGGATCCTCATACTCATTCTACAATAATGGTTTTATACTATATTTGTCCTTGTGCAACTGAGTTAGTTCACTCAACATAATGCTCTCTCTAGTGCCTCCCAAGTAATCATTAACAAAATCGTTGCTACTGCATGCTGTGTAGTACTCCATCGTATGAATGTACCATAATGTCTCCATCTGTTTGTTTCTTTCTTAAAATGGTGAAAATCAAAGTGCTAAGGAATCATACCCCAGGAGCTAGTAGTAGAAAGGATGTGTTCTGCCTTTAGATTTTAAGGGAAAGATTAAAATTGAGTAATAGAAATATCCAAGTATCAGCAGGAAACAAATGAGGCCATCAATTTGAAGAACACTTACTACAGGACTGCTTATCAACACATGTAAAAGATTTAGAGAGAGCACCGAGGTCATCAGCTCTAAAGAGCTGTTACTATCCCTACACTGAAGGAAAAATTATGTCCTTCAAAAAGAAAAGCTAACATACTTGTGAATGTGACCTTGTTTGGAAAGAGAATCTTTGAAGATGTAACCAGTTATCAGTTAGCATGAGGTCATAGTGCAGGAGGGGCCTAGTCTCAACTGAGTGTCCTTATAAGAGTAGAAAATAGACACAGAGAAAGGAGAAGATGTAACCAATTATCAGTTAGCATGAGGTCATAATGCAGGAGGGGCCTATTCTCAACTGAGTGTCCTTATAAGAGTAGAAAATAGACACAGAGAAAGGAGAAACCAAAGAGGATGTGGCTACCAAAAAAAGAACATGAAGGATTGTTAGGAGTCACAAAGTCCTCCCCAGGCCGATTAAGAATAAAAGAACATAATGCCCTTCAAAGCTAACTATCCCTTTTGCTCCCAGATTATTTCTTGACTTTTTGTTATTAAATCAGCTACAACTCACAGTGACAAAACAGAATAAAACTCTACCCAATCCTCAACCATCTTCACAATGTCTCCTATACTTAAGACTACTATTGAAGCCATTGTGTCATTTCATCTAATTGAGGGTGATCTTCCTTTTAACTGACCTTCTACTCTACCAAGGATGATGTCTTTCTCCAAGGACTGGTCCCACCCAATCGCAGGACTGAAGAGTGTGAGGTAAATACTTACCAGCATCACAATCCAAGGCGTGAGTTCTTTATTAATTGTGCAAAGTTTCCATGTGTGTGACGTAATTGGAAGTCCTGTGGCTTGTCAAAGTGACAAGCATGCTCTTTGGCATTCTTTAAGAGGTCCTGGGGAGCAGGTTTTTCTTGTGCCATGCATGATCAGATTTCTTAATGTCCATTGACTTTCAGTGTGAACCCAAGTAAAATTAAGTCCTTGATAATATCAATCTTTCTTTGCTTTTCCTTTTATTGTTATGTTGTTTATCCACTCAGTTCTGAGGATTTCTGTGTAAGCCATACTGAAGGCTGTGGTCTTTGATCTTAATCTACAAATGCTTCACATCCTCTTCATTTGCAGCACCCAAGGCTGTGTCATCTGCATATAGCAGGTTGGCAATGAGTCATCTCTCCTGATGCCACGGCTTTCTGATAATTCTGTTTTCAGGTATGATGTGATGTCAGCATTGTTATCACTCATTCCACAAACTTTTGTGAATTCAGCTTAGATTGCTGGTGGTACTCTTCTAGCCATTTTTTAAATCTTTTCATTAAATTTGCATGTGATAGCAATTAAATTATTTTTATAATTTCTGCATTTCTGTCGCATCACCTTTCTTTGGAATGGGTATAAACTCCGTATGACTGAATTGGTCAGGTCTTCCTAATTTTTTGGTGTGTAGGCCAGTGAGCACTTCTGGAGTTGTGTACATTCATTAAAACATCTCAAATGACATTCTGTTAATTCCTCTAGCTCCATTTTTATTCCGTGAACATCAGGTTCAACATGATATGTGTCCTTCAGTAACATCGGCTTTTGATTGTGCACGTCCTTCAGAAATATGCTAGCTTCTACCATGGTTATTATTTGCTCTATTTGGCGGTAACTAACTTTATCCTGAAGACTTCCCAAATCAAAGGAAATTAGTCCCAAAGTGAATCATAATTGCTGAGAATTATCTTGCTGGCAAAGCCTTAAATTGCTCCTTCTGCCTAAAATATAGTTCTTCAATTTAGATTTAGACAAAATAGAGTCTCGGCAAGGTATGTCTGGCTCCCATTCTCTGCAGATGAGTAAAGGAGAAGGTTTGACAGTCAGTCGCAGCTCGTGAACAAAGACTTCCCAGTGTCAGCATCAGAACCGACAAGATCTTACACTGTTGTAGATAGGTGTCATCATGTCAGTTCATACTTGTAGATAAGAGCACAAAACATACTCGAACCTGCACCGTGCTCAACTCTTGCTATATCTGAGCTCATTGTTGCAACCACTGAGTTAAGGATCTTTCTCTTTCTCATTGACTCTGTATTTTTACCTAGCATGAGATTACCAAGATTCTGAATGATGTCCTTCTCTAGACGCTGGAATCTCCTGGTAGCATATCCAAATATGGGAGACAAAGCCTCACCATCCTCCCTTAGAAGGAGTGTTCTCGGGGCAGTTTCTCCAAGACAGACCTCACCTTTTTTCTGGATGTCAATAATATGACCAATATTCTGGAAATCCATTGTTGTTGTTGTTATGTGCCGTCGAGTCGTTTCCGACTCATAGCGACCCTATGCACAACAGCCCTAAACCCTGCTCTATCCTGCGCCAACCGCACTGCCTCTGACACACCCATCCCGACTACCCCAGTCACTGAATCGATCCATCTCATAGAGGGTCTTCCCCTCCTGCGCCGTCCCTCCACCCTCCCAAGCATGATGTCCCTCTCCAAGGACCCGTCCCTCCTGGCAACATGTCCAAAATATGTCAGACGAAGCCCCAGAATCCTTGCCTCCAAGTAGTAGCTTGGTTTAATCCTCTCCAAGATGAATCTGTTTGTTTTCCTGGCAGTCCATGGTACATTCAGTACCCTTCTCCAGCACCACAGCTCAAAAGCATCCACTCTCCTTCTGTCCTCCCTAGTCATTGTCCAACTCTCTGATGCATAACAAGCGGTTGCAAAGACCATGGCCTGTATCAGGCGCACCTTAGTCTCCAGAGAGACACTGTTGCTCCTGAGTACCTTTGAGAGGTCCCTAACAGCAGACTTTCCCATCGCGATACGCTTTTTGATTTCCTGACTGCTGGTGCCAAGAGTGTTGACTGTGGAGCCGAGCAAACTGAAGCTGTGAACACTCTCAATCTCTTCGTCATCCATCCTGACGCTGCCAATTGGTCCAGTGGCGAGAATCTTTGTCTTCTTGACATTGAGCCTCAGTCCATACTGAAGGCTGCAGTCCTTGACCCTTCGCAGCAAGGGCATGAGGTCCTCCTCAGTTTCAGCAAGCAGGGTTGTGTCATCTGCATAACGCAGATTGTTAATAGATCTTCCACCAATCCTGATGCCCCAATTCTCCTCATAGAGCCCAGCTTCTCGGATAATCTGCTCTGCATACATGTTGAAAAGGTATGGAGACAGGATGCATCCCTGGCGTACACCCTTCCCAATTTTGAACCATGCAGTGTTACCCTGCTCTGTTCTGACTACTGCCTCTTGATCCAAGTACAGGTTTCTCATTAGCACAATTTAATGTTCTGGGATTCCTATTCTTCTCAGAGTCCATAGAATAGTCAATATTCTTTGCCAATACCATTAACTCAAATGCATAAATTCTCCTTCCACCTCTCTCACGTGTTGTCCAATTTGGTCATGCAAATGTTGTCGTTAGGTGTTGTCAACACAGGACTGAGAAATAACAAGACAGGGACACCAAGAATGGGGGGGGTGGAGAACAGAGGGTGTAAAGGCAGGGGGTAAACATTCGGAATTCTGAAACCCTAACCTAGCTTCCCTGTTAACTTAATTGAAAATTGCCAAGGAATAAATCACAAAGAGAATTCTATGCAAATGAAGCGAGGCTCCCTCTACAGACAACCTTATGCTTGTATCAGGAAGGAGGGAATTATAAATACAATTTAAGAACTGAAAAGGCACTGTTAGGTGCTTTACAGTGCCAGACTTCCTTTCCCAAAATGTTCTTTGTTGATTCATTCCTGAAGATCTTTGTTTCTTTATGTTAAGCTGTAATCTTGACTGAAGGCTTTAGTCTTTGACCTTCACCTCTAAGTGCTTTAAGTCCTCTCTACTTTTAGTAAGCAAAGATGTCATCTGAATATGTCAGATAGTTAATGAATCTTCCTCCAATTTTGATGAGAAGCTCTTGGAATAGTTCAACTTCTTGGGTTATTTACTCAGCTCGCAAAAACTCCCCTCATTGTCAATGAGCTGGAATCGATTCATAGCTGAGCCTCCAGCAGGTTTCAGAGGCTGTAAAATACATGGGAGGAGACAGTGTGTCTTTCTTCCTCAGAGCATCTGGTGGATTCAAACCATCTGTCATTGGCTTCGCACTCACCTCCTTACTTACTAGGTCATACAGACGGAATAAGTGTGGTGAAAAGATACAAGCGTGACACTCAAAATATCCCCATGTTCTCTTCAAATGACTGCCTTGTGGTCATGCCATACATGGGCATGCTTAATAGTTCTAGGATTCCCATTCCTCTCAATAGTACCTTTCATTGTTTTGATTCACACAGTTAAATGTCTGCATATTCAATACAACATATTTCTGAGCTTCTCTAATTCCAGTCTTATTATATCTGATGTCACTGATGATATCCCTGGTTCCACATCTTCTTTTAAATACAGTTTGAATTTCTGGAAGTTTCCTCTTTCTACACTAACTGCAACCATTTTTAAATTCATCAATAATATTTTACTTGCTTGTGATATTAAATACCACAATTTTATAATTTTTATAAAATTATAAGTTTTATAATCTCTGGATTCTGATGGATCACTTTTCACTGAAATGGGCACAAAAAATGGTTCTTTTGCGGTTGTACAGACAGGAGGTTGTCTTAGTTGGCATGGGAAACTTGGCTTTATTGTCATGTGTTGTGTCTGTTTGTTGAAGCATCTCTTCCAAAACAAACTCGAAATGAGCATTTCAAGGTAGAGAAAGTCACAATTACTGTTAAGGTGGTTTTAAAATGTGACCACAAGTATCTTTGATACTTCTCTTTTCCAAAAGTTGGGTATAAGTCCCGTCCTGTGAGTGTGAACGGTACTTGGTGAATAGCATGTGGTGGAACTAAAGAAGAGTGACTTCCAAGTTTACAGCATAAAAGGCAAGGTGGCGTTTACTTCGCTCTTTTTTGGATCACTCTGGTTAAATCCAACTGGTGTATCAGAACAGTTAAGCAGCTACACAGAGAGGTCCACATGATGACAGACTGAAGCCTCCTGCCAACAACCTGTGAAGACAGCAGCAGCCCTGGGGTTTAGCCACACTGGAAGCTGATCCTTCAGCCCAAGTCAATCATTCAGATGACGGCATCCGGAGCCTACATCTGAATGCAATTCAGGAGAAATCCTGAGCAAGTTGCAAAGCTACTCTCAAACTCTTAACTCTCAGAAATGGTGTTTTTCAAGATAACAAATGTTTGTTGATCTTAGCCATTTAGTGCTGAAGTAACTGGTTTTGCAGCCATACAAGCAGTAACGACTGGGAGAGTTTACACAGGGTTCTGTGGGAAGACCACCTTTTTCTCTGACCCTCCAATTTCCCAGCATAATGTAGTTTTCCAAAATCTGGTCCTTTTAGATAATGTGTCCGAAGTATGTGAGGTGAAGTTTCGCCATCCTTGACTCAAAGGTGCATATCCTCTATCCTCCAAGACAGACTGACTTATTCTTTTGACAGTTCATGAGACTTTCAGTATTTTTCATCAAAGCCAAAATAGAAAACGGAGCTCTGGTCGCCTTGTTGTAAAGAGCTGTGCTGCCAACCCAGAGGCACATAGTTCAAACATGTCTGCTATTCAGAGGTAGAAAGATGGATAATCTCCTCTTGTGCAATTTGTTGCTGTTGTTGTTGGAGAGTTGTTTAGGAAGCAGATGTCACTCCTGCTTCCAAGTCCGTCTCAGTCTGGGAGCGCCACCACAAATTGTCCACCACAGGTAACCATATGGCATTTGATACACCAGTGGCACAGTGTTCAGCATCACAGCAACCCGAAGTTACCCACCCAGTACAGCAAATTGACACACCAGTGCTGTGTCAATTAGAAGAATGTTCATCCTAAATGTAATAAACAGCTAAAGGGTCCAACCAGTTTTCAAATACAAAGGCCCACCCATCAGGTCCTGGTTGACTCTATAAACAAGAGCCTTGCAGCTCATTGATCCAATTAGCAAATCCAATCAGCTCACATCCATTGTGAACAACAACAACAACAACAAAAAAAAAACAACAAAAACACCCAACAAAACAGTCCAATTTATTACCTGCGAACACCCTCTGGGTTTTTAGGTCACAAATGAGTCAGTTCTGACTCCATAGTATCCAACAACAACAATTCAAAGGCGTTAATTCTTCTTCAGTCATCAAAATGGGTCAATATAGTGACTAAAACAATAGGCTCAAACATGTTGGAGACCATGAGGACAGGATAGGGCAAGTTTCCAACTCAACTATTGTTCATAGTTGCTATAAGTCTCGTTTGACTTGAGGGAACATCACAATGACAACAACTTCAGAAAGGCACCAAACCCCGGAATAAATACTGTGCTGGTGTTTAGGATCCTGATTTTATTTCCAGGCTGGCATGGCTCTGAGACACATCTATTATGCATGAAAACAAAAGGAACATATCTAGAATTATCCAATGTGTCTCAAATGTAGGAAACACAATTTGTTTCTACTTGGAATTATTAATAGTCCTACTGTTCTTACATTGCTATGCTGTCTTAAGTTGTCACACTGGATTATGATTATTATTTAGAAGCTTGCTGACAGGCACAACAAAATACTGTGATTTGGGGTCTTTCATGAGACTGAGAAATTCAAACCAGAGTGAAGAATGTCGACTCCTGTGGCAGAAAATTTCAGTACCTCCAATTCAATAATTTTTGTCTCTTGACATATAGAACTCTGCCATCTTGAATTATCTCATTTCCTAGAGTCTAGATTGACAACATCATCTGCACTCTGCTCTCTCTAACTGTAAGTGAAGATGTTAAGAAGATGCAAACAAGCAAAATTATTTTGGAACCAAGAGATGTTATTCTCAAGCTTAAGCTTCTTCGCCCTCATCACATCTGCTTCCCAAAATATCAAAAATATCGAAAATCAGAAACTGTCAAAGGCAAATCAACTCAGATGGTGCCTATTCCGAGACTAGCATGTCAATAGTGTTTATACCCCTTCGAACACCACATAGTCTAATTACCACTGATTATATATTTAAGGAAACTTCGATGCACTGTAAACACTGCAAAAAATATATCCCCTCAGGTTCATATTTCCTCCATCTGGCAGACACTAGGAGTCCCCCAGCCAAGAAAAGTCCTTGACTAGGACACAGCATCAGAGTTAGGGGAGAAATCAAAACAAAAATCACTCAGGAACAATATCATATTTCTCACTTACTGTCCGTCTCACCATACAAGGACCACAAGCCTATGAGACTATGTTCTCATGGCAAAAAAAAAACCAAACCAAAAACAACAACAACAAAAACCAACCCAAATGGTGTCTATACTACTGAACATATCCACTTTGCATTTTGACCTGAGGACCCATGTGCCTTCATTCTTGCCAGGTTCAAGGACATCTACTAATATTGGGAAAATGATATCCACGAAAAGATAAGTGAGTAGACCCTGCCACCAGCATGGTCCTTTGTAAGGAACTGTTTTATATTTTCCTCCTTCCTCAAGTCACTTACCAGTGGGTCCTGGGGAATTCTTGCCATTTAGATCCTGTTCTATTTTCCCCTGTATTCTTGTCAACCACAGTTTTAGAGTAAAAAGACTTAAATTCCCAACTGGCAAATTGAAACCATTTCATTTTGGGGGTCTTTATTCCCTGAATAGACTGGCCTTAAAAAAAAACAAACAACAAACCAGCCAATAAACGAAGACCGCTTTCTTAAAGGGCTTCTCCTACGGGAGAGTTCCTCCTTGAGAATAGGAACCATTAGGGAAAGCTGGGGCTCTCTGGAAGTGCACAGGAAAGGCAAAAGTCTACGGAGATATGTTCTAACACAAAGAAAGTTTCCTCGCAGTCCCATCAAACAGCAGTCGGGGAAAAATCAATCACAAAAACCACAGAAATGCTTTCTACTTGTTAAATAGGGATCTCTGCTAGTTTAGTGGTAAGGAGCTGTGCTGCCAACCCAAAAGCACACAGTTTGAATCCCCCAGAGAAAGATGGCAAACTCAGCCTGTTCAGTTACTTACTGCCTCTGAAATCCTGCTGGAGGAGCAGTTCTGAGTCAGCTCTGTCCACGGAACAACAACAAGGTAGGTAGACCACATCTGTGATAAACCCAGCAGTGAATTCAGTATTTCATGAACACAGTGTTTAAATAGCATAAAGCTGACATTGGTCCCCAAACCTTTTTCTATCTTCCATTTAGTAAGAGTTAATCTGGAAATTATATTTTTATGTGTTCATACCTTGATGAATGTATTCACTGCCTGATAGGCAAAGGAGGCTTAGTAAGTGAATAACTGTTTTGGATTTAATTTAGCCTTGACCAAAGACCCAAACAAAGAAACACCTGATTTCTAATTTCATTTACTTTATAGTCTAGTAATATATATTGTTGTTAGGTGCCGTATGACTTTTCACAACCCTATGAACAATAGAGCTGAACTGTGCTGTACTTACAATCTCTGAGACACTTGAACTCTTTTCTACGGTCCCTGTGTCAATCTCATTTAGGGACTTCCCGTCTTTCACTGACTCTCCATCTTTCCAAGTCTGATGTCCCTCTCCAAGGGACAGCCTCTCCTATCAACATGCCCAAAGTATGTGAGATGAAGCTTCACTAGACTTGCTTCCATAGAACATTCTGGCTGAACATTTCCCAAGACATATGTTAGGTCTTTTGGCAGTACATGGGTTATTCAGTACGCTTTTCCAATACCACATCTCTAAGGCATAAATTCTTCTGTCTTCTTTGTTCACTTTCCAGCTTTCAAACACATGGCAGGTGACTGAAAAGATCATGGCCTAAAAATCAGGTGCACTGTAGTCTTCAAACTGTCATCCTTGTTCCTCAGTGATTTGTAGAGATTCCTGACAGCAGACTTTCCCAATGCAGTACACCTCCTGATTTCCTGACTGCTGGCAAAGAATGTTGATTATGGATCCAAGTAATACAAAATTATTGACAACGTCAATCTTTTCTCCATCTGTCATGACGTTGCTTATCTGTCCAGTAGTGAGCATTTTTGTCTTCTTGATGTTGAGATGCAGTTCATATTGAAGGCTGTAGTGTCTGATCTTCTATAGCGAAGTGTTTCAAGTTGTCCTGCCGTTCAGCAAGTCAAGTTTTAGCGTCTGTACAACGTAAGATGTTAATGAGTTTTCCGCTCATCCTGATTCCACATTCTTTTCCCTAAAGTCCAGCTTCTCACATGACTGGCTGAGCATAATTAAATGGAGACATTAAATGGCACTATGTGTGTTTAGAGAGCTCTGGTGGCTTAGTGGTAAGAAATGGTGTTGTCAACACAAAGCTACGTGGTTCGAATCAATCAGTTTCTCTGGTGGAAATACACAGTCTCCTTCTGAAAACCTGTTGAAGGGTCAACGTCCGGTTAGTTCTGACTGAATGGTACTGAATAACAGTACAGACATATAGAAAAATCACGAAAGGTGTTCTTATTGTCAGTTGACATTAAGTTGAACAACAGATCCATCCTTACAATCTCTACTATATTCCAGCCCATTGTTACTGTGTCAATCCCTCTTGGTTTTTTCCCTCACCCCTCCATCAAACTGTACAACCCAATGAATAATCCCCCTTGCCCCCGCACACCCTCACCCTCTGCTTCCACTCTCCCTCCACACTCTGGATCTTCATACTCATTCTACAATAATGGTTTTACAGCCCATCTTATTAATGGTCTTCCTCTTTTTTCCTAGCCCTTCATATTGCCAAGGACTTGGTGCATCTTGGCAAGCCCAAAACACAGGCGATGAAGCTTCGTCATCCTAAGCATTGTTGTTAGGTGTGTCCAGGTGGAGCATGTCCAATAATGACCTTGTGAACAACACATCTGAACCTTGTCCTGCCCTGTGCCGTCCTTACCATCCGCAGCTCGCTTGAGCCCAGTGTGCCAGTCCCTGTGTCAGTCTACCTCCTTGAGAGTTGGAGTCCTCACCTTCACCGAACCTTTACCTTTCCAAGCATGACGTCTCCCTCCAAGAAAAAGCCACTGTTAGCAACATGCTCAAAACACGTGAGACAAAGCTTTTGCATCCTTGCCTCCTAGCAGCCCTCTAGTTGTACTTCTCCACGACATACTTACTTGTTTGTTATTTTGGCAGTCCACAGCATATTCAGTACTCGTCTCCAAGACCACGGCTTCAAAGCACTGATTCTTCTCCTGTTATCTGTATTGTCTAGCTTTCCGTTCCACAGCAGGTGATGAGAAAGAAACAGTTCTCCTTGGCACAGGCAGGATTGTCATGCGTCTGAATTGACTCGCAGGCAACTGGAAAACTCTGCTGATCTGGGTGGTTTTGAGCTACAGTTGCCCAGTTTCCTCATCTATAAGCTTCTTGCTGGATTTAGTCCATAGAAGACATTGGCATGATATGGTAGGGTCAGAGACAGAGGAGGTCCCTGCTTCCAGCTCTGACCACAAGGCAGTGAGAATTGGTTGGTGGCGACAGCTGTTGTGGCAGGAGGGTTAAGGCACGTTTCAGCCACAGCAGCTGGAGCAGAGGCAGTGCTCTTTCAGGAGATGTGGTTCTAGTTAATGCACCTCCTCTTTTAGACATTCAGTCCCCCTCAGTGCCTCTCAGCAGAAGAGGCAGCCCCTGGTACCCAACAGCTTCTGCTCTCTGGAGAGCCTCCCATTTGCTCTTCCAGCCCTCCTTACATACTTCCAGCCCATTTTCCTCATCAAACTTCCTTTGCTTTTCTTAGCTTTGACTTACCTAAGATAAAAACAGCTTAAAAATGAAAAATTGGAACAAACTCACTAATCACAACCTCCTGTTACAAAACTGTTACTCTTAACAGAGGGCTGCCTGTTTGTTTGAGAAAGTTCAGCAACAGAAAGCATTGGATAGGAGAGCTGAGCCCTTTGTTAGTGTCTTTTTTTATTAAAATCTTCCTAAACAGAGATTTGTGCATCCAGTCACTTTGGGTCAATCATTGAAAAGAAATCAGAATAGATCTGCGGTGTAACTAAGGGTCCATGATTATATATATATATGCAGGACTTTCATTCATAGGGTCGTTATGAGTCGCCTGTGACTAGACAGAACTTAACGACAACACCACCACCAACAGCATAGAATGAGAGAGCAGTTGGCCTAGCGGAAAGACGGCCACACTCTCGAGCCAAAAGTGGGTGACTCTACTCCATGGCCCTCAGGCCTGCCTTTAATTGTTTTTGGTGAAATATTCTTCTAGGTCGTGTAACCTGGTATGTCCACTTGCTGTACAGAGGTAATTTGTGGTTGCTATGAAACTGAACACTGTGACACTGATGAGTCAAATGTGAGAATGCTTACCCATGGTGAACAGTGTTTGGTGGCGCTCCCCGATTAAAACAAGCTTGGAAGCAGGAGTGGCAACCACTTCCACAATAGCTTGCCTTTGGAAACCCTATGAACCTGGAGAAAGGACAAATGTTACACAGGAGGTGTTCAGGACTTTCATTCATAGGGTTGTTATGAGTCGTCTGTGACTCGATGGTACTTAACAACAACATACACACACACACACATACATATATATACACATATATATGTATAGGTATACATACACACACATACATATATATATATATATACACCTATGTGTGTGTGTGTGTGTGTGTGTGTGTGTGTGTGTGTGTATACACACACACACACACCTGCATTCCCAGCACTTCAAACTATTCTTTGGGATTTTTCCATTCCTCAACTTCTTGTTTATGCACTTTTTAATCTTATATTCTTATATGTAATCTTATATTCTTCCAAATGAGATTTAATAGAGTGGAACTTGGAGAAAGCACAACAGCTCTTGAGGCTTTGGGGTGAAGCTCCTCCTGAGCTGCCCTTCTTATCTTTGTTAATATAGAGGCCCTCAAGTACCTCCTCTCAACTTCTTAGTCTGTTGTTATTGTTGTGTGCAGTTGAGTCAGAAAAACTCATAGGCGACCCCCAAGCAGGTTTTCAGAAACAGTAAACCAACCAAACAAGAGATTGCCTATCCTTCTCCCATGGAGCAACTGGTGGATTGCACGCGTTTGGAATTGCAGTGCAGCCTTTCACCATTCGGCCACCAGAGCTCCTTTCTCTTAGTTTAGAATATGAATTTCCTCATCAGATGCATCACCACCCTCCTGGCACAGTGCACAATGTTCACAATGAGATCCTAATGGTGCCGCTTTCAGAGACATCACGGTTGATCCAGGCATATTACACGTACAATGGAGTCTAAGACTGAATTCCATTTCTGTCCTTTTGTCTTGTTTTAGGACTTGTTGTCTTTGTCTCATGTTGGTGGAGATGTGTGCTGCTGAATCAGCTACAAGTTCAAGCAAGTCCACGTGATAGTTTAAAACTGTACCGCAGGGCTTTCTAGGTGGTAATCTCTATAAATGTGGCTCTGGTAGTGAAGTGGTGTCAGTATTGGACTGCTAAGCTATAGGCTGGCTGTTTGAACCCACTAGTAGCTCTGCAAGAAAAAGATGAGGCATTCTCCTCCAAGATTACAGCCACAGAACCCTCTATGATTGTGGAGGATAATCATGAGTTACCACGGGGAATCAACTTAGTGACAATGGGTTTGGTTTTCCATTTGGAATCTTTACAAGGAGAGATGGCCAAGTTTTACTTAACAATTTTTTGCACCACAACACTCATAATAGTAGACAAATGGGTTTTAAACACATAATGTGTTAGTAACTAAGCTTCATCTGACATACTTTTGGCATGTTGCAAGAAGGGAGATAGACATCATGTTTGGGAGAGTGAAGAGAGTGCAGGAGAAGAAGACCCTCAAATAAGATGGATCTTCTCAGTGACTGGGGTTGTGGGCGGCGGTGTGTTGGAGACAATGAAGCTGGCACAGGACAGAGCAGAGTTTAGGGCTCTTGTACCTAGGGTCGCTATGAGTTGCGAGCGACTCGACAGCACATAACAACAACAACAACTAAGAATGATGAAAGAAAAAGAAGAAAGATGAGATGAACAGAGAGTATAAAAAAATAGACTTGGAAACAAAGGACCTAAAGAACTAAGTGAGGCAATTCTTAACTTAAGGTCATGAAAGTAGGTAATCATGAAGTAGTAGATATGAAGGCATATAAAGGTAGTACAAGCAATACATTTTTATTGATGCTCAAGTTTCATATTAGATTATTATAGGATACTCAGAGAAAGTTTTAGGAAGGGGTGACATTCGAAATTGGTCTTTCAGCATGAATAGAACTCAAAGTGCTTAGCAGAGAAGAGAATAACAGCAAAAGTAAGTCTATCTGGGAAAGTGATTGCATGTGTTTACACATTCATTTCTTTTTCTAATACTGAAGTGTCAATTCTAAACCCACCACTCATCTGTCACTTTGCTGTACTGAGGGAGCTTGCGTGTTGTTGTGATGTTAGAAACTATGTAACTGGTAGATCAAATACCAGCAGAATTTCCCAGGCTGGAGCTACTTTAGCAGAATTTCCAGACTCAGATAAGAAGCAGAGCTGGCCATCCACTTGTAAAGTAACAGGCCTTCAAAAGCCCTGTGAATAGCAGAAGCATGGTGTAGGCATAGTGCTGGAAAATGAGACCCTCAGGTTGTAAGGCCCTCAAATGCAACTAAGGAAAAGCTACCTCTTCCAAGTATGATTCAGTTCAGATGGAGAGAAGCTTTTATCAAGTGAAGAACTTACATTTATTTGCTGATGTGCCAAATCTCCAAATGAGGAGAAACAATGATAAACATGGGTTTGTAATTAAAGCATGGAATGTAAAAAATACAAATCTGGGAAAATTGGAAGTTGTCAAAAATCAAATGAAATGCATAGTAATACACACTCTAGACCACAGTGAGTTGAGATGAACTGTTATTGGCTGTTTAGAATCAAACAATCATAGATCTATTATGCAGGGAATGATAAATTGAAGAAAACGATGTAGCATTTGTCACCAAAAAGAACATTTCAAGTTCTATACTGAAACACAGTGTTGTGAATGATAGGATACTATACACATACATACAATGAAGAACTGTTAATAAAATTATTATTCAAATATACATTCCAACCACTGAAGCCAAGGATGAACGAATTGAGGGTTTCTATCGACTTTTACTGTCTGAAATTGATCCAGCATGCAATTAATAAGCATTTAATAATATATGGTGACTGGAGTACAAAAGGGTTTTTTAAAAAAGCACAAGACTTAGATCACTTGTTATGCATCTAAGAGCTGGTCAATGAATAAAGATGACAAAAAAAAGAATTGACACCTTTAAGCTGTGGTATTGGAGAAGAGTACTGAACATCCCATGGATAGCCAAGAGAAAAAACAGGTATGTCTTGGTAATTCTGCAGTCAAAGTGCTCTTTGGAGGCAAGAATGATGAGACTTTATCTCACATATTTTTGTTTATGGTGTGAGATGTGGACCCTGTTTCAGCTTTCTTCAGGTAGTATAGGCCAGTTTGCCAGCATGATTTATTGAAAAGGTTGTAATTTCCCCCTCTGATATGTTTTATTTCCTTGTTGAATATCAGTTGACAAAAGATAGATAGGTACATTTCTGGGTTCTCAATTCTTTTCACAGAGGAAGTTAATAGCATAACCAACAAAACACATAAAGAAATTCTCAAAATCATTGGCAATAAGAGAGATGTAAATCAAAACCACAATGAGATACCATCTCATGCCAGTGGTAGTGGCAAAGTTTAACAGGACAGCAAATGATAATTGTTGAAGAGGATGTGGAGAGACAGGAACTCTTATACACTGTTGGTGGGATTGTGAAATGGTAAAATCACTCTGGAAAGCAATGTGGTGTTTCTCCAAACTGGTTGACCCAGCTATTCCAATGCTTGGATTATATCCCGAAAAAATTAGAATTGAGACACAAATGAAGATTTGTGCACCAATGTTCATAACAACATTATTCCTCATAGCAAGAACATGAAAGCAGCCCAAATGTCCAACCACAACTGAATGGATTGAAAAATTATGGTACAGTCACATGATGGAATACAATGCAGTATGTAGGAGCAATGATCTTGAAAATTACTACCTGACTTGGTAGAGACTGGAGAGGATTATTCCAAGTGAACTAACTCAGTCCCATAAGAACAAATACTGTATAAGACCATTATTGTGGCATTAGATAACTAGTAAAATGTGTATAAGGATCTAAGATGAGGAGGATGAAAACAGAGAGGTAAGGATGAGCATGGGGGGGGGGTGAATCATAGGGTCACACAATTTGATGAGGCAAAGAAGGGATGGATAAAGGAAATGAGAAAGATCTGGTATGAAAAACAATATGTGCAAACTTTGTTAAGTAAACCAGCATAAAATAAAATGTTATCAAGAGGAAAAGATGGAAGGAATAACCACATTGTTAAGTGTCATCAAGTCAAGCACAACTCATAGCAACCCTATGAACAAAAGATCCAAGCCTTGTTATATAGCTATCATCATTTCTCTAATGTTCATAGAGTTTCCAAAGGCATATTGTTTAGGAAATGGATGCCAATACTGCTTCCTAGCCTGTCTTAATTTGGGAGCTCCTCCAAATATTGTCCACCATTATGACATTTGACACATCAATGGTAAAGTGTTCAGCAACACAGCAACCCCAAGTTACCTCAGTACAGCAAACTGACAGACCAGTGATGTACCACTTAGGAGAATGTTCTTCCCAAACACAATTAACAACAGGCCTGAGGGCCCAACTGACTTTTGAATACAAAGGCCTGCCCACTGGGTCCTGATTGACTTAAATAAGAGTCTTCCAGCCCACAGCTGATTGTTAGCAAAACCCAGTAAATCCATCACCAAGCAGTTTACACCCAACTTGCAACTAAAACAAGAGAATCTACCCTCCAGAATCCAACTGCTTCACACATGAACGTCCAAACTGGAGACCTATTCAGGACCCAAATAACTTTTAAATACAAAGGCCCACCCACAGGGCCTGATTGATGAAAGAATTGTTCTACACTTTGAACCATTTCAGAACATAGTATTTGAACAAGAACTAATATTAACAAAGAAAGTACTTTAAGCTACCCTGAAGGCAGGGACAAAACATAACACCCCAGGAATTGACAGAATACTAATTGAGGTATTTCAATAAACAGATGCTGAGCACAGGTATGAAAGGGAGAACAGGTGAAGAGTAGATAGATAATGAACATTGAACTGGAATAGATGAAGGAAAAGATGATCCTAATGGCATGTGAGATTAGTCATTATATGTATGACAATTAATATGGAACAAGACATGCATTACAAAGTGAAAGGAGGAAAAGGAGGGGAATGTGTGGAGAGGGGAAAGTATATAAATAAATGAATAAAAATTCAACCTTTCTGTAAACTTTCACTAAAATCACAATTTAAAAAATTTGAAAAAATTGAAAAGGTAATCCAATATGGTGTATACCTAACAATATCATTGATATAATATGAAAGTAAAATCTTGCTGAAGATTAGTTTTTAAATGCTGGAACAGTTGGATCATTGTCAGGGAACTTCCAGAAATTCAAGCTGGATTCTATGGAATGAGAGATATCTTGTCAGAGGGATCTTAGTTGAAAGCAAAGAATTTCTACCAAAGAATCCTACAGACATAATATTGAATGACACAGGCAATATCAAAACAAAATGCAAGAATTGCACAAAGCATGAAGTAACATAAAAGATTGATTAGCACCAAACCATTCCAGGCAGTCAAGTATTGAAGAACAGTCTGTACTCAAGGTATTGGCAAAAAGATAAAAAGTCCAGGAATTGCCAATATATGAACTGGAGTTTTCCAACAGATGCAAGAAATGCTCATGTCTTTATACCAAGAAATTTGGAAGATAGCTGCCTGGGAAAACAAATAGAAGAGATCCATATTGTGGCCATTTAAATGCAAAGATGATCCAAAAGGATACAAAAAAATTATCAAACAATACAATTAATGTCACATATAATCAAAATCTTGCAAAAGATTACATAACAGTATCTGGAGCCTAATATCCACAGGGAATGGCCAGATATTAAAGCCACATTCAAAAGAGACCACAGAAGAAAGAATATCATTGCTAACATCAAAGGAAACTTGGCTGACTCAGAAAATGACGAACAACTGGATGATGTCGACTTGTGTTGTATTGACTATGCAAAAATGTTTGAATGTGTGAATCATAATGAGTGATAGAAAACAATGGGGCTAATGGGGATTCTGAAACACTTTATTTAGCTCATGCTGAATCTGTACATAGACCATGATGCAGTTGTTTGGAAATCACCGAATGCATATTTTTATATTTAAAAAATTTTACTTATAATTAGTGGTAGCATATTTATATTTAGAAGTTGTTTGAATGTCAGTTCAACTCATTGTCATAATCTACATGCTGAACCACAACACAAAGTAACAAATAACTTACATTAGGTGAAAAATGGTGAAGCATTAGGAGGACTTACTAACAATTTAGGATATACAGGTAACACAACCTTGCTTACAGAAAATAAAGAAAGATTGAAACTCAAAGATTGTTGTCTTCCGCATAGATTACACATCAACATAAAGAAAACAAAAATTCTTGTAACTGGACCAATATGCAACATCGTGATAAATAGAGAAAAGATTGATGTTGTCAAGGATTTGATTTTCTCTAGATTCATAACCAACACTCAGAGAAGTGGCACTCAAGAAATCGAGCTATGCATTACACTAGGCAATCTACTTCCAAGGACAGCTTCAAAGTGTGGAAGAGAAAGGAGTGGCCCTTCAACAGACTTTAGTTAAAGATTAAAGGGCCCTTGACCCAAATCACAGTATTTTCAATTGCTTCGCATACGTGTGAAAAGCATGGATGAAGATCGAAGAAGAATGAATGTCATTTCATTATAGTGTTGGGGGTGAGTATTGAATATTCTCTGAAGTGCCAAAAAAGAACAAATAAATGTGTTTTGAAAGAAGTGCGACCAAAACACTTCTTAGAAGCAAGGATAAAAAAAAAAACAAACAAACAAACAAAAAAAGATTAAAAAAAAAAAAAAAAGAAGCAAGGATAGTGATATTTCATCTCAAGTAATTTAAGTATGTTGTGAAGACAGGCCTGTCCTTGAGCAAAACATGATGCTTGAAAAGGAGAGCGTCATCAAAGCACAGGAAGACTCTCAAGGGGAAGGACTACCCCCATGATTATGATTATAGGCTTAAGCTGTGCCACTACTGGAAACTATGAAGATGGCACAAGATCAGGCCCACTTTTGTTTTGTTGTACAAAGTGCCACTATGTACCTGAAAAGGTAGGTGAAGAGAGATGCCAAAGCCTACAAGGTAAGGGGTTGCACTGCCAATCCAAAGACTGGCAATTTGAATTCACTAGCTATTTTCTAGGAGAAAGATGGCAATCTCCTCCCCCGTAATTCACAGCGTCTGGAAATTAGAGTCTCCAGAGGGTCAGCTATAAGTTAGTTCTGACCAGACAGCAATGAACAGCAATGACAAGTATGAATCAGAGGTGACTGCTCACCTTTCTCCCTAAAAGTGCTTGGTAGATGTGAACATTTGACCTCAGGATTAGCAGCTTGTTATGTGACATAGTGGGCCACCAAGGGACGTGTATCTGTTATGTATGTATGTGTGTATGAGTGATATATAAAAATACACTGCATGGTTCAAAATTGGGAAGGGTGTACACTAGGGATATGTCCTATCTTCATACTTTTTCAACCTATATGCAGAACAGATTATCCAGGAGGCTGGGCTGTATGAGGAGAAATGTAGCATCAGGATTGGATTCCTCCAATCATATTAATAA
>NW_006399761.1:27040898-27058070 GCF_000299155.1 Elephantulus edwardii | reverse complement strand
CTGTTCCTTGGAGGCTTTCTGAAAGCTTTCTGAGCTTGGAGGATTCTGAAGCTTCAAATGACATACTCTGGACATGTTGCAAAGAGGGACCAGTCCTTGGAGAGGGACGACATGCTTGACAGAGTGAAGAGACAGCACAAGAGAGGAAGACACTCGATGAGATGGATTGACTCAGTCACTGGCATAATGGGGGTAGGTGTGTCAAAGACAATAAAATTGGCACAGGATAGAGCAGAGTTTAGGGCTGTTTTACAAAAGGTTGCTATGAGTCGCAGGTGACTCGATGACACATAACAACAACTATATATACACACACATATACATAAACTTATCTTGGGGAAAAAGTCACAACTTTGGATAATAGAAAGTCACTAGAGTAATGAAAAAATATGAGAAAAGTTACACTTGGGGAAGATTATTCTCTTATTATAAAGAAAGCCCTTAGATGAAGCATTGGTTGTGTTAATAATGGCTGACCTAGAACCAAAAGATACTTGTCTTTCATCATATGAAGAGTATTTTCTTTACAGCTCCCGTGACTTTCTTAATGTTCTGAAGTGCATTCTATGGAACGTGTATTTTATAAGATGCTACAGCAAATATTCTATGGAAAGGGATATCTTACTTTGAAAGAAAGGGACACCTCCCGGTGAGATGGGCTGACATAGTGACTGCAGTCCAAGTGTGCTCAAGTGTGTCAGAGATGGTGAGAATGGCGCAGGACAGGCCAGCACTCAGATCCGGGTTCATAAGTCATAATCGATGGCACCTAACAACAATATACTTAAAAGGATATACACACCACATATAACAGGGCATTTGTAGTAGGAATTCTCAATACACTATTTTGGTTTTGTTGTTGTATACTATCCAGGCAGAACCGACCCATATGTGACCCACCAGCATGTTCTCAGAAGCAGTTAATTACACAGGAGGAGATTGTCCATCCTTCTCCCACAATGCAGCTTATTTGTTTCACATTGTTTTATTTCCAGCCTTTCTGAGCATAGAAGCTTTTTCTGTTTATTACTAATTAACATCCAGTGCTGGACTGTGTAAAATGTCCTTCTGTTATACATAAGGCCATTCTGGGAGCAGGTCCGGATGGCACCTAACACCAACGATTAACATGCCATGGAATTCTCATTAAAGACCTCTAACACAGCTACTCTTGGGAATAATAGCCAGGCAACTAATCAGTCAACAAGTACTCATCAAATGCCTAATTAGAAAGAAGGCTCTGAAGACAATGGAAACATATATTCTTTCGATAGTAGTTCTTAGCCCAAAAGAGGAAGGATTTTAAAAGACATTAAAGCAATGGAAACAAAACAGTTTCAAAAGATTAAGAAAAAGCTCAGTCAAAGACATTCATAAGCGGTGGAGAAGTTAGGTTTGGTCAAATGAGCGTGGTTGTTGAATGTTTGCACATCTAGCCAATCTCAAGCAAGGTTGACTTATTAAGAAACATCTTGCATTTCAATGGGTTTGTATGCATTGTATTAAAATATGGCCATTGACTGTACACAAAGAGAGTTTTCAAAGAAAATGTGCCCCTAGCAAAGGACCCAGACGCAATAGGAAAAGCTGCTGAAGGAGCAAGGAGAGCAGAGTGTCCTATAAATCAATGTGGGCGCCCCCTGACCAGCCTCACTTAGAACAATGGCCGTGTTGGAGGAGAACAGAGCTGTGTCACTGGTCTCTTTGTTAACCTGATTGATCGCGCACAGGAGCAGCAGCTGTCCTTTGTGAAAGCCTCATTTCTTCTACTCTGTCTCTTTTCACTCTTTCCTAGCTTCTGCATCTGACCTTCCTAATACCTTTTGCAGAGAAGGTAAAGTCACCCAAACAGACTTCAGTAGCGTTTCCTAGCCTGCAAGATGCCAAGCTCTGCTATCAGGTACATACACTCAACCAGAATGTATGATTAGATGCAGGGTAGGAGAAAATAAGACCCTCTATTGTATGTGGCCTAGTGGCAAGAAGCTGTGCTGCACTCCTGAAAGTAGGCAGTTTGAGACCACCAGTTACTCTGTGGGAATAGAATGAGCAAACTCCTCTGATGTGATTAATTGCTTCTGAAAAGCTGCCAGAGGGTCAGCTATGGGTCATTCCAACTCAACAGTAAACAACAACAACATTAAAAATTCATTTCATTAATTCAACAGCCACTCTTCAATATCACGGAAAAGTCTTTATCTGTCCTGTCTACGGTCTCATTTCTTTTGCATCTTCATAATTTTTCCACGTTGTTGTTGTTGTCGTACGTGACTAGCTGTTGTTTTGTTGTTGTTGTTGTTTTAAAAAGCATTCCTTGACCTATTAAAAAGCTCTCCCTCTTTTGAATGTTGTTGTTGTTGTTGTTGTTGTTGTTAAGTGCCGTCGAGTCGCAGGCGACTCATAGCGACCCTATGAAGTAGAGTCCTCGATGCTTGGGTGCCTTTCATCCTCTCTCCAGGTATAGATACATAGATTAGATAGATAGATAGATAGATAGATAGATAGATAGATAGATAGATAGATAGATATCTCTGTCTCTATATCTGTCTATCTATCTATCTATGCTGGAGGGTGAGCTGTGGGTCGTTTCTGACTCAATGGTACACAACAACCAGGAGAGTATACCAAAAATCTCAACTCACCACTGTGGAGTCAGCATTAGTGACTCATGACGTTTCTGAGACTGCAGATACTATAGGAAGACACTGCCCATCTTTCTGCCTTGGAATGGAGGATGGATTTGAACTGCCAATGTTTTGGCTAGTAATCTTACACATTATTTACTATGCCAATAGGCCTCCAATAGTGGTTCTAAATCCTAACTCCAAAGTGATTCCAGCCGCAGGACAGCCCAAGCCCCACCTCCCTTCAATCCTAGCTTCCCTTAGCATTCATTAGCTCTTTCCACACTGGCCTCCTTTTCCTTTATCACCCTTCACACACCCTGAATCTTAAGAGAAATTCTTTTCCTTCTTCAGCCATGAAATTGGAACAATTAAGAGGCACTTCCTGTCCTTCCAACTCCCTCCATCTGTGTTTCTATGTCCATGCAAATCTACTCTCATCCTATTCTACTCTCTTCTCTTTGTCTGCCATGACATGGCCACACTGGTCTGTGTTTCCCTTGAACAAGACAAGCTTAATTCCATACCAGTCCAGCTGTTCCATCTTCCTGGAGCATCTCTCTTCTTGGCTTCTATATAGAGCACTCCTTCTTGATAATTCAAATATTTGTTTTAAAAGCTTCTCGGAGATGTTTTCCCAAACCATTGAAAATAAAATAGTCAAGCATTCTGTCAATTCATCCTGAATGACCTGCACAGCTCTTAGTAGTATCTGATACTTATAGGTTTACCGTTTTCTTAGAGGCACCGTAGGAGAACAGTTAGAGATCTATTTCTGAAACCTCAGCCATTGAAAAGTCCATAGGATACAGTTGTTCTTTGACAGGCGTAGAGTTACCAGGAGTCCATTTGACAATTGGTCTCACCTAATCTGTTTCCTCCCTTAAAAAAAAAAAACTCATGTTCAAAATCCCTAGCTCTAAGAGATATGCAAATCAAAACAACTATGAGATATCATCTCACCCCAGTCAAAATAGCAAAATTTAACAGAACAGTAAGGAACAAATGCTGGTGAGGTTGTGGAGAAACTGGAACTCTTATTCACTGTTTGTGGGAGTGTAAAATGGTGCAACCACTGTGGAAGGTAGTGTGGCGCTTTCTCAAAAAGTTGCAAATAAAGATATCATTTGACCCAGCGATTCCACTACTGGGAATAGACCCCAAAGAGACCATAACTGACATCCAAGCAGATATATGCACGCCCATGTTTATTGTGGCTTTGTTCACAATAGCAAGGAGTTGGAAACAACCTAAGTGCCCATCAACAAGTGAATGGATAGAGAAGCTCTGGTATATTCACACAATGGAATACTATGCTGCATTGAAAAATGAGGAACTCATGAAATATTATTCAAAATGGGTGACCCTGGAGGACATTATGCTGAGTGAAGTATCTCAGTCACAAAAAAGACAAATACTGCATAGTGCTGCTGTTGTAGAATGGGACTGGCATCGGGGTTAGGAGGAGACTGAGAAAGTTGGGATAAATAATGTATACTGCATTGAAACAGATGAGGGAGAGAACTGTTTAAAAGGGATATGTGATTAGGTATTATTGTCGTGACAGGAGTTCAGACCAAAGGCTGCATAGTGGAGTGGACCTGGGGGTAGGGATTGTAAAACAATGAAACAATTTTTCTCTTGCTTTTCAAAGAGAAGGGTGAACCGGGCGGGATGGGGGGTGGGGGAGAGGGTGAGCAGGGAGAAAATACAATGAATGAATGGAAATCCAAAGTCTCCGTAAATTTTCATTAAAATTAATAATTTTTTTTTAGAAAGTAAAAGAAAAATTCCAGAAGAAAAATTACTTTCCAATTGTGCTCACTGCTCTCTCCTGGGGTCTAGAACTGGGCCAGGCACACAGCAGATGCTCATCAACTGGCTCTTCGGTGATTAATGATGTTCTTATTTGGGATGTGTCATCAAGACCCTGAGGAACGGTTGTGAGTCCTTCTGCTTCTTTCGGTTGCTTGAACACAGATCTGGAATGGACAGGAGTACTAGTAGGCAAAACTGAAGTCTTGCCAGATGAATAGCGAAGAGTTAGAGAGGGATCACGGAGTGAGTCAAAGGGCCTCCCAAGAGAATGTTTTTACTGTTGTACCCTGGAATGTGGCTGGAAATGTAAGCATTTAGGACAAGGGTAGAGATGGAAAGTGAAACACTGGTAGGAACAAATGAATTGAAGGTGTAGACGTGGATAGAAAGCTGAAAGGTTATGAGATCCTGCTCAGAAAAATGGCAGGTTTGTAAATGGACTTTTTAAGAACTGCAATCATTAATGAAGAAAGAAAACAAGATGATGACAGACCGCTTCCCAACCTGACTGGGGCATCACAAGCCAATGGAGTGCTTCACCAGGCCACCATGGACCATTCTGCACACAACTTTTTATGTCCAAAGAATCCTGTTGTTTGTCCTGAATTGAACTGCATTTCCAAAGGCCCTTTCAGTTTGTCCAACTTTGGAGTGTGTCACACCGGAAGAAGATCATAGGAAGAAAACTGTGTTCTGCTGTCATGTGCCATCGAGTCAGGACTGACCCACTGCTGACCCTCCAGTGGGTTTGCAGAGGCACAGGAGGAGATTGCCTATTTTTCTCCCATGGAGCAGCTGTTAGGTTTGAACTGTGTGCTTCCAGGTATGCAGTGTGCTTCCTCACCATTAGGCCACCAGAGCTCCCTTTGTTATCTATTAAAATGTAGATTCTTTTAACTTTACATGAAAATGTCTTGTCACGTCACCCATGTGCCGAGATAAAAAAACGTGTCAAGCAATTCGGAGAGCTCAAAGTTCCACTGTGCGAGCCTTGCTGCAGTTCTTCACAACAGCTGCACATGGACCTGTTTTTCACACTAGTCTTTGAGTCATAGTCAAGCTGAGCTCTATTTTTAACCATCTTGGATTCTAAGCACATTGCCCGGGACTTGGCATATAGGACGCAATCATTAACAAGTGTTGGGTAACTGAATGAATAAACACAAGCACCACTCATACCAGGAGACAGCAGACTGTCACAAGTGCTGTAACGGGATAGGCCGAGGGTCTCTCCCAGGGCAGGGGGCCACCACTAAGGACCAGGAATCCCAAGGCCTCCCCACCTCATCTCACTGCCTACACTACACTCAAGATGTGGGACAGAGGGAAAATGCCCCACAAAGACACTCTGGCCAAATCCTTCCGACTCCAGGCTCTCCTACAGTAGTAACAGTTGTTCACATTACATCGAAAAGTATTTGAGCCCTTTGGCATCAACTATCTACAAACACAGGTACCATTGAAGTGGTGATAGTTATTTGCTCTGTTGTTGAAGGTCGGTGAGGGAAATAAACTCGACGTAAATTCAAAGTACTATGGAGCTCAGTGCTAAGGAGCCCTGTTTGTTTCTCTGAAAGTAGGTCTCCAAGTTCTATTTGACCTTGGACTCGTAAATGCCAAATAATTCCTCCCTGTGATGGGCATTTATTGTTTCAACTAATGAGGTGCTTCCAAAAAATATTTTCACCACTTATCTTTGGGTTCTCTGAAAAGCTCTTTCTTTTGGACGCTACAAATGGAGTCTTTGTGAGAGAGGGTGTTTCCTCCCCTGCCCAGGTATGGCATCCCCTGCACACTGACAGAATCACTGGCTACTCAGGATTCAAGGTTATTGTTGTTGTTGTTGTTATGTGCCATCAAGTCGCTTGTAACTCATACAGACCCTATATAAAGAGCCCTAAAAGCTGCTCTATCCTGTGCCAACCTCATCATCTCAACACACTCATTCCCACCACCCCAATCACAGACTTGATCCATGTCATTGAGACTCTTCTTCCTCTCCTGAGCCGTCCCTCCACTCTCCCAAACATGATGTCTCTCTCCAAGGACCAGTCCCTCCTTGTAACATGCCCAAAGTATGTCAGACAAAGCTTCAGAATCCTTGACTCCAAGGAACATTCCAGTTTCACCCTCTCCGGGACAAGCCCGTTTGTTCTCCTAGCAGTCCATGGTATATTCAACACTCTTTTCCAGTACCACAACTCAAAGGCATCAATTCTCTTTCTGTCATCCTTAGTCACTGTCCAACTCTCCGATGAATAGTGTGTAATTGCAAAGACCATAGCCTGGATCAGGCGCACCTTAGCCTCTAGCATGACATCGTTGCTCTTCAGTACTCTTGAGAGGTCCCTCACAGCTGATTTTCCCAATGCAATTCGTCTCCTGATTTCCTGTCTGCTGTTACCACGAGTGTTCAGACTGTGGAAGCAAGTAAACTAATACTGTTAACTATCTCAATCTCCTCACCATCCATACTGATGTTGCCAATTGGCCCAGTGGTGAGAATCTTTGTTTTCTTGATGTTAAGCTTCAATTCATACTGAAGGCTGCAGTGTAGTCCTTGACCTTCTGCAGCAAGTGCTTTAGGTCCTCCTCAGTTTCAGCAAGCAGGGTTGTATCATCTGCATAACACAGGTTGTTGATGACTCTTCTACCAATCCTGATGCCACATTCCTCCTCGTACAGCCCAGCATCTCGAATGATCTGTTCTGCATAGAGATTGAAAAGGTATGGAGACAAAATATATCCCTGACCCCCTTCTTGGTTTTGAACCATGCAGTGTCTCCTTTCTCTGTTCTGACGACTGCCTCTTGGTCCAAGTATAGGTTTCAAATAAGCACAATTAAATGTTCTGGGATTCCCTTTCTTCCCAGAGTCAGCCATAGCTTGTTGTGATTCACAGAGTCAAAAGCCTTTGCATAGTCAATGAAGCACAGATAGACATTCTTCTGGTATTCCCTGCTCTCTGCCAAGATCCATCTAACATTATCTATAATATCCCTAGTACCACAACCTCTTCTAAATCCAGCCTGCACATCTGGCCATTCTCTGTTGATATATTGCGCCAATTGTTTTTTGATAATTTTTAGCCGAATCTTGCTTGCATGTGACATTAAAGATATTGTTTGATAATTTCTGCACTCTGTTAGATCACCTTTCTTTGGAATGGGAACTAATATCGATCTTTTCCAGTCACTTGGTCAGCTGGCTGTTCTCCAGATTTCTTGGCACAACTTAGTGAGCACATCCAAGGCAGCGTCTGTTTGTTGAAATATGTCAATTGATATGCTGGCAACTCCTGGAGCCTTGTTTTTGCTCATTCCTTCAGAGCAACTTGGACTTTCTCCTTCGTCACCACAAGCTCTCACTCCTTCCATCTTCTTTTAATGTGTCCTGGATCATTTAACATTCTATCCAAAGTATCCTTAAGGATTGCCACCCTTGGCTTGAATTTGTTTTTCAACTCCTTCAGCTTAAGAAATGCTAAGCGAGTTTGGCCCTTTTGATTTTCTGACTCCAGCTCTCTGCACATTTCATTATATCATCTTGCTTTGTCGTCCCGGGCTGCCTTTTGAAACTTTCTGTTCAGCTCTAGTTTTAAGAAAAGGGTTCAGAGAGAAGCCCTTTCCAACAACGGAGCTTATCTTCCTTCTGAGCCTTAGATGACTTCTCCGAAGGACAGAGCCTTTGCTTGCAAAGGGAGTGGCTTGGCTTGCTTCATTATCCTCAGAAAATGCAGCCAATCGTTGCAGTCCACAGGGCTTCTCAAGCGAGGGCTCTTGGCAAAGGTCAAGTCGTCCTTCTTAGAGCCATTCACCAACAACTTCATTGCTAGATCTCTCCTCCCTGGGCTTGCACAGAGATGGCCACTTCTAAGTAATGACTGCTTCACCCTGAAGGCAGATGGAACTTGAGTCAGAAAGTGGTACTAGTGTCCCTCAACTGAGAGCTGGAAATACGATCAAGTCAGGGAAGTTTGAAAAATAGCCCACATAATGAATGAGAATGATTGTATAAAACACAAGGTGAATGGAGGATAGTGGGAAACACAATGTATATGAACTTTGTATGCAAACCAATATAAATAATTTAAAAAATGTGTACATCTAGATTCTCTACTTTGCCCCCTAAAAGATACCTGCTTATCCTTTTCTCATGCTCAAACCCATAGACACCTTAACACTGAGTGAATGGTGGTGTGTTAATACTGAGAGTAAATACTAATTCTTGTCATGTTGATGCCAAAATTAAAATAAGAGCCTTGGGAAGTTATTTCAAGTTTATACTGGGCACAAGAAAGGCAGCTGTGACCATAAAATTGTTGCAATGAGTTAGAGATGACACATTAGTTGTATCATATGAGTCAACTCTGCCAGCTTGGTGAATTGGCCTACGGGCCGTAAGAAAAGACATGAGGGCTAGTAATTGATGTCTGTCATTGGTTAAGGAGGATATGGTGGCAGCAGTGTTCACATGTTCGCCTCCCCAGTCTGGATGCTGTCTCATGTCAGAAGCAAAGCCCAGGTTTCCAGCCTCTTTGCATTCCAAACACAAGCTTCATCAGGGTGCAAGGATCAAGTGTTGAGTTCTGCATCGGCTGAACAGCATTGGCTTGGCAATGCAGTGGACTAAAGAGAGAAGAAATGAAAAAAGAAAGTGAAACTTTGTTCTCTGGGAAAACAGACTCCAAAGCAGAGGACATCCTCCCAGAGAGAGGAGAGATTTTCTAGGAGCTCAGCCAGGAGAGAGAGAGAGAAGTTGTGCCAGGTACCTTATAGCCTATGGCACCAATTGAACGCAAGTCACTGAGAAATCTGTCCACCAAAGCAGCATCCCTGCCAGCTGTGAGGCATCATTCAGCAGGTTAAAACTGATCCTTCCCTGCTTGGGAACTTACATGGGTCAAGGCAGATGGAGAGCTTGCACTGCTGAGTGTGGAAAGAGAAGAAACTGAAAGAAATGCCTTTGTGCACGTCAGAGACAGATTTTTATCAGAGAAATTAAGGAAGGTACACTTGCCATTTTCTAGTTGTGCCATAAAGTGTTAAGTAAAAGATTAATGAGCGTGCCTTGTGTCTGTGAGCTGATATTATAGAAAAGTTGTCTAAAAGATGGGTGTCAAACGTTTAGACAGGGGTGCAATTTCCAGGCTCGCCATAGGCGCTGTTTTCCAAAGCCATGCCTGGGACAAGAGACTGTTGTTAGCAAAATGCTGTCTGCGGGTTCACCTTGCTTCCTTCGCATTGCTCAAGGGTAAACTGAAAAATAGCAACATTGTTCTGAACATGTTTCCGGGTGTGTTGTTACCAGAGGGGGCTACGGAAAGCCAGGATTCTCTGACTAAAGTGGAAAAGAGCCAGCAATAAAGGCCCACGCTGAGCGTTTTGCTCTCAGTTGTGGTGCAGAGTTTCTTGAACACCTGAGGTGCCACTTAGCAGGAAGGCACTGGTGAGTGTTGGTTTGGGGGTTTTACAAAAATGCCTGCAGAAAAAGTCTAGTGGGGACACACCCACAATCAGCCCCAGTCATTGGTCCTCTGAGAAGTTGGCTGACTCTGAAATGGATCAAACTAGAAAGGCAGGGACTATCCCCCAGCACTTGCTCTTCTCCTGAAGTAGATTTTTCTTAGACTTTTTTCTCGGTAGCTTTCAGCTAAGCTGCTGTGTCAAATAACATCGACTCTTGGGGATCTTGTTAACATTTCTCTTGGCTGCCATGTCAGTACGTCCCATCTGTGGTTTCCAGGTGAGATAATACCCTCAGACTAAGGTGGTTTGATTCAAGACTCTGTCTTCATACCACCTCCAGGTCTGTTTCCTCGGCTGAAAGTGGGAGCGAGTCACATTCCTCACAAGGTCTTCTGTTAGGAGTCAACGACTGGTGAAAGCACCTGTTGCATCCAAACACAAACACAGAGTGCGCAATATCAAGCTTGTCCAGTCCTCCGCCAAAGATGCTCTCATGTCTGATGTCAGCTCCTCAGAGACATCTCTCCTGACCACGTGGTGAATACCATCACTCCCATCACTCTCCCACACTATTCTATTTATCGTATCAACTTGCTGCTATTGACCTCATGGTGACCTCCAGCAGACTTCTGAGGATCTGCATAGGAGACTTCCTGTCTTTTTTTCTGCAGGGCAGCTGGTAGACTCACTAGAACATTAGGGATCCCCACTTGACATGTTGTTGTTGTTATGTGCCATTGATTCAACTATGACTCATAGCGATCCTATGCACAATAGCTCTGAACCCTGCTCTATCCAGAGCCAGCCTCACTATCTGACACACCTGTCCTTATTACCTCAGTCACTGTATCAGTCCAACTCATCCAGCGTCTTCCTCTCTTGTGCTGTCCCTTCATCTTTCCAAGCATGATGTCCTTCTCCAAGGACTAGTCCTTCCTGGCAATACGCCCAAAAGTATGTGAGACAGAGTTTCAAAAGCCTTGTTCCCAAGGGGCAACTTGGTTTCTCTCTCTCCAGGAAAGATTGGTTGGTTCTCTTGGCAGTCCATGGTATGTTCAATACTTTCTCTAGCACCACAACTCAAAGGCAGCGATCGAATCTTCTGTCATGTTGCATCATTGTCCAGCTCTCTGATGTAAACAGAGATGTAAAGTAGGTGTGAGACCATGAGCTGGATCAGGTGCACCTTGGTCTCCATACCAACGTCACTGCTCTTCAGCACTCCAGAGAGGTTCCTTAGAGCAGATTTTCATAAAGCAATTCATCTTTTGATTTTCTAACTGCTGGTGCCAAGAGTGTTGATTGTGGGCCCGAGCAAGTTGACATATAGTAGGCAATTACTAATGCCCCTGACATATCTGTGTTTTCTCTCCCCCTCCTGAGAAAATCCAGGGACAGGGACTTCCGTCTACCTTGCTGACCACTGTACTTTCAGGTCTCACCTGACCCATAACAGGTACTCAGTAAAGATTTTTGCTTGTTTATTTATCTATTATATACAAAATAGCTTGCCTCCAGAAACTTGATGAACTTGGAGAAACAATGAAAGTTATACAAGTGTTCAGGTCTTTCATTCATCGGGTCTCTATGAGTCATCTATGACTTGATGGCACTTAACAACAACAACAACAACAACAATGAGAGAGCTCTGTTGGCCTAGTGGATAGAAAGTTATGCTACCAAGCCAAAGGTGGGTGATTTTAATCTGTGGCCCTCAGGCCTGGTTTCAATTGTTTTTGGTCAAACATTCTTCTAAGTGGTATAGCACTGGTCTGTCCATTTGCTATACAGAGGTAACTTGTGGTTGCTGTGATGCTGAACACTGTGGCACTGATGTGTCAAATGCGATAGTGGTTACCCATGGTGGACAGTGTTTGGTGGAGCTCTCCAGTTAAAACAAGCTTGAAAGCAGGAGTGGCATCCACTCCCGAAATGGCTTGCCTCCAGAAACTTATGAAAGTGGAGAAACAATGGAAATTATACAAGTGTTCAGGTCTTTCATTCATAGGGTCTCTATGAGTCATTTACGACTCGATGGCACTTAACAGCAACTACAATAAACATGAATGGATCTTTCCAAACTCTATAACCTAACTGATGGGAACAGTGGAAAGTAACTCTGGTGAACTATTTCTCAGGCAATCACTTGTTGCTGTTGTGGTGGTGGTTGCATACCATTGAGTCAGAACCAACCCATCGTTGACACTCCAGTGGGTTTTCAGAGACAGTTAATCACTGGGGAGGAGATTGCCCATCCTTCTCCCACAGGCAACCACTAGGTGGGAAAATAGCTCTCATGGAAACACAGGAATAAATCTTCCAGTAATTGTAACATATCAGAAAAATTTTCTTAAAGGAAAAAGTGATCCAAAAGTATACTTAATAAACCTTAAATGGAAGTTACAAGTTTACATAAAAGCAAATCAAAGGAATTTTTCTTGAGAAGAGAAAGGGAAATACTTCTTTTTCTTTTTTAAGTAGAATAATTCTGTTAATAACTTTGCTGCATGAGGAAAAATTCATGAACAGGGGCAGGCAGTTCGAGGCCAACAGCTGTTCTGCAGGAGATGGATGGGCAATCTTTACTGGTGAGATTAACTGCCTCTGAACTGGAGGCACACAGGAGGGTGAGCTATGGATTGGTTTTGACTCTGGTACACAACAACAACAATTCTGATATTGCTCGATTTGAATAATAAGTCTTCCATATATAATATCTTCCTTAAAATATTATATATAAAAGCTCCGGTGGCCTATTGGTAAGAAACAGTGCTGTTATCCGAAAGGCGTGTGGTTCAAATCCACCAATGGCTCCACAGGAGGATAGACAGTCTCCTCCCATGTGATTTACTGCCTCTGAAAACCCACTGGTGGGCCAGTTTTAACTCGATAGTACACAGCAACAGAAACAGTCCTTGTACAGGCAGCTTCTACAGAAGCTGTTCTCCAGAAAATGGAAAACATGACATCAAAATCCTCAAAGAAAATTCAGGAGCTGAACAGTTTTACAATCATTCAATGCATCTGCCCTGAGAAGTGTTGTGTGGTTTTGTGTGTGCATTATCTACGAGGATGTAAAAATATCATAATCAGTGCTCACTAAGTCAAAGCCTTTATAAATGCCCAGGAAACAACTCCATTAATAATGCCAAGTCACAAAAAAAGTCTTCATGATATCACATCACCAAGTATATAAAAGTTTTTTATAAGGTACATACACCTTAGAGAGCCAATGGACTCTAGTTAGAACTAGAAACTCTCTAGAAAGCACAATATCCTTTGAATTGTCCAAACACTAGTGGGAAGGAAGAGCAATAATTTATCCACTTCTCTGAAAAACTCTAAATGTTTGCTCTACATTGAAAGAAACATAATTTCACTTGACATTTCTTACTTTAAGTGAATATCTCAGAGTCTAACAGAATCCATTTGAATTGCTCTTGAAACATTTAGCACACTCCATCACAATTCTTTGAAAAGTGTCCATCTGAAAGTATTGATCTTGCTGGTATGGAAACACTGGGAAGCTTCTGAGAAGTCAAGTGCTCTTCATAGAATAAGCCTAAACCATTGTAATGTAGACATAACCTTCTATCTGAAATCTCACTTTCACCTTCAAGACACTCTGTTCCTTTTCATGTGCCAAGTGAGACAACAATTTACCATTGGTTTTCATTTCCGTTTCAAAAATTCTGTCTGAACACACAAATTTAACAACTTGTATCTTTGCCTAAAGTTTGCACTATTTGTAACAAATGATGCCCATGTCAGTGGGCATTCATATCAATTCAGAATTGATACCAATGATTCTTTTATCATCTCCCAGGCACACAGAACTCCAAAAAGCTCATCTCCATTGTGCTTCAACACCTTCTCCCTGACATCCTGAGATTTCTCAGTATTGGAAACCATCCGAGTCCAAAATTCCAGATGTCTGACATTCCTTCCTCTGAACACTGCTTGCTTTTCTACTGACTCGCTGCTGGTAATCACATCACGTGCCATCATCTTGACAGCTAACCAACCATTCACTCTCTTCCATTTCTTGAAGACCAGGGCCATTTTCTCATTCACTCAATTTGAGATTGATGCCCAACTTAAAGAGCAACAGGATCTTAGCTGGGGAGCCTGAAAGGAAAAATAGTACAAGTATTTAAAAATAGCTTCACAGCCTCACTTACTTCTCCCCTGGTTCAGTCTCATGACTGACATCCCAGATTTGCAGGTGCCCTCGAACCCCTCAACTTCGTGGAAACATCACCGTTTACTTTTCTCCAGTGATCATTTTTTGGGGGGTGGGGGGATATCTTTCTAACATCTTCCAGTGTTGTTTAATTTCTCTGGGTCTTCAATGCTGATTATTTTTCCATCTTTTCCTTCAAAGCTCATTAACAACCCACGTTCTCATCCCCACCCTCTGATTCCCAGTGGTGGGATTGCCCTGTATTGTTGAGACATTCCAGTCAACATGACAGCAGCTGTCACAGCATCTCTCTAAATGGACATGCTCACTTAGAAGTCTCCGGTGGCCTCTCATGGCCTGGTCTCAGCCGCTTCCAAGCCCTTCATCCTATCGCCTCCACCACCTCCTCGTCGTTCACTCTGCCCATCCTTCATCTTCATCATACTGCTCTTTTCTCTCTTCACGGATTCCTCTTCCTCCTCCAAATCTTCTTCTTCTTGTTGTTGTTGTTGTTATGTGCCGTCGAGTCTCTTGCGACTCATAGTGACCCTGTGTACAACAGCCCTAAACTCTGCTCTGTCCTGTGCCAATCGCACTGTCTCTGATACTCCCATTCCGATTAACCCAGTCACTGAATCAATCCACCTCATAGAGGGCCTTCCTCTCCTGTGCCGTCCCTCCACCCTCCCAAGCATGAAGTCCTTCTCCAAGGACCGGTCTCTCCTCACAACATGTCCAAAGTATGTTCTCACAATGAAAAACCTATTAACTGCAGTTGTCTTAGTTTCCTAGGACTACAGTAACAAAATACCACAAGACGAGTAGATTTTAAGAAGAGAAATTCCTTTTCTGAGCACTCAAGCATCTTTATGTCCAAATTCAGGGCTTCAATAGGCTTGTTTTCTCTGTCTCTGTTTCTCTCTCTTTCTTCGTAACAACAGGCTGTAATCCCCTGGCCCTTCTATATCTTCATTGAAAATACCATCTTTCGTGCTATTTTAATGGTCACCTCCACATGCTGCTTTCACAATCTGTGCCTCCATTTCTACCAAATACTTTAGGGGGCTATTCAGTGGATACCTCAAACTCAGCACCCCCAAAGTCTGTCTTTCTCCTTTCTCTCACTTTCTCCTATTTCTTTAACATGACCCAACTCCCCGTTGTTTCATTTGTTGACCCCCTCCTTTTCTCTCATCCTTGACAGTCCTGTCACACCAAGTCACACCTCTTCAAGTTCTTTAATTCATCACTGTCCCTATTCCCATCTGCACTACTCTGATTTCAGGGCCTCAGAACCCAATTACAAGAGTTTGTTCTTTCTTCCAATGTCCCGGGTAAGGAGCTCTGGTGGAGTCGTCTGTAGCATGTTGTCCTGCTAACCTGTGTGTCTCCGGCAGTTCAAACCCACCGGTTGCTCTGAGGAGGAAAGATGGGAAGCTCCGTCCATTGGGATTATACATTGAAATCCAATGAAAGGTTGCTATGAGCTGAGATCAACTTGATAGCCAGTAGAGCCCCAGGTGATGCCATGGCTAAGTGCTTGATTAATGACTGATAGGTTGAGGGTTTGAACCTACTAATCTGTTCTACAGTCAACTTCCATAGATTGCAGCCTTAGAAACTCTCTGGAGCAGTTCTGTTTTTCACGGCAGAGACATTAAGAGTCAATAATAACTCCATGGCAGCAGAATTTTAAGTCTACAAGTTTCTACCATTGAATTAAATGTCAATTGTCAATTGCTGTTCAATTTGGAATTCCAGAATCTCTTTGAGCAAGTGAAAGCCTAGCCTTTATCATTTCTCAAAGCTAGATAAATCTGGCTTTATCATTTTGTACCAATCCAGAGTTGCCCTCGGTTCCCTGCTCCCCAAACGTTTACTCACATTCACATTTCCTATCTCTTCTCTTTTGTTCTCATGATTCACTCAATGCAATTTGGTTTCTTCATGTCAGACTTTTCTGACTGGGAAAACAAAAATTAAATGTGTTGCTCTAAGTTTAATGAAATGTCACATGTGAACAGAAGTTCTCCTGATCCACCATGACACATGATCTCATTTGGCCCGGAATCTGCATGATCACTCTGTCCTTTCGTATTCTGAGACTTAGAACACTCTGTACGATTCTGTAATGGCTCTTGCTTTTAGCAGTCTCCCCCCAGCTTGAGGCTGACCACAGTCTTTCCCCAAGCTCTCCTGCCATTCAGAACCATCCTCTTCACAGCTGTTGCCCCCTTAGACATCACCTCTCCTCCACTGTCCTCCCCTTTCCACTCCCCACTATTGTTCTGTAGCCAAAGGTTCCTGCCACCATTGGGCCACCTGCCAGCTTCAACTGAGTGAGTCTTTCCTGGCCTTAATCTCCTCTCACTCCATCCATATTGACCCTGAAATGCAAACGTATGCAAGTTAAATTAAAAATTTGATTTGAGCTTTAGTTCTCAAAAAGCTGGAAAGGAAGTAAAAATCTTATCAATTCCTCATTGTAACCTTTATACACAACCCTTAATAGTGTATTTCTATCTCATTGCCTGTGTTTTATTTTTCTTCTTTCCCTTCTTCACTGAACACACATATTTACTTACTTAATAGACTGAAAAAGGCAAGTCTCCATGTACACCAAAGATGATTCACCATATCTCATAGATATTCACTTGAGAGATCCAAGATGGCGGCAGAGGCAGAGACAGCGTGGTGAGCTGTGGTAGTAGTGAACCACTTAAAGCAGGGCCATTATGGCCTTCCACAGACTTCGGCTTATTGATAATTGAACACTTAAACAGTTGATGACCGGCCCTCAGTGAAGATTGAAGCTCAAAAACAGGAATTCAAGGATTCCCAAGGAGAAATGGGTGAGTCTCGTGGCTCCCACCGCACCCCCCCCCAGAGCCCGTGCTGCGACGAACCTGCTGCAGCTCCATGAGGCTTCCACAGCCTGAATGAATGGATTCCCTCACCCAGGATGGCTGCTGGGCACAGGCCCTCCTCAAGCCTGGTACAGTGAAGCCACCACACTGCCGCAAGGTGGTCTTGTACTAGAGAGAATTCTTGGAGCCAGGATGGTGGCTGTGGGGGAAGC
>NW_006399761.1:27016102-27039262 GCF_000299155.1 Elephantulus edwardii | reverse complement strand
CTGTGCAGCTCTGCAACTGCATCCTGGCCCATCCTCACCCTTCTGCCCCCAACCCTCACCTCCTTGTACCCCCAATATGTTTTTCCCAATAAACAAAATATTAAAAAAAATAAAAAATAAAGATATTCACTTGAAGAAACTACACTGAGTCATTACACTGACATTTTTTTCCCTTGGTTTTTAATTCCTTTAAAACAACAACAACAACAAACAGGGAAAAGTCTGACAAAAGAAATAATTGCTAGATAAACATATAGATAAAGAATAAAATTGCTCAAACTATTGAGATGCTAGTTGGCAACTTCATAATTTTAAAATATCCTATTGGTTCATGGAAGAAATTCTCCTTAAACCAGTAAAACATAGTTTAAAGGTATGATGAGTATACTGCAAAAGTGAGCAATATACGGCTTAGTGGCAAGTAACTGTGTTACCAATGCAAAGGTAAGCAGTTCGAATCCACCAGCTGCTCCCTGGGAGGAAAAAAATGGGCAGTCTCCTCCCATGTGATTTACTGCCTCTAAAACCTGCTGGAGGGTCGGATGTGGGTCAGTTCGAACTCAACAGTACCCAACAAAAACATATAATGATGAAGGGTACTGAGTTTTTATTTTAAGCGATACTGAGCTTTTGGAAATGGATATTGATAATGCCTATATAGCACAGCAAGTGATTAATCTAATTGCACATTTTTAAATGGTTCAAACAATAAACTTTTTTTTTAGTAAGCATATTATGTATTTTAATATTCAAGAGGCTGCTGATGTTGTGCCCGAAGAACTGTATCAACACTTAAACCACAAATTCTATGCATCAGAAAGCTGGACAATGACTCGGGATGATAGAAGTCAAATTGATGATGCCTTTGAAAAAAATTATTTTAATTGTCATTTTAACAAAAGTTTACAGAAAAGTTATATTTTTATTCATTACTTGTTGCACATTTTACCCTGTCTCCTTCCCTTTCCCCTCCCCAAGTTGATTTTTTTCCTTTTCATTAGTTTATTTACAAAATTCTAATGCAAATTTGAACAAATTTTTTCCATTTCCTTCACCTTACCACCCATGAAATTGTACAACCCAATGATGAATCCCCTCTTCCCCCTGCACATCCACATCCCTCTGCTTCCAGCCTCTCCCACCCCTCCTGGATCCTTATATTCTTTCTACAATAACAGTCTTATACAATATTTATCCTTGTGGGACTGAGCAAGTTCACTCAGCATAATGCTCTCCAGTCCCTCCCAAGTTAGGTAATAATTTACATTTAATTTATTACTCCTGCTTCCTGCATAGTATTCCATTGTGTGAATGTACCATAATTTCTCAATCCATTCATTTGTGGTTGTACATTTGGGCTGTTTCCATGTTCTTGCGATGGTGAATAATGCTGCTATAAGCATTGGTGTACAACATGGTATTGGTACAATGACAAGCACACCAACCAATGGAACAGAATTGAGAACCCACAAAGAGACACAGCTATCTATGGTCAACTCATATTCAACAATAAGGAAACCAAAGCTATCAAATAGGGAAATGAGAACCTCTTCAACAAATGGTGCTGGTAAAACTGGACTTCCACCTGCAGAAAGCTGAAACTGGACCCACATCTCACACCAGACACAAAAATCAACTCAAGGTGGACCAGAGACCTGGGAATAAAGTCCAAAATCATAACGTTCTTAAGAGACAAACTGAGATCAAGCTTAGAAGAGCTAGTCCAAGGAATAAAGAGGCTGCCAAATACAACCAGAAATGGACAATCTAAAGAGGATAAAATTGATGCATGGGACCTTCTAAAGATTAAATCTCTATGCATATGAAAACCTTTTTCCAACAGGGTGAAAAGAAAATCTACAGACTGGGAACAAACATTTGGTAATACCATCTCAGACAAGAGTCTCATAACAAAAGTTTACAGAGTACTCCTGGGCCTCCACAAGAAAAGACTGATAACCCAATTACAAAATGGGCAAAAGACATGGAAAGAATTTTCACAGAGGAAGATTTTCGAATGACAAACACATGAAGAAATGCTCCAAATCACTGGCAATAAGAGAGATGAAAATCAAAATCACAATGAGGTGCCATCTCACTCCAGTAAGAGTGGTAAGGTTTAACAGGGCAGCAAGTAGTAAATGTCGGAGATGTGGCGAGAAAGGAACTCTTGTACATTGTTGGTGGGATTGTAAAACAGTACAGCCATTGTGGAAGGCAGTTTGGCACTCCCTTGAAAAGCTAAATATAGAAATTCCGTATGACCCAGCTATTCCACTACTTGGAATACACCCTGAGAATATGAGAAACTAAGGCACAAACTGATGATGCCTTTAAGTTGTGGTTCTGGAGAAGAGTATTATATACCATGGACTGCTAGGAGAACAAACAAGTTCGTCCTGGAGAGGGTGAAGCCTGGCTGCTCCTTGGAGGTAAGGATTCTGAAGCTTCGTCTGATATACTTTAGACATATGGCAAGGTGAGATCAGGCCTTGCAGAGAGACATCATGCTTGGGAGAGTGGAGGGACAGTGCAGGAGAAGAAGACCCTCAATGAGGTGGATTGATTCAGTGACTGGAGTAATGGGGATAGGTGTGTCAGAGACAATAAGATTGACGAGGGATAGAGCAGGGTTTAAAGCTATTGTACATAAGGTTGTTATGAGTCGCAGGAGAATCGACGGCACTTAACAAAAACAACAAGAACAGTAGTGTTGTCTAGTGTTTATTTCATAATCATATACTTAACTCTGCAATCCTGCTAAACTTGGAGGGGAAGAAAGAAAACATGGAACCCAAAGAATTTCAGCAAGAGCACAAAGATTAAAGATACTGGGAGCACACTGGGGGGACAGAGTGATCTCTGGAGCTAAAGAAGAATGGCCCAGGGATTAAGACAAAACATGAGCCACAGACCACATTAGAGCTGTCCACGCCCAGCTATGGCTCCTTTCTTGCTGGTCTTGTCATCCCAGGGCCCGAAGCGTTCCTTGGCTTCCACAATGTTCATGCTGGCTTTCACCTTGCTCAAGATGACATGTTTGCCATCCAACCATTCGCTCTTAGCTGTGCAGAAAATACTGGGAAATGTTTGTGTTGGATCCAGCATTTGCCATGGACAGTTGTCAGGACCTGTGTGCTTCAGGATGAAGTTCTCCTCATCAAACGTCTCCCCGTAGATGGACTTGCCACCAGTACCATTAGGGCATGTGAAGTTACCACCTTGGCACATAGGAATAAATAATTCTGTGAGAGCAGGAACCCTTATAACCAAATCCTTTCTCCCCAGTGTTCTGAGCGCGGAAGGTTTCTGCTGTCATTGGGACTTTATCTGCAAACAGCTTGAAGGAGATGCAGCCTAAACATTGGCCATCAATGGTGATTTTAGAAACACAGGGTGGGACTGACCATGGCTGCGTACAAGAGCAGCAGAGAAATTTGCTGCTGAGGCAGTGGCTTCTGCAAAGTGGCCTCAAATGGTAAACTTTTAGATATATATTTTATCACAATGATTTGTTTAAAGATGCCCAGAATGATGACTGTAGCAAATGACACTGTGCGTTAACCACACTTCAGGCAGAAGTAGGCAAAGGAGGAGCTTGGGCTCCTGATAATTGGTAGGGGACTGGGGGGTGTCCTGGTCCAAATGTGGACTGAGAAATAATGCTTACAATGGTGTCCAGTTCTACCGGTTCAACTGCACGTGGAGTTTTTAAAGAGGCTTTTGTTGTCTTGTCTGAGATCATGATTGTCTTCGTAAACAATAAAATGTAAATTATCACATGTCATGTGACTGTAATGTTAGCATCTTGTCTGTATGATAAATTCATCCCAAATAACTTTAAACATTTAGTTTGAAATAGATCTTACTGTAAACCCCTAAATAGTATGGCTTCTTTCCCCACTTACCTTTACATCCTACCTCACAATATTTTTAACATAAATGCTCAAAATAGTAAGCATGACTAAATGAATAGAAAAGAGAGAAGAAACTCGCCAAGAGAAGTCTTTAGGAAAGCAATTGTTCAGCATTGTGTAAGCTCCTTTAAGTTGCTACAAATGGGAATATGTAAATCAGACTCTCCCTCTCTGAATAGGAGACAGAAAGCCTACAGATAAGAAAACAATTGTGTACATTTACATCTTCATCAGATTATGTTTCCTCTCATGCAAATCAGCAGGATCAACTTGTGAGGAATTTGACAGCAGTCCTTTTGCCAAAGGAAAAGGAACATTATTCAGCTTCTTTGGCTTCAAAACACCCTGGAGTTGTGGCTAGAATGGATGGGCGGATAAAGGGAAGTAAAGGCATCCACAGAATGTGAGTCTTTTTCAAGGGGTTATGTCCACTCTCTCCCACTGGCCAACACAAGAGCAGGCAAATGCTTAACCTATGCCTGAAATGGTCTGGGCTTACTACTCAGGGAGTCACCACGTTTGAGGCCTCTGTATCCATCCTCAGCTCATGGTGGTAACACACACACACACACACACACACACACACACACCCCACCACCACCACCACCACTATTTGCTCTGAATCAGGAGTTGGCTCCTCTACTGAGAATCTCTTCCCTGGGAGAGATGTCAATGGAGCAAGGAAATTGTCTCTACCTCTGGGTCTGTTACCAGGGTTCCCTCCTTTCAATGCAGGCCACATCCGTGCTCTGAGAATCATTTCTCTGCGCCCTCCTCATTGTCTCACAGCACCAGAGAGAGGGAGTGGGGAAAGAACCCTCATTCTTTATACTTGGCAAGGAAGGTGCCAATAAAAACCGAGTTGCAGTGGGGATGTGAATGTTACAGCGAGGAGCTGAATGGGGGGCGGAGGGGGCAGGAAGCCATGAGGCGAAGTGGAGAGGAAACTCAACTGGAGACAGACAGATAATAGAAAGAGAACGGAAGGAAGATGACAGAGAAAGAGAGAGGAAAAAAAGAAGGCAGAAGGGACAGAGCAGGGAGGGAGGGAGGCAGAAAATGATTTGCAGAGACCATGCATCTAAAATACCAAAGGTCTGCCCTTCTGACTTCAGCGCAGGGAAGAGGCAACACCACTGCCTCAGCTTTCTTGCTTGTATGCACGGAGTCCATTTCCCTGAATCTACCTTTCCTCTCATGCTTAGGCACCTTTTGATTGGCCACTGACTTGGCAAAATGCTGTGATCCGTGATCTGCAGGGGCTTCCAGCAGCTGATTTTGGGAGCACCTTGGCAGGACTTTCTTCCTTAGTTCATCTTAATCTGGAAGCTTCCCTGATGTCTATCTACTCAGCATCCCAGCAATATGAAAGGCGCCACTGACAGGTAGTAGCTGCACACAAGGTGCATTGATAGAGAATCAGTGCCAGGAACCAAACCTGGGTCTTCTGCCTAGAAGGTGAAAATTCCACCACTAAGCCAGCAAGACCCAAAATGAAAGAGCTCCGGCATGTCAGAGATGAAAAGGACATAGCGCAGAATAGGGCAGGGTTCAGATCTGTTCTTCATAGGGTCCTGCTTGACTCGCTGACATCTGAGGGCGACAAGGAAAGGAAAGATAAACTCCAGATTAAGGAGATTGTGGGCAGGGCCAGAGCATCTACTACAGACAGAAAGAGCCTTTCCCTTTGGCCTCAGTTGTGGGAGATGGGCAGTGGATTTACCACAAGGCAAGGGATCAACATACAGAATAGGTAGAGATGTCATCAAATCACAAGATGAGCCCTGGGAAGCCATCATCACCAAAAGCCATTATATCATATCGAAGCGATCTTAGGTCCCGAGAACGACTTCCTATCCAGACCTGGATAGCGCAGTGGATCCACTTCAAGTCTTGGCTCTCTAAATTGCTGGAAGTTTTTATTTCTATAGTTTCATTTCTTACCCTCTTTGTGCCTTAGTTTCCTTACCAATAAAACTGATGGTGTTGGTGATAAAGATAACTTCTTAACAGAACTGCTATGGGAATCACGGGGGCTAAAAGTTAAAACGATTAATGTAAGAACAACGTCGGATACTTTAGTGTATCCGAACTGCTGTTGATACATGTGAGTTTGGTGTCATTTCAACACTCTTATTCAGAAAAAGAAAAGAAATGAAACTAGGTTCTGCCATCTGTCAACATCCCATCATTCTATCTATGCATTGTTTGCCCTATTTTTGCTGAAGTTTGAGTGTGAAAAGGTGCTAGATTTCCAGGGTACTGTCTACCAGGAAGCCTTGTGGTATGTTTCTGTTGCTGGGTGCCAGCGACTGCAATGACTCATGGCATTCCCAGGAACAATGGACTTGAGCCTTGCCCTGTCCTATGCCATCCCCATGCTCTTTGAGGTCGTTAAACCCTGACTTATTACAGTCACTGTGTCAATCCACGTCATCCAGGCTCTTCCTCTCTTTCACTGACCTCCCACCTTTCAAGCATAATGTCCTTTTCCAAGGATCAGCCCTTCCGAACAACTTTTTCAAAATATGTGAGATGAAACTTCACCATCCTTGCCTCCAAGGAACACCCTGGCTACACTTTCTCTAACACAGTGCCTACATAATTCAGTTGCTAACAAAAGGTCAGTAGTTTGAGACCACATGTCCACTCCAGGAGAAAGCTGATGCAGATGCTCCTTAAAGATTTAAGTCTCTGAAAACACGGCCGCATCCACTCTGTCTTGCAGGTCTCTGAGTTGGCATTGACTCAATGGCAGTGGGTAGGTTATGAGGACTCACAGGGATGTTTAATGCAAGGTTAGTCCTAGCTGCAGTCAACATCCTCACATAGCACACGTCCATCTGTGGTCTCTACTTCACCCAATTCCTGCCCAAGGACCACACTCAAGTGCCTGGGAAAGAAGATTCTGGAAGGAAGCATTACTACTCAGTAGTACTCCTGTTCAGTGTGTGAATATGATTCTACCCAAACCTACAACCCAAAATAAAATAAAAGCCTTTTATTCATTTTCTTTTCCACTTGTGCTTGAAAATGAATCTTCAGTCCCACCAAGGTGGTGATGTCTTTGATTACCTTCTTTGGAAACTTACCCCACGTTTATTCCAAGCAGAGCAGGATTAAAAAGGGGACCAGCCTGGGAGGTTCTCCAGGGACCAATTTGTAAAGGGCATGCAGTCATCAGCAGGACACAGACATTATCAGAAATGTCATGAATTGAGCTGAAACTCTTTTCTTGGAGTGATGATATGTGATTGGAAGGATCCAATTAATTCTATGATTCAGCCAAAGGTGCATAGTGGGGTCTAGAATTGAATGGGAGGGGGATTCGGGTAGTCACCACAATTGAGAGGGCATCTGGTATGTGGAACAGGAACAATAATGCACAAAAATGGAATTCTGTCTAAAATTCTACGACTAATGTCATGGATGAAATTGTGTCCTCCCAAATTAATTGTTGGAATCCTCACCCGTACACCTGTGGATTTAACCATAATTTAAGAGTAGAGATTTTCTTCATTATGATAATGAGGCTGTTTGTCTGTAAACTGTGTCCTCACCCTAATCCCTCTGAGTTACAAGGAGCAGCGAAGAGAAAAAGACAGTAAACACGAGCGATGGCAGACAGCGTGAAGAGGCCGAGTTCCTGCCCACAGACAGAGCCTCTGCCTACAGCTGGTAACCTAAGGCCGGACAGGCAGCCTCGAGCGCAGTGAGAAAACAAACTTCTCTCCTTTACAACCACCTACTTCTGTTTGCAGAACTAGAAGACTGACCTAGCCCGCAAAGGAGCGCAGTATGTAGGGGAAATGCTTCCCAGGCCGCCTGCACCCTTTAAAGGAGGGTGACCCAGGCAGAGGCCCATCTAAGCTCTGCAAGATCGCACACATCCCGCTGACGCACTGAGAAGGGGGAGCCAAGGAGACGTTCCCATTCACCATTGCCATTTTCCACTGCCAGCTGTGAGAGATCAGGGAACAGTTTGAAATGAATTGCCACAGGCCGTATTTTCCATAGGACCTGCTTTTGGATCCAGGTGCTTCCCGGTTCCCCTCCCCGCGCCCTCTGAGGCGAGGCTGAGCATGCGCAGTCGGGGCAGGCCTGTCAGGCTCCCGCAGGAGCCTCTGCACGCGGACCCGCCTCCACGCTCGGTCCACGTGTCTCGTGCTCCCTGCTCACCTCACTCCAATCCACCGCCTTGGCCTGGGGTGCCCATCTGTGGTCTGCTGTCGCCCATAGAGAGGTGGCTGGAGAGAACAGAGTTTATTTCACACAGTTTTTCAGGCTAGAACCCTCAGCAAAGCCCCAAGGCCGCTGATTCCTCCCGTGTTGGCAGTCACAGGTGAGCATTTGATAATGCCTGTACTGATGAACGACCCTCACGTCGAGTATGATTGCCCTCCTAAGTGACCAGGCTAGAGCAAAGGTTAGGGCTGTTTGTACATAGGGTCGCTATGAGTCGCAAGCGACTCAACGGCACTTAACAACAACAACAACCACCTTTGTGTTAGGGAGCTCTGGTGTCCTAGTGGCAAGAAGCTGCACTGCAATCCCGAAGATGTTATTGTTATGTGTCTTCCAGTTGTTTGCGACTCATAGCGACCCTGTGTACAGTGGCCCTAAACCCTGCTCTATCCTATGCCAATCGCACTGCCTCTGACACCCCCATCCCGATTATCCCAGTCACCGAATCAATCCATCTCCTAGAGGGTCTTCCCCTCTTGTGCCGTCCCTGCACCCTCCCAAGCATGATGTCCCTCTCCAAGAACTTGTCCCTCCTTGCAACGTGTCCAAAGTATGTCAGCGGAAGCCCCAGAATCCTTGCCTCCAAGGAGTAGCGTGGTTTAACCCTCTCCAGGATGAAGCTGTTTGTTTCCTTGGCAGTCTATGGTACGTTCAATACTCTTCTCCAGCACCACAGGTGGTTCAAATTCACTAGCTGCTCCTAGTCACTAGGCTGAGCAATCCTCTCCCTCGGAAAACCCTCTGGAAGGTCAGCTATGGGTCGGTTCCAACTTGACGGTATTCAACCACCACCCACCACCACCTTTGGGTTAGCCCATCAGAAATGTGGAGGGGGCACAATTCAACCGTAACAGTAAGGTATTAATTGCCAAAGGATCTCCAGGCCTAGAGAAGGAAGCTGAAAGGCTACCTGTATAGGAGCAATATTAAAAATATTATGATAAAAGGCATTAATCCATTGTAATTGGAGCTATAGGGGATAGCGCATATTAAAGACTGAATGAAAAACAATTTTTTAAAAAAAAAATGTGTCACTGCTGTTCTCACACTGAGAATTCTCGATTCTGATGCAGAAAGGGACCTCCTTTCTTTACACCACTGTTCTCCAAGCCAAACTCTGGGATAGGTATGTCAGGCAGAAGCTGGGTGACCTACCTGTGCCCAGGTGCAAAGGGACCAGAGGAACCAAGGGTGGGAGTGAGAGACATTCTTCAGCTCCTGACAAACCCTGTTAGGAGCTGCAGTCCTCAGACAGGAAGAGGTGGGCATATGGCTGGAAGGAAAGGCTAGCCTTATACACACACCCTCAGGGGAGACTTGCCTTCAGGGATCGTTTATCAGCTTCCCCTAGGACTAAGGTGACCCTGGGCCCCGTTTGCCTACAATGGTCTCATTCATTCCTGCTTTCCTGGCTTCATTATTACTATTGTTCTTTCCTCGGAAGGGTTACAATTGGACAATGAATTCAATCATCCTTTCTAAGAAGCATGTCCTTTGACCATCCTCAAAGGCAGCAGCATGGATTTGCATATGTGTATGTGCATAGCTGTGCAGAGTGTGAGAATGGGTTCATGTTTCCACACTGCCAGGAATCAGGCTGTGGAGACCAGCTCCTGATGAAATGGACGTGACCCCCACTTCCAGGAACTGCCCTGTGCAGCCCAAGACTCCAAGTGAAGGATGGTTCCCAGGAAATGCTTCCCTGGTAACAGCATCACCCTGACTTGCTATATAATTTGTCACTTTGCAGTAGGGAAACCTGGACGTGATAATTCCTGGAAAAGATTCTTTCCACTGTGTCTCCCCGTTAAGTGCATTTCTCAGACTCAGTTATTTTATCTCACTTCCCTCTGGACTCTGCCCTTAGCTGGCTTCCAAGGAGCAATAAAATTCACCCTTTCTACTTCAACTTTAAAATGCCAGCATATTTTCAGTATTTTAGCCCTTTGGGGTGATGACTGGAGGAGGAAAGGAGGGGGAAAAGAACAAGAGAAATCATAAAGGGAAGAAGACTGAAGAATGAAATAGAAAACGTGGGTGGGGAATGGAGAGGAGAAGAAAAAGCAGACCAGGAAAAAAGCAAAAAATGAAGAAGAAAATTAAGTGCTGGGGTGGCAAAGGGAAAGGAGAATCAACTTACACACTGTATTATTCAAATGCTTATTTCTCTTGGACTGGAACATGGCTGGGTGAAAGCTAGCATTTCAGCAAGCGTGGTGGTCTTAGGTGGATTCCAGCAGTTTCTCTAACTCCACAGCAAGTGTCTGAATCAGAGTGTCTACCACATGTGACCGGAATGCAGTGGTCCTCGCAATGAAGTGGGGCCCCCCAGACACAGAGCTCAGGGCCAGCTCCACAGCAGCAGTTCTGAGATTCTTGAAAACTGGCAGGTGTGAAGGATGAGCATCTGAGCTTTCATGTTCAAACCCTGCGCTCAGGCTCAGTTCACGGCTGTGCTCTTCACAGATGGAAACATGCCCAAATCATTACTCGAACCCTGGTTTTTTTTCGTTTTAGTCTAGTAAAACTGATACCCACCCACCCCTTAACCACCTCACCTGGAAATAACAGCTTTTGAGAAAAGCTTTCTTCATTTTGATAAATCCATTCAAGTTTTCTATTATTCTCAGTTATTGCTGTTGTTGCCACGCCATGGAGCCAAAGCAACCCACAGCTGACCTATCCTATGAGTTTTCAGAGGCAGTGACTCACTGGTGAGGAAGTTACCCCTCCTTCTCTCAAGGAGCAGCTGGTGGATTCGAACCACCGCGCACGTGCCTTTGGGCTCGCAGCACAGCTTCTTACCATGTTGCTAGGAGGAAACAGTCCTGGGAGGAAGACTTGATGCTTGAAAAGGTGGAGGGTCAGCGAAACAGAGGAAAACATTCAATAAGGTGGCTGGACACAGGGATTGTGGCAATGGGGTGGTGGTGAGGATGACCCAGCATGAGACCGGGTTCAGAATCATTTTTCACAGAGTCCCTGTGAGCTGTAGTTGACTCAATGACACCTAAAAGACAACAGCATAAGCACTCTGGTTAGTGTTCAGCTGCTAATTGAAAGATGAAGGGGTTTGAACCCACCAGTAGCACTGCAGGAAAAAAAATAAATGTGGAATTCTGTTTCTGTCAAAATCATGGCCTGAGAAAACCCTATGAACAGCTGTACCCTGCCTATAGGGTCACTGAGAGTTGGAATCGGCTCAATGGCCACAAATTTGGTATTTTAAAATATTCTTTCCAGTGATATTTTAAAACTGTATTAAAATATATAGACCTAAATGGATAGGGAAATCATTTTGCACAGTAAGACATTGCTACTTCTCAAAACAAAACAATGAAACAAAACTGTCCCCATAATCCTGCCATGGCACTGTGTAACACTCTCTCTCCCTGTAGACAGGTAATTAAGACTGTCTACCATGTTACTGTTAATAACACTGAAAGATTTTTAAAAGCTTTAACCTACAACCCCATTTGAATTTGCCCATGTTTGCAAGGGTAGAGATGGGGGAAATATCACTTCTTCTGAATGATCACATCTCACAATTAATAATTGAGAATCTCTCTCTTTCTCCCTTGCCTTTTTTTTTTTCCTCTCTGAACTAGAGAGCACTCTTCAGCTTGTTAAGCTCGGCTCACTCCCGCTGATAATTCACTAGAGATCATAATTTATGGACAATTGAAGCTGCAGAAACATCTCTTAGAAGGAATAGAGCAGATCCATAGCAACAATTCTTCAGGGGAATATTAATCCCCGGCTTTATGTAGTGCTAAGTGTACAATAGTAATCAGAACTTGAGTAGAAGCTGCTAATCATTGAGGGAAAAGGCTGTATAAAGAATTCATAATGGAATTAGCCTGCGGCAAACAAAGAAAGACCAAATTAAATCAGCCATCAAATTGCACCAAGGAATTTTAATTTACAGGTTAATGTAGGATTATGTAACTAATCACAGCTAACATTTTCAATGAACAACCAATAAAATTCTGCTCTTTTTTCTCCTCTCTAATCTTACTAATGGTATTCCAATAACATGCTTTTATTACCCTATAATATGTTAGAAATGATTCTCAAAAACTCTAAAAAGCGCTCCAATTGTAGAATCCCTATAAAAAGCATGGCTTTAAAACAGTCAAAAGTGTGGCTCTAGAAAAAGCCATTCCCCAGTTCAGTGCTGACCCAATAACATCTGGGTATGTTTGCATAAAACAGATTTGCATAACCATATAGCTTTAAAGTATATGCATGTTTTTCATGCAGTTCAGGGAGCTTAAATGAGACAAAAGAGACTAAATTAAATATGTGAAACTAACTTGGAGCACAAAGTGTATCAACTAATTCTAAATAAAAACACTGCCATAGATTTATATGTCAATATTGCAGACATATCCAATGGCACACACACAGAGGACCTCTCTAACGGAGTTTTCATGGTTTATAAATGTGAACATCATAAAAAGAAATAAGGTTTCTAGGATAAAAAGTTGATTAGCATTTCCCATGGGGGCGGGCAGAATCTTGTATCCTCCCCAGCACTATTTTGATATCAGCTAATGCATGACAAAGACAGAAGGGGGGGGGGGGAGAGAATCCTTCTACACAATTCGAAAAAATTATATGAAACCCACTGCTTCATAAATATAAATATATAAAAAGACAGCATAACTCTTTGCACATTGGCCAGGGAAAACTCCCAAATTATACTGTATGCTTAAAAAGACATCAGCTTAATCAAAAAGATCTTTTTCCAACATATGGTAGAAGGAAAATTATTATAAATGGAGTAAAAAGTATGTTCATAAGCTTTACTTCACATGGGAAGAATGCTGAGGAGAAAGACGGCCGCATTCTTCTTGCATATGTTTTTCTTGTCGAGAACAATGTGGGAAAGTCTCATTTTCCTTTAATCTAAATGTTCGTTTCATGGAAGCAGCAACATTCGGCCCAGTTATTAGCAAAGGAGTTGTGTTGCTTGATAAAGTCTAATTTTAAGATGCTCGCTTCCAAAAAAACATTATGGTGTCAAAGGCACTACCCTTCAGCAATCCTGTAATAACTTTATTCAACCATTCCTAATTATAATTATATTTTCAATTCCTTTTAGCTATAGAAACTCTTTATCAATCAGAGCACAAGACAGAAAATTACTTTATTACAGCTACAGCTCGTTACTCTGAGTGCTCTTAATGAAGCAGCCTCATAATCAGATGAAAATCATGCTGAAGAAAACTTGCATCATTAGTCTGGGCCTTAATTACCAAGAAATATAGTCACTAACAATGATATTCCATTTCATGATATGGTGCATGCACCTTCTACACAAGTTGCAATTAATAATTCCACCGACTGCTACAGAATCTTTTCTATTTATTCATAACAATGGAGGGGGGGAATTCTAAATTTAATTGAGCGGTTCAGATTGCACTCCCTCTATCCCTCTCCCGAGCGTTCAGATTAAAATGTCACAAGGCTAATATTCTATTTTACAATAATTCATCATTTTAATTACATATTTTATGTCTGTGAAATGTCTTTTTTTCAGCCTCAGTGTGGAGGATGACATTTTTGGAGGAGGCATCTAAGGATATGGGTGGCCTCATGTGAAGGTAGTTCCTACCACCCAGGACCACATCAAGGGGATTTTCTTTCCTTTGTCAAATCCCTGCCATCAGCTCATCCACTCCACCCATGTTGGGGAAAACTGCCAGACAGAAGAGGGATGTTCATTTAAATTAATGTCAGCATCCTCAGATAGCCTTTGGGTGGTAGAATGGTGAGGTTCGGGCGGGGAACAAGGACTGGTGTCATTGGCCCCTTTGTTACCAGTGATTGATCACAGACAGAATCAGCAACTTTCCTTTGTGAAAGCCTCTCTTCTTCTGCCCCATTTCCTTACACCCTTTCTTTGCCTCCCTCTCCCACCAACATCCTCGCTTCTGCCCCTTTGAGACCTGGAAGGCAATCTGGGCCCTGCTGGGCTTTACCAACATCTGGATCCCAAGCCTTCTCCATCTAATCTCCTCATGGTCTGCTCCCTGAGAGAAAGGGTTCACACTCTACCCCAAGGTGCTGTTGCAACCCCCATGCTCCTTTTTCAAACACAAATTAGGTTACCGGGTAAGGGCAAAGAGCAGCTGGGGGCAGGCAGAGGGCAGCGGGTTGGCATAGATTAATGAGATCCCCATATGACCTCAAACCCCAAGTGTGCCCAGGGCTGCACTTCCCGCCTGAAGTTGCCTTTCCTCGGAAGAGTTGACAAACAGTTGTGATGATTAATCGGAGCGACGATTTCCTCAGTCATCTGCCTTGTGAGCACCAAGCAGTTTGATAAATGAAATTGATAGATGAAGAGAATGACTTGGAAAAACCCACATGCTCCAAGATGAAAGGCTGGCTATCATATCAGAGGCTGCTCATCTTTTAAGACCTGAGCATCCGATTTCTCTACGAGGAGGATAAAGATTCCCTCTTCAAAGATCCCTGGTTAGAGTGTAACCAGCAGAGGCACAATTTTTAAGCCACTGTAAGCGGGCAGCATTTTCCCTATGCAATTTCAGACTCCAACTAGATGAACAAATGGCAGGATAAGTACACACACACACACACACAGAGCTTAAAAGTGGTAAGAAAGCAATTACTCTTTTTTTTTAACAAACATTGCTATGGTTTGGAGGGATATGATGATGCCTAGAACTCTACTTTTCATTAAGGTTTTCTTAGCAAAGTGAGCTTGGCTGAGGGCCTTAGGAGCTAAGAGTTTGGGCAGGAAGAGCACGGGCCAGAGCAGGAGGATGCAGGTCACCTGGGAAGGTAAGTAGTTGGGCCAAGAGAAGGTGGACTAGGCTGAGGACTAAACCCCAGGAAGCAACAGGAAATGAGAAGCAGGCCAGGAGGACAGGGAGAGGAGTGGGGGATTAATCAGAACCACACAGAGCAAATTTCCATAGGAAAAATGCTTGGCATTTTGAACAACCCGATGGCTTACAAAGAGCTTGAGATGTGCCTTGTTTCCCAAAGACAATTGGTTTGCAAGGCGCATCGCCACCCCCACCATGGGCTCAGCCACTTGAGAGCCAGGCAAGGGTTAAAGGGAACAGTCTGGGTTTCTCCACGCCCCTGTTAATGCAATGTCAGGGAAAGTCCTCAGCATTATTGTTCTGGTCTTCAATCACTCCTTAATGTTTCCTCCTAACAGCAATCCATTTGCGTGCAGAAGTCACGGGGGTGGGGGCGGTTTGAGTGTGTGTCGGGGGTTTTGAGGGGATTGGGGGTATTCATTTGGCAATGGCTGCCCAGTGGACACAGGCTGAGACCCCTGGTGGAGGGCTAGAGCGTGATCAGTGTCCACGTGATGCTTGTGGATGTTGCCATGTTACCACTCTGTGCCTGGCAAGGGCCACGTCCAGTCTCACAAAGGAGCAGACGCTGAGAAGAGTGAGGGTCTGCAGAGGGAGGCCCCCAGCTTAGAGGCCCGACCACCCTTCACAGGCGTGTGGTTACAGCGCTGGGACCTGCTGGTTCTGCTGCATGGCATCTGGGGGACCTCAGCGGAGGGGCGTGAGGGCTCACTTCCTCTGTGCCTCCAAGTCACTGAAATAAGGACAGTGACATCCTCTGCTTCCTAGGATTGCTAGAGAGGTCACTGGAGACGAGGCGTGTCAGCTTGTCATGACAGATTCTGGCACAGACACAGTCTCAGTGCACGTGCATCGCTGGCTATCGTACTCTGAGAATAGGTTCTAGCATTTTCAAACCCCGTTGCGCATGGGAATCACGGGCCACCAGTGCCCTCGCCCTGAGCTCCCGGTGAGCCAGGATCAAGCCCGTTGGCGTTGAGTTCTGAGGTTCACGCGTGATCATGAAAATTCAGACGGGATCTTGACAAGGGTAAAGCGGCCAGGGTCTCCCCAGGAGCAGTGGGAATCTTGGAGCTGCCTGTTGAGATGGGAAGACTGGGAGCATTTATGGTCCATGAACGAGGAACCACAGCTTGGATGCAGGAATGTGCCTGCTGGCTTTTCCAGCTGGCAAAGGGGTCCATCTCCCATAAACAGAGAGTGCTGCAAGCCTCAAAGATCTCCTCGAGCAGACACCTGTGACACGTAACACAAATGCTGCAGGCTTGGCCCAAGACACGCAAGCACCATCAGGAGAAAGGGCATCATGGGCCCCAGAGCCAGAGCCGCCGCTTCCTGTAGTTCAGTAAGGTCACTCGTGCTAACATTGCCCAGAGAGAGCACAGCACTGCTCCTGAGGGAGAAACAGCCGCCCTGCAGTTCCTGGAAGGGAAAATGAAGCCCCCAGAGTACAAAGTCAGACCCTCACTAACCCGGAATGAATGCAGCAGACTCTGCGGCTTTGGCAGCTCTTTGACACTTAGCGTCAGCAGGATCGAGGAAAACAAAAATTGTCAACTGCTTGATACCTCCAAAGCAGATAAATCTCTCAGGCACTCAAAAGACAATCCTCTGTTGCTGCATTTGCTTTTCATGTTTAAGGCTTTTCCGCCACAGAAAGACCTCACAAAGCAAGTGTGAAATGAGAGACAACCACAATTTTAGAGAGAGAGAGAGAGAACATGAAACAACATCTAAACTCGTTCATTTTTCTTCCTGCAGAAGGGATTTATCTCTATGGTGGGCTCATCCCTCGGGGCACAGATTTATTCAACCTTCCAGTAAGGAGGAGCAGGAACCAGAAAACATAGACAGGTGTTGTTGTTGTTGTTGTTTTTGTTGCTGTTGTTGCTCTTGTTGTTCTTGTTGTTGTGGTCCTGCTCCTCCAGGGCATTTCAGAGGCAGTAAATGGCCCAGGTGCAATACTGTTCCTCTTTCTTCCGTGGAAGAAAGGGATATCAGTCTTTTCTAAATTCTGGCTGCTTGTTCACCCCCCACAAACAGGTCATGTGTTAGAGAGACTTAGGTAACAAAGAGAGTAAATTTATCAATAAGTGGGAAATGCCCCAAATCTCATGTACCACTCTGAGGTTTTGAAGAGAAGCCTTAGAAGGAAGAACCAGTAGACACCACCACTTAGACACAAACACAAAAGAACGAATACCTTGAGGTTAGAAGGAGATTGTCTAATATTTGATGGGTTTTTGCTTTAAAATTTTAAAAAATCAACAACAATACAAACAATTCATAGACTGGAAGCAGGTCAAATGGGAAGCATGCCAGGCATCTTGAGAAGTAGATGGAGTGGCTGAGTTAGGAGTCCTGAGTTTAAGACTTCTCTCTGATCCTAAAGAGCTGTGTGACTTTGGACTAGTGACTGTACCTCTCTGAACCTTGGTTTTGCCCCATTAAAAGCAGTGATTTAAAGATAAGCACAAGGTCTTTTCCAACTCCAAAGTGTCCATGATTCTACATTTTCTTTCCTCTGCCTCATTTTTCTATTCTACCTTGGTTTCCACAGAAATATTTTTTTCCTTAGGAAAACCAAACCCACTGCTATAATTAGTATTCTCTGTAAAGAATCTAAAGAAAATGAATACCAGGTGAAGAATAGATAAATATAACTCTTTAGTATCAAGCCTAGTAGAAAACACACATAATAGTAAATTTTAGGTTTTCATCTTTTACTCCATTATCAGAAACTTTGACCCCCTCTGGTTAAAGTGCAGAACATGGGTGAGCAACTTCCTCCCTTGCGCTCTGCTGCCTCTGAAAACCTGTACGAGGGTCAGCAGTGAGTGAAGACTGGTTAAAGAGTTTTACACACACACACACACACACACACACACACACACACACACGACCTAAGTACTAAGTACCAGCCATCAGCTCCGTGGCTTTCCTTCAGTGAAGAGTGGCTAAGCCGATGCCATTAAGACTCAATGGGCCAACTGTGGCCTTGACTAAGGGTACTAAACTAGCAGGCCAACACCGCAACTGAACTACAAGGGCTAAAGGTCGGCTGTGACAGACCCGATCACGACGCAGGAACAAGCCGGGCTTTGCTGCATTTTATAGAATATGAGTCGGCGTGGATCAAGAATGCCTCACAGTCCCCCTTTACTACTCTTTGAGAGCGGTGTCTCTTCCACCCTGGGCTTCGCTCCCCTCTCCACCCAGTAATCTTAGTCATCAATGTCTCCAGACACCAACAGCCCAACCAGAATTTGCATCTTTCATCTGACTTGTCCTCTGTTAGTGTAGATCACAGGATTACTAACTCAGACCATGTATCTCAGTGGTTTGAATCCACCAGCTGCTCTTTAGGAGAAAGATGGGCAGTCTCCTCCTCTTGGTCGTTACAACCTCAGGAAGAGAATTATGAGTCAAATCCAACACTTGGTGGGCAGGGGGATGAAGTGAAGGAATTAAGAAAGATCCGGTGGGGTCTGAAATGGTGGGGTAATAGTGGGCATTCATTTATAAAGCACAATGTATGAGAAAGATTGTATGAAACAACATAAATGAAGAAATGTGTGAAACAAATTGTGTAGGAACGAAACACAATGTTTATGAATTGTGTATGCAAACTAATATAAAATAATTTAAAAAAAATACCACTTAACTCATATAACACTTGGAATTGTCCTGTCTTTCCAATTTGAATGTCTGGAAAGAAGGGATTCTGCTGCGCATCTCCTTGCTAAATCCCATTGTATCCAGAAAGAAGTCAAGGAGTAAGACCTTAAACAGCTTCTTTCTAAGAGCCATAAACTATGAAAACTGCATTTCTTTCTTAAAGCAATATTCCTCGAATGGGGACAATTTTGCTGGCCTTTCTTCTTGCCCCAGGGATATTTAACAATGTCTGGAAACATGTTACCATCAGAACTGAGGACAGACAGGTGTGCTACTCAGATCCAGTGGGTAGATGCCAAGGATGTCACCCAACAGTTTCCAAGCACAGAACAGCTCCTATCACAGGGATCTGTCTGGCTCAAAATGCCACTAGTATTTTTTTTTTAAAAAAAAACAACCCTTTTTAAATATTGTTTTAAAATTATAGAAATTATGAAACAAGTTTTCTTATCCTATTTTACAGATAATGTTCAAAGAAGTTATCTAACTTCTCCAGGGCCACCTAAAGAAGGATTGTAAAGCCCTAATCAGACCTCAAGCCTCTAGGTCCAAAAGTCCATCCACTTCCCGTCCCCAAATGATGGGCAGGAGTAAGTACAGTCATCCCGTCGTGCCACGAGGAGAGCAGTTGGTCTTGGAGACAGATGCGTGCAGACTTGGACTGTCTCTGGGCGTCACTGTCAATACCCAAGTCAGCTACCCCGGTCACATGTGCTCAGTCTCACCATCACTGTTCCGGGGAGTTGCCATCTCAATGCCACAGAAACAGACGGATTGACAAACAGAACTGAGAAATAGGAGGGCCCACCGTGGGGCTTGTTAGAGAGCTGAAGATTGAATTAGAGAGCTGTACACGAGTCTGATCATGCAGAGACAGTGGTCCCAAGCAGCTGAACGTCCCTTTCACATCTTTCCCTTCAGCCTCCAGGGAGAGATGGGAAGATGGATGATCTGGAGATGTTTCCCTTAGGGGCAAGGCCACTTCTCTGTAGGTCAACTCATTTCAGCTCCTTTGTAAAGGAAGCCATTCACTCAGCAGAGCCACACACAACAAAGAGTTGGTTTTAAAATATTAATGTCCCTCCCTTAGATACAAAGGCCACATCACTCTACTGAGTGACGTGTCCAAGGGTCTGTTATAACACCACCCACAGAGGAGCAGGGTCAGGAGTCAGCATCCGAAAGCTGAGGCTCAGGCCGGTGGGAGCTCTCCACCAACCCATCAAAAACCAGGCTCCTGTATCCCTCCTGCCAACCAGACTACATGGAACAGTTAAGGGCTGGGCCCATCGACCATTCTGCTAAGAAGATTTCAGGGTGTTTAACTGGGGCTTCAGACTGGTTCAGTCTTGGTCAACACAGTGAAAATAAAAACAGACTGGAATTAAACATAGATGTAATAGATAGATAGATAGATAGATAGATAGATAGATAGATAGATAGTTGTTGTCGTCATTATTGTGTGTCATAGAACTGCAAGGGAAGCATAGCTGACCCTCCAGCAAGTTTTCAGAGGCAGCAAATTGCACAGAAGATTTTCCATTATCCCATGATGGATTTGATTGCAGTTCAGCTTCTTACCACTAGGTCACTAGAGCGCTGGTCCCCCCCTCCCTCCCTCGCTCCCTCCCCCTTCCTCTCTCTTATTGTTACTGTTAAGTGCATTCACATTAAGTATGGCTTATATTGACCCTATGAACAATGAATCTGAGCCCTGTCCTATCCTGTGTCTTCATCACTATCACACTTAAGCCCATTACCACTGACACTGCATTACTCCATCTCATTGAGGGTCTTTCTCTTTCACGGACCCCTCCACTTTTCCAAGTATAATATCCCTCTCCATCTAATAGACTACACTAATAGCAGGCTCTAAGTATGTGAGATGAAGCTTCATAATCCTTGCCTCCAAGGAGCACAGTGGTTGCACTTCCTCCAAAACATATGTTTGTTCTTTTGGTCATCTATGGGATACACATATATAAACCCCATGGACTAAGTATATAAATTTCATTGCTGTTGAATCAGAACTGACTCTTAACAGATCCTCCAGTGGGTCTCAGATATTATAAACGATACGAGAATGAATTGAAAGGCCTGAGCACTGTTCATAGAGTTTCCGGAAGCAAGCCGTTTCAGAAGTGGATGCCACTCCTGCTTCCAGGCTTGTTTTAAACAGGAAGCTGCACCAAATGCTGTCCACCATGGCTGACCATTATCACATTTGACACATCAATGTCACAGTGTTTAGCATGACAGAAACCACGAGTTACCTCTGTACAGCAATGCACAGACCAGTGCTATACCACTTAGAAGAATGTTTGACCAAAAACAATTAAAACCAGGCCTGAAGGCCGGAGACTAAAATCACCCACCTTGGGCTTGGTAGCATCATTTTCTGTCTAAAGGCCAACTATAGATATTGTACCTAACGTTAGATGGCTTTTAGTTGAAAGCAAAGAATACCAGAGGAAGGTATATCTGTGTTTTATTGACTATGCGAAGTCATTTGGCTGTGTAGACCATAACAAACTGTGGCTGACTCTGAGAAGAATGGGAATCCCAGAACACTTGATGGTGCTAATGTGAAACCTATACTTAAACCAGAAGGTAGTCGTCAGAACAGAGCAAGGAAACACTGTATGGTTCAAAATTGGGAAGGGCGTAAGCCAGAGATGTGTCCTGTCTCCATACTTTTTCCACCTGTATGCAGAACAGATTATCTAGGAGGCTGGGCTGTATGAGGAGAAATGTGGGGTCAAGATTGGTGGAAGATCTATCAACAATCTGCGTGATGCAGATGACACAATCCTGCTTGCTGAAACTGAGGAGGATCTGAAGCGCTTGCTGCAGAGGGTCAAGGCCTGCACCCTTCAATATGGATTGAGGCTCAATGTCAAGAAGACAAAGATTCTCACCACTGGACCAATTGGCAGCATCAGGATGGATGGTGAAGAGATTCAGATTGTTCACAGCTTTAGTTTGCTTGGCTCCACAGTCAACACTCTTGGCACCAGTAGCCAGGAAATTAAAAGACGTATTGCCATGGGAAAGTCTGCTGTTAGGGACCTCTCCAAAGTACTGAAGAGCAATGGTGTTTCTCTGGAGACTAAGGTGCATCTGATAAAGGCCATGGTCTTTTAATCACTTGTTATGCATCAGAGAATAGGACAAGCACTAGGGAGGATAAAAGGAGAATTGATGCCTTTGAGCTGTGGTGCTGGAGAAGAGTGTTGAGGGTACCATGGACTGCTAGGAAAACAAACAGAGTCATCGTAGAGAGGGTTAAACTGGGAAGCTCCTTGGAGGCAAGGACTCTGAGGCTTCGTCTAACATACTTTGGACATGTTGGAAGGAGGGACCGGTCCTTGGAGGAGGACATCATGCTTGGGAGGGTGGAGGGACAGCACAGGAGAGGAAGGCCCTCTATGAGGTGGATTGATTCAGTGACTGGAGTAATCAGGATAGGTGTATCGGAGACAGTGTGATTGGCACAGGACAGAGCAGAGTTTAGGGCTGTTGTACATAGGGTCGCTATGAGTCGCAAGCAACTCGACGACACATAACAACAACAACAGCAACAGGCCAACTGAGTTCTCTCTACGCCGTTGTTGCTGTTGTTAAGGGCAGTGGAGTCTTAGGCAACTCAATAGTGAACAAAAATTGACTATTTACATGTAAATCAAAAGTTTAAGGAACTAACAGGGTGACACTCAGAAATTACTTGCACTGAATAATATTTAATCAATTATAAACTATAGATATGCATAAAAGGATTAAAAGAAAAAATATGTTTTAAAAGCAATGGAATAATTTTTAGCAGACTCCATTTTAGTCTTAGCTTTACCACTTGGCAGGGACAAGATCTTGAATGGGTTACTTAATTTATGATATAGACTAAGTCATGTCGCCAGAAGTTGGGGAAATACTATCTGAGAAATGAAGTGGTACTGCCCTTCTCACATGACTCAGCTCAGTCAGTTCAGATATGCTCGTTTTATGTACAAACTCAAAGTAAAATTTGATAACTGCCTAATGACTGAATGCTCAATCCTGCTGGCATAAATTACTTTGAGGTCTAAAATTTTCTTTCAGAATGAGGAGACCCTCAAACTAAATTAGATCATAAATTATACAAACAATACATAGACCACATATATAACATGTGTGTATACACACACATGCACACACCCTATATACCCTATACACACATATATGTATATACCATATATGTATGTATATACCATATATGTATGTATATACTATATATACACACACACACTGTATATGCACACTATATATATATGTTGTTGGGTTTTTTTAAGTGTTGTCGAGTCGCAGGCGACTCATAGCGACCCTATGAAGGAGAGTCCTTGCGCTTGGGTGCCTTTTGTCCTCTCTCCAGATTCATAGGGTTTCCGGAGGCAAGCTATTATGGAAGTGGATGCCACTCCTCCTTC
>NW_006399761.1:26994402-27016002 GCF_000299155.1 Elephantulus edwardii | reverse complement strand
TATATGTATATATGTATATATGTATATATGTATATATATACATGTATGTGTGTGTGTATACACACACACACAGATATGTACACATATATACACCATATATACCACATATATATACAAAACCATATATATATATACACGCACACACCCCATATTATACCATATATATATATATACACCCCACCACACACCCCTTAAAATATACCATGTGAGATTCCAGCCTCAATTGCCATGTCTGCTAGTCTAAGTGTGCTCCATTTACATAGGGTTTTCAAAGGCCTGTTATTTCAGAAGTGGATGGCCAATCCTTCTTCCTAGTCTATCTTGATATTTGTTACCATTTCTAAGAGGGTTGACCCAACAAAGTGAGGAAATTATCAAACAATATCATTAATATTGCATGCAAGCAAGATAATGCTAAGAATTATCCAAAAAAGACTGTACAACACATCAGCACAGAGAATTGCCAGATGTGCAGCCTGGCTTTAGAAGAGGCCATGGTACTAGGGATAGTATAGCTGATGTTAGATGGATCTTGACAAAAAACAGAGAGTGCCAGAGCAATGTCTAGCTGTGTTTCATTGACTATGCAAAGGTTTTTGACTGTGTGGATCACAAAAAACTGTGGTTGACTCTGAGAAGAATGGGAATCCCAGAACATTTGATTGTGCATATGCAAAACCTATACTTGAACTAAGAGGATGTATTCTGTCTCCATACCTTTTCAACCTTTATGCAGAACAGACATTGGGCTATATGAGGAGGAATGTGGTATCAGAATTGAAGGAAGATTCATCAACAACCTGTGTTATGCAGATGACACAACCTGGCTTGTTGAAACTGATGAGGACCTGAAGTGCTTGCTGCAGAAGGTTAAGGACTGCAGCTTTCAATATGGATTGAAGCTCAACATCAAGAAAACAAAGATTCTCACCATTGGGTCAATTGACAGTATCATTATGGATGGTCAAGAGATTGAGATAGTTAACAGTTTTAGTTTGCTTGGTTCCACAATCATCACTCTTGGTACCAGCAGCCCAGAAATCAAGAGATGAATTGCATTGAGAAAGTCAGCTGTTAGTGACCTCTCTAGAGTATTGAAGAGCAATGATGTCAGGCTGGAGACTAAGGTGCTCCTGGTCTAGGCCATAGTCTTTGCAATTGTGTGTTATGCATTGGAGAGCTGACTCATGACTAAAAATGATAGAAAGAGAATAGATGCCTTTGAGCTGTGGTGCTGGAGAAGAGTGTTGACTATACCATGGACTGCTAGGAGAACAAACAGGTTTGTCCAGGAGAGGGTGAAGCTGGAATGCTCCTTGGAGGCAAGGATTCTGAAGCCTCATCTGACATATTTTGGACATGTTGCAAGGAGGGGTCAGTCCTTGGAGAGGGACATCACGTTTGGGGGAGTGGAGGCATGACACAAGAGAGGAAGACCCTCGATGCGATGGATTGAATCATTGATTCGAGTAATGGGAGTAGGTGTGTCAGAGACAGCGAGGTTGGCACAGGATAGAACAGGTTTACGGCTCTTGTATATAGGGTCACTATGAGTCGCAGGTGACCCGATGGCCCATAACAACAACAACAAATATGTGTGTGTTTGTATGTGTGTATATATATATATTTAATAAAGATAATGTTGTGGTGTTGTTGTTGTTATGTGCCATCGAGTCACTTGTGACTCATAGCGACCCTATGTACAAGAACTCTAAATGCTGTTCTATCCTGTGCCAACCTCACCATCTCAAATGCACTTATTCGCACCGCTCCAGTCCAATATATATTATATGTACATTTGGAAGCAGGAGTGGCATCCACTTCCTAACCAGCACACCTCTGGAAACTCTGTGAACTTTGATAAATGATGATTGGTTGTGAAAAAGCTTCAGGCCTTTTGTTCTTGGGGACGCTATGAGTCATGCTCGACTTGATGGCAACCAACAACAATGTGTGTATACACACACACACATATATATATTTATGACAAAACAAATATAAATGTAACAAGGCATTTGTCATTTCAACATTCTTCACATGTAGAGGCATTATCATATGCTCCTATATAGACAAAAGATGGCAATCACCTCAGTAGGCAAAGTTAGGTTATTTCCATCTTTTTTTACCTATGTGATACAACATACACATAGATCAGAATATTATTCAGCCATATAAAGAAATTTAGTCGGCCCATGCTGCAGCATATATGAACTTGGAACTCATTACGGTAAATGAAGTCAGTCAGTCAAAAAAGGACAAATAGTGCATGATCTCACATTTGTAAAATAAACTGAGGATAGGGTGTGTGGAGAGGGAGTGACTCCTTTGAGCACACTAGGTTTTCTTGCTGTCGTTGTGTGCCTTCAAGTTGACTGCAACTCATAGCGAGCCTCTGCACAAGAGCTCTGAACCCTGCCCTATCCTGAGCCTGTCTCATTGTCTCTGACACACCTACCCCATTACCTAAGTCACTGAGTCAATCCATCTCATCCTGGATTTTCCTCTCTTGTGCTATCCCTCCACCCTTCTGAGCATGATGTCTTCAAAAGCCTTGTCTCCAAGAAGCAACTTGGTTTCACCTTCTCCGGGCATGACTTGTTTGTTCTCTTGGCAATCGACAGCATGTTCAATACTCTTCTGCAGCAGCATAACTCAAAGGCATCAATGTTTCTCTCCTCCTTAGTATCATCTTTATGTATCAGAGAGCATAGAAAGAAATTAGGAAGATCAGGGCCTGGGTCAGGCGCACCTTAGTCTCCAGACTGACATCTTTGTTCTTCAGTGCTCTGCAGATGTCCCTGACAGCAGATTTTCCCTGTGCAATCTGTCTTTCGATTTCCTGACTGCTGCTGCCAAGAGCGTTGATTGTGGAGCCAAGCTGTTAACAATCTCAATCTGTTCTCCACCTGTAATAATGCTGCCAAGTGGCCCAGTAGTGAGAATTTCTGTTTTTATTGATGACGAGCTTCAATCCATATTGAAGACTGCAGTCCCTGACCTTCTGCAGAAAATGCTTCAGATTCTCCTCATGATTAGCAAGCAAGATTGTGTCAGTTGCATAACACAGGTTGTTTGTGAGTCTTCCTCCAATCCTATTGTCACATTCCTCCTCATAAAGTCCATCCTCCTGAATGATCTGTTCCGTGTATAGAATATATGCATTGAATTCAGCTGGAAATTAACAGTGTGATAATTTCATAAGAAGACGTTAAATATGATGTTGTGCATGTAAAATAATACAGAATTGGAAAATGGATTTGAACTCATCTAGAAGCTCCAAGCAAGAAAAGACCTGGCGATCTACTCCATAAATATTGTAGTTATGATTAGGTGTCATCAAGCCAGCTATGACTCATAGCCACCCTAACCCTTGAACTGTCCTAGGATCATGTGTCTCTCCAAGGACTGGCCCTCCTCATAAACGTTCTCAAAGCCTGTGAGATGAAGTTTCACTGTCTTTGCCTCTAAGGAGCACCCTGGTTAAACTTCCTCCAATACAAATGTGTTTGTTCTCTTGGCACTCAATGGAATATTCAGTATTTTTTGCCAACACCTCTGGTGGCTTTGTTGTGAAATACCATCAAATTGTGTATGACTCAAAGCCACCCTATAAACAACGGATCTGAACTTTGTGCTATCCTGTGCCATCCTCATCATCTGTCACATACCTGAGCCTGTTGCCACAGTCACTGTCAATCCATCTTTTTGAGGGTCTTCCTCTCTTTCATTGACCCTCCATCTTTCCAAGCATGGTGTCACATTGGCAACTCAAAGGCACATGGTTCAAATCTACCAGCTGCTCTGTGCGAGAAGGATAAGCCCTCTCCTCTTGAGTGATTTACTTCCTCTGAAAACTCACTAGAGGACCAGGTACCAGGCAGTTCTGACTCAGGCAGGAGAAAACAACAGCGCTGCCAATACCACAGTTCAAAAGCATGATTTCTTCTTCTGTCATCTTTACTCATTTTCCAATTACATAAAAAGTAATTTAATAGACCATGCCTTGCATCAGGGGTACCTTAGTCCTTAATCTGGCATCCTTTCTCTTTAGAATTTTAAAGAGGTACTTTACAGCAGATTTCCCCAATGCAATATGTCTTTTGATTTCATGACTGCACTACAACAGTCACGGATGTCGATTGTGTCTCCAAATTAGATAAAACTACTGATAATTGCAGCATGTTTGTTCTTTATCTATTGTGATGTTGTCTATAGGTCCAATAGCCATGATTTTTGTTTTCTTTATTTTGATGTTATGCGTCAACTGTAACTCAATGACCCTATAAATAAGCTATGAACTCTGCCCTATTCTGAGCCAATCTTATCATCTTTGACATACTTGACCCACGGCCAAAGTCTCTGTCAACCCATATCATGTATCATGCACGATTTTCTTCTCCTGCGCTGACCTTTCCAAGCATGACGTCCTTCTCCAAGGTCTGGTCCCTACTGGCAATATGCCCTAAGTATGTGAAATAGAGCTTCAAAATCCTTGCTTCCAAACAGCAACCTGTTTTCACCCTCTCTGAGACAGACCTGTTTGTTCTCTTGGCAATCATTGGTATGACTAATATTCATCTGAAGCACCACAACTCAAAGGCATTGATTCTTCTTCTGTCATCCTTAGTCATCATCCAGCTCTCTGATGCACAGCAAGCAACTCAGAAGATCATGATCTGAAACAAGCACACCTTAGTCTTTAGACTGATATCATTGCTCTTTAGCACTCTGAGACTTTCCTAAAGCAACTTGTCTTTTTTATTACATGATTGTTGTTGTCAGAGCTTTGATTGTGGATCAGAGCAAGATGAAATTGTTAACAACTTCAGTACTGAGATGCAGTCCATACTGAAGGAAAGCCCTAGTGGCTTAGTGGTACGAAGCTTCACTGCAAATCCAAAGGCATATGGTTCAAATCCACCAGCTATTCAGCTGGAGAAGGATGAACAATCTCTTCCCATGCTATTTATTGCCTCTAAAAACCCTTTGGAGGTTTAGCTATATGGGTCAGTTCTGAATCAATGGTGAACAACACCAACAATCCTTATTGAAGGCTGTAGTCTTTGATCTTCTGCAGTAATTGTGTGAGATCTTCTTAAGCAACATTCTGTAAGCAAGGTTTTGTTATATGCATGATGCAGGTTGTTGATGAATCTTCCTCTAATCCTGGTACCATCTTCTTCTTCGCATAGCCCGGCTTCTCAAATGATATTCTCAGCATACAGATTGAACAGGCATCGAGAAAGGATATAAACTTGATGCACACTGTTCCTGATTTTAGATCATGCAGTATTCTCTTGTTATGTTCAGAGAATTGCTTCTTGGTCTATGTATAGGCTTGCTCCCATTTTTAAAAAAAAGGTCATCTAACAAAATGCAGAAGTTATTGAACAATATCATTAACATCAAGTGCAAGTCAAATCTTGCTGAAGATTATTAAAAACAATTTGAGTAGCACATAAACCTGAAACTTCCAGAAATTCAAGCTGGATTTGGAAGAGACCATGGATTAAGGATGCCACTGCTTTTGTTGGATGGATTTTGGTTTAAAGTAGAAAGTACCAGGAAGAAGATTACTTGTGTTTTATTGACTATGCAAAGGCATTTGACTTCATGGATCATAAGGAATTAATCACAACACTGAGAATGAAAGTCTCCCTCCCATAGAGGACATACTCTAGAAAACACTATAATTGTTTTTTTAATTTTTTGTCACATGACATCACTGTGAATTGAAAATCAACTGAAGGGTACCCCAGAATGACAACACACTTGCTAGATATTCACCACTCTTGATTCTCAGACTGTTCCACTTATAAGTAGTTTGGCTTTCTAATACAGATTAATCACCACTTAACCAAACTCTTGAAAAGTTGTTATCAGTTGATACAGATGAGTTGGCAGTGGTTGTATGTAAAGGGTCAGATGGTAAATAACTTGGGCTTGTGAGCTCTGGTGAACTCTGTGGCACCCACCTGGTTCCAGCATCAGAGTGTGAAAATAGCTGTCAAAAGGGGAGAAACTTTTGTCATCAAGTCAACTTCTTGTCATGGTGATAACATTTTTTATGGGGTTTTTTTTTTCAACCCTTTCTTTCAAGGGGCATTAAGAGAGACTTGAACCACTAAACTTATGATTATTAGTCAAGACCTTTAACTATCCCTAACACCCAAAGACTCCTCAGATGGTCATAAACAATATATAAACGAATGTGCCAATCAAACTTTATTTGAAAGAAGAAAAAAAAAAAGGCTGCAAATTGGCTTGTGCTGTCCAGAGTTTGCAGACCCTAATTTCCACAATTTCTCTTTAAAGAACTGCATAACTGAATTGTCTAAAATTAACTAGAGCTTTTGGGGGAAACCCAAAACTTAATATCCATTCCTTTCTGGATCATCTGACTTGTGGCTCCAGAGTCCCTGGGGCTTACTCCCATGTCAACATCTTCTGGTGTTTTAAGAGTTATCAAAAATGTCACCAGTCACCAAATGTCTCATTAATTATTGCAAACATCTTTAGAAAAGCGCCACAGTGGGTTTCTTTCATGGAGTGATTTCTTTCAGATATCATTTTGGTTTAATTAATAGGGGATTTTGTTGTGACCCGGAGGATGTGAGAACCAGCAGCGTGTAGTTTGGTTCCGGGAGAGCTAAAAGTCTCCCTGTGTCCTTTGAAGGAAAATTTTGTGAAAACAAGAAATTACTATCTTTTCCTCCTCCCCCCCCCCCAAGCTCTGAGCACCCAGTCGATTCCCTCATTTAAGGCATCAATGAAAAGGCAAACTAGAAGGAGGTGAGGGAGGAGCTATGTGGTAAGAACTAGGGAGTGAAATTCCATTTCTTATTGATCTCTATCTGTGCCGAACATCCTCACAAAATTCTAAAGCAGCAAAAGCCACAAATCAACAGGACAATTTATGAAGCCCAGCCTGATATGAGGGCGTGCAAGAAGTGAAAAGACCAGGGCTCTACCCTTGAGAAGCCAAGCCCGCCTTGAAATCGTGCATCTGAACTTCCTGGCATTCTTCAAACGTTAAACCACTTATCTAAGCAATAAAGCTGACTTTTGAGGAGTCTATCTGGAGGGAAGAAGGCTGTTGTTTTCAATTACCAATAAGCAAAATGCCTCATGCACATTTCCCAAAACACCAGGTTACATTAGTTTCAGTTTTAATATCCTGCCAAAAGAGGGGGAGAGAAAAATCCTCAAATATGAAACAAATACAGCTGTCTAATATTGCTGTTCAAAATGCCACTGCATTAAATAAAATTCCATGCTGTAAAACTTTGCAAGGTGATAAAACAAAAACGATATAATAAATATAAAACATCTGCATTTTTTAACAAGGCATTTGGAAACCGATTTCATTTCTATTTAAACTTGTTTTGAAGTGTTTCTAGTTTTGAAAAACATCCTAGTTATAGTATATTAGATTTTTTTGTTCCAGGCTAAAGATTAAAGAGCTGATGTCCCAAATGCTGGAGAAAGAGGGAAGGAGAGCCCACCATTGTATTTCCCAGCATGAGCCTGTCTTAGAAGCCTCAGCTGGCTTGCAGTCATGAAAGGGAGATGAGTGTTTGCCATCAGCAAGCCTCAAAAATGGATTCTCACACAGGCACAAAAATGCGTTAAAACAACATTAAGTTTCTGGCAACGGCTCAGGCACATCCACCCCAGGAAGCAAATATTTTAGCAGCCTCTGACCCTGTCCATGTGCTGACGCAAAGCAGCTCATGGAACACTGTTGTGGTGGTGGTGGTTGTTTTTAGGTGTCATTCAGTGGAGTACAACTCATAGTGACACTATGAACAACAGATCCGAGCCCTGTTCTATTCTGCACCACCCTCACACTTCCTGACACACAAGACCCTTTTGAAGCAGTCACCATGTCAATCGACCTGGTCAAGGGTCTTCCTCTCCTTTGCTGACCCTCCACCCTTCCCAACACCATGTTCTTCCCTAAGGAATAGCACCTCCAAGCAACATGTCCAAAGTAAGTGAGGCAAAGCCTCATAATTTTTGCCTCCAAACAGCACTCCAGCTGCACCCTTCCCAAGACATATCTGTTCGTTCTCTTGGCCATCTATGGAATGGTCAGTGCTCTTCACCACCACAGCTCAGAGGTGTCAATTCTTTTCCTGTCATCCTTCTTCATTGTCCAGCTCTCAGATGCATAGCAAGTAATCTGAAAGACTATGACCTGAATCAAATGCACCTTAGTCCTCACATTGATATCGCTACTCATTGATACTTTGGCAAGGTCCCTAACTGCAGATTTTCCAAGTGCAATGTGTCTCTTTATTTCCTGACTGCTGGTACTAAGGGTCTTAACTGTGGGTCCAAGCAAGATGAAGCTGTCGACAGTTTCAAGCTCCTCTCCATCCATCATGACACTGATGGAACACTAGGGGGACAGTAAGACCACCCATCACTTTGGGCCCAGGAAAGCTTTAGTGGAAAGGACTAGGGTTCAACTCTGCGTCTACCCTCAAGGTGGGAAATCCAAGCTTTGTGCATGCAGGCATCTGACCCACAACAGTTCAAAAAAGTCTTAAAAACAAAATGCAAATGGCATTTGCTGGGGAAATAAGACAAAATATATGCATCTGTGTGGTACCATCTGAAGCACGCTGTTAGAAGGAAGAACACATGAAGACTTGAATTCACAGACAGGGACTCCACCACCACCCTGCCTAACAATGTCCATCTGGAGTCTGAAAACAGCCGTTGAGCTGAGAAATTCTGAGCTGCTTCTCTGCTCATGTGCTATTACGTGGTTATTTGATGTTGTCCTATTGGTTCTGACTCAGAGCAACCCCCTGTATCAGAACAAACCCCATGTAACACAGCAAAACACTTCCCAGTATTGCGCCTGGCATCCTCCCAACCCCTGAGGCGCTTAATCGCACTGTGTCAATCCATTTCATTGAAGGTCTTTCTCTTACTTGCTCTCATTTGATTTTCCCAAGCTTGATGTTCTTCTCCAGAGACTGGTCCCTAACGGTCCCTACACGCTCCCAGGTATATGAGACGAAGTCTCACTATTCTTACTCAAATGACCATCATGGCTGGATCTTTTCCAAGACAGATTTCTTTGGGTTTTTGCCGTCCCTGGTATATTCTATACTCTTTGGCAACTCCATCATTCAAAGGCATCATTTCTTTAGACTCTTCATCGTAGAATTTTCATATGTTTATCTTCTTGTTATGTACTGTTAAGTCAGAATTGATTGATAGCTCTGACCCTCCGGTGGGTTTTCAGAGACTGTAATTAGCATGGAAAGAGATAACCCGTCTTTCTCCCACAGAGAAGCTGGTGAGTTTGAACCGTGTGCCTTTGAGTTGACAGCACAACTCTTTACAACTAAGCCATGAGAACTCCCCATCATGTGTATATGAGGAGATTGAAAATACCATGACTTGGATAAGGTGTATTTTTTACTTCAAAGAGATATCCTCCCCAAGATTTGAACTTGAACTCATTGCCATGAAGTAAGAACAGACTCACAGCTGACTTTCCAGTTCATTTTCAGATGGTTTAAGTTGCTTGGGAGGAAATTGTCCGTCAGAGGGGCTCGTGGATTTGAACCATCAGAAACGCACTGCTTTTGTGTTACCAGTACAACTGTTTATGGACTGCATCACGTGAGATCCCTTTCCCACGACTCCTGTGGTTGGAGAGCCCAGCAGACCACGTTGTTTGATTCCTTGTCTGCTCCTTCCAGAAATGTCGATGGCAGACCAGGTAAATGAAATCCTTCACCATTTAAATATTTCCACCATTTATCATGATGTCGCTAATTGTTTCAGCTGTGAATATTTCTGTTTCATACTTAGACGCCTTCCATACCTGATTTTTACCAGGAAAAACCTTCAAGTTGCCATTCTCAGCAAGCCAGGTTGTGCACAAGAAATTATTAATGAATCTGCCTTTAGTTCCGATGCCATGTTCTTCATCATGCAATCCAATTCTTTGAATAATTTGTGCAGCTTACAAAGTGAGGATTTATGGTGAAAGGATTAAATCCTGATGCATATCTTTCCTGCTTTTTAACTATACTCCCTCAAGCCTCCTCCCATTCCTCTCAAGTTAGAATTCATTTATTACTGACCTTCCAGAAGGTTCTCAGAAGGCTATAACTCACACTGGAGGAGATTCCCTATCCTTCTATGGAGCTACTGGTGGATTTAAACTTCCAAAGAGACACTACTTTGGGATTAGCAACACAACACCCTAAGGACTATGTCACCAGAGCTTTAAACCACACAATATCCCCTTCCTCTGTTCGATGACAACTTCCTGGTCTGGGAACAGATTCTTGTGGGCACAATTAAGTGTTCTGGAATTTACATCCTTCACGATGTTATCCATAATTGTTTTTTTCTGACCTACACAGCTGAAGGGGTTTGCATAGCCAATAAAACACGAGTAAACATCTTTCTGTTATTCTCTGCTTTCAGCCAAGATCCATCTGACATAAGCAATGATAACTGTTGTTTTATGTCCTCTTCTAAGTCCAGTCTTCAATAGAATGGCTAAATCTTTTCTTGGAATCGTGGAAGGGGGAGTGTCTGGGCCAAGGACTCGTTGGAAATGAGTTTTCAACATTAATATTAGTTGATACTTATTGGACATCTTTTATGCAATGTATTTACAAACGCTGCCCTGTTTCAGCTTCGCCACCATTGCTATTGTGGTGACTATTAATATCACTTTCTAGGTAAGGAAGTTGTGCTTCACCGAGTCTGAGTAAATTGCCCTGGCTCATGAGGGACAGACCAAGGAACCGAATCAAAGGCTGGAGCATTCCAATGTCACTAGACCATCATTCATCTACATTCAGTCAAATGAAGAATTGGTGTAGCCCATGTTTTATATGGAAAGTTGCAGATTTCAATGGCTAAAGGGAAGATTATTCAAAGTAGGAAATTAGAGGATCTGCAAGGAAATGAATTTTTAAATATTTTTTTGGTAAAATTGCATTTGGAACTAGGTTAATGACATTTTGTTGAGTAGATCCTTTAAATACCAAGTGAGGTAGATTGACATAAGGACACAATAAGAGTGTCAGTCAAAGGGATGGAACAGGACTGGGCCACATTTCAGCTTGCTGTATTGGAGGGCAAGTCATTAGTTATCGCTTACCGCCCGGCAACAGCTAACAGCAACAATTTCCCCACAAGGTCAGCTCTAGAAACTCCATGAAGGCCTACTTAGATAATCTCACCTCCTTTCCATTAAGTCCACCCAGGCCTAATCTAATTAGCCCCACGTGCAGATGAAGCCTGGATTCATAGTGATGTCCCTTCTTCCTGGAACGTGAATTGGGAAGCAGGTCTAGAAAATTAGTAACTCCAGTCATGAGGATTTTCTCTTACAGCCAAGAGGGATGCAAGACTGAGAATAACTCCGAACCATGAAAAAAAGAAGAGACCTGGGAAGATCTTGGAGAAATAGAGCCCTAGGGGAGCTATCTACCTTTCCCTGCACATTCCGATTACGTCTAACAGTTCTCATCATTGCTTAAGACAGTCTAAGCTTAGTTTTTACCTAGTTCATAAGTAAAGTAATCTGGCTGGCACACTGATTTTGAAGACACAACTTCCAGCACTAAATGACAGGGTGTCTGTTCAATGCAAAGCAGTTGCAGCTTGTGTCCAAAGAGTTTAGAATCTACTGGGGCGGAGGGGTGGGGGAAGACATGCAGTAACTTTTACTATGAAAAATCCTTTAAAGATGCTAACTAGTAAAAATAGTAATTTACGCACCTTAAAATTCAAACCTCAACCTTGGGGGTAGGAAGGGCAATCATTTAAGCATGATCTGTATGCAATTTTATCCATGGACCAATATTCTCAGATTCAGCATTCATACATTTAGAAACCTTTGACTTTAATGCCTTAAATAAGATGCATGTAAGATTTTCCAATCTTCTACCTTTTATCCCCTAGATATATCCTATAGTTTACCCATTTTTACCTTTATTAGTCTCCTCTGACTCCATGTCTTTATGTCTTGCACGTACTATTTCCATTGAAGTGCTTTTTTATTTTCTTTACCTGGAAAACTCCAACTTATAATTTCAAGACCCAAATAAAATATTACCATAGTGCTAAACATCCCCTGACTCTCATGGGAGACAAATTCCCTTTCTCCCCTGGGCTCTCATAACTTTGTTCACATCGCTACTGAGACACTTACCTCGTAGTATGGGACCTAACTGCCTTTATTTTCCCTATAGAACGTCATCAATTCTAAAGCAGAGCCATGCATTATTCATTACTTTATCTCTGGCCTTAGTACTCAGGGTGGTCATAGAGCAGAAAAGTTTTCTGTTTGTTGAACAAATGAGCAAATAAATGGATAAGGTCTCTTATCTTCCCTTCATTCAGTTGGTTGCATATCCTAAATTGATCCACTTTTCTCCATCTCCACTAATGAGTCTAATCCAAGCACCATCATCCTCTTACTATGACTATAAGAGCTTTCCAAAGAATCCGACTGACTGCTTTCTTTCTCCCTTCAGGAGCAAAGGTGTCTTTGAAAGAACTAGGAAAAGGTATATTCTTGGAGTGGGTATGTTGAAAAAAGTGCTCCTCCTGTTGTTATTAAGTGCCATCAAATTGAGTACAACTCATAGCTACGTGTTCCAATTAGGCTGATACAACTTACTGGCAAAATAATATACTACAGGTCTCTCACTTTTCTGGGATACTACATTGAACTACATGAAAGCTTGAAATTACCAGCGGCTGTTTGGTCACTTCACTGAATGGGTGAATCCTGAGACTGAAGTCAATCAGGCAGAGGAAGAAAAAACATTTGTGGTTGTCTTCTTGAGCACCTGAACATGACCATACGTGGACACTGCAGTTAGTTAAGCCAATTACATCACCTTTCTACGCAAAGTGGTTAGAGTTGTATTACAGACATTTACCACCTTAGCAGCTGATATAATATGTTGTTATGTGCCGTTGAGTAGCTTGCGACTCATAGCAACCCTATGTACAACAGCCCTAAACTCTGCTCTGTCCTGTGTCAATCTCACAGCTGATATAATGTACTCTTGTTAAATGCTAAAAGCATAATGTTAAAATGTAACAGATGACTAGAGACTAGACTTACCGTACTGTCTGTTGTTGTTAGATGGTGTTGAGCACAACTCATAGAGGTGCTAAAAACAGGCATCCTGAGCCCTGCCCTATGCTGTGCCATCCTCACCATATCTGAGACACTCAAGCCCATTGCTGAAGTCACTGAGTACTCATTTTGAGTGACTACCTATTCCGGCTCTATGTCTAATACTGTAAATACTCACGTTCCCCTGATCATAGGGGGATTTGGAGGCCTATTGTTTTAGAAATGTTTTAGAAGTCAGTCCTTCTTCCTACTCTGTCTTAATGTGGGATCTCTGTTGGAACCTCTCTCTACCATGGGTGAACCTTCTGGTGCCTGAGACAATGATGGCACAAATTTCTGCATCAGAGCACCACCACAAGTTACACCAGTACAGCAGACTGACAGACAAGTGCTGCACTAATAAGAGCAAATAATAACACCCGAAATTTGCAAATTAAGCCCATTTGCAGAAACTTTTTAACTTAGGACTCTACATTGTAATTCTGATCTTGAGACTCAAGATTAAATAGGTGCCAAATCACAATATACCTGTTTACCTTTACATTTCAAAACACTGTTTTTGCATATACCACATTGAGAGGAAGCTTCCATGAGAGGCTGTCACAGTCATCCCTCTGTCTGCACATGAATGTCCTTAAATCACTCCAAAAAGAGTTGCATAACACGCTCTTCAAAAAGGAAACTCCCTGACCCTCTGAAAACATGTATGAATGTTCAAATGGGTTTATAGCATTGTTTTAAAAGGAAAAAGCTCAAAGAAGTCAATGTAATCCTATGAATTATTAAACAGAAAGCCTTGCGGGCAAGTCCGAAAGTATCCAACATCATTAGATAGCATGATGATATAACGTATAACCAGTGCTGAAAAGACAGAAATTCAACCAGTGATACTGTTTTGTTTGTCTTGCTACAAGCATGTCCATTGCCTTTCCTGTCGCTCATCCACGCCTCACTCCCTCAACCCAATGAGACCTTGCAGCATAGTGGATGAACACTGAGCTCCTGCCATGGCTTTGCCATGTATATGCCAGGCAATGAAGGCCAATCGATTATCTTTCCTGAGTGTCACTTTCCTCCTTTGCAAAATACACACTGCAGTATGGATTTCACCTCTGCTTACAGAAAACAAAAATCCTCACAACTTGACCAGTTATCAAGGTCACAATTAACACTTGTGGAAGGAGAAGTCAAAAAATCTTCTACAAAAACTTTGAAGAACAAACATACACCTTACCCAAGCCATGGTCTCCTCAATCCTTTCCCATGCGTGTGAAAGCCGGACCATGAATATGGAAGATGCGAGAAGAATTGATGCTTTTGAATCATGGTTTTGGTGAACCTATTTCCTACACTGCGGATTTACAGAAGAACAAGTCTGTTGGAAGAGTTGCAGCCAGAATATTCCTTAGAAGCACAGAAGGAAACATGCAATCTCCTATTGATTGGGTATGCTATCAGGAGGCATGGACATCATGCTTGTCAAAGCAGAGGGTCAACAAAACAGGAGACAGTCAATGAAACAGACTGGCAGGACGATGGCTGAAGCACAACAGAGGTTGTGAGGACGGTGCAGGCTTGAGGAGTGTTTCAGTCTGTTGGACACAGAGTTGCTTTGACTTGGAGTCAGGCTGACTGTACCTCACAACAGCTCTGACAAATAGTACACAGTCTTGGGTTTGAAGCAAACAAGATATGAAACTCAGAGCCCTTCGCACAACATTACGAACAGAGCAGATCCTCCAGATATTTCTTGTTTGCTTGTTTTTTACTAAAGTGGCAAAACAAACTGCTTACATTGGTGTGAAACGTGGCCATTTCACCAATTTCTCCTCAGAGTGGTTCCTGTCTCGGATATTGTTGGTAGGTGGCATCAAGTCAAGCACGACTCTATGAACAGCCCACCAGAAGCCTGCCCTGTCCTGTGCCATCCTCATCATCTCTGAGACTCTTGTGCCCATTACTGAAGTCACCCTGTAAATCCATCTCATTGGGGGGGTCTTCCTGGCTCAGTAAATCACACCAATTCCCACCCAGTTTCTCCGGCTAAATGCACAGCACTATTTCAAAACATCTGGCGTTTTCACACATTATATCCTATCTCTCAGTAAGACTTGTTGACTATAACCAAGCAGATACCTCAGATAGGATAATTTATGCACTTCCTTTATCAGGCTTGTGAGTCTTTATCACCTCCTGGCTGGGCCACAGCAGTTGCCTCCAGTGAATTTCCCTGCCTCCCCTCATCTCCCTACAAATGCCACACAGTAACCCTGGTAACGTTTACTGACGTTGGTATTAGACACTACTACCCTCACAGATTCTCTAGTCAAGGAGTCCTGGTGGTACAGGTGTGTTGAACTGTTAACTAGATCAGAAATTTTAATTCCTAGGTACTCCACAGGTGCAAGACAGGTGTTCTGTTCCCATTAACGTTTCTCACTCACCCTCACTCATTGCCCTTGAGCTGGAGCTGACTCAGATCTGACGCTCCACTGGTTTCCAAGGGTGTGAACAGCATGGGAGGATATTTAGTTCCCCTATTTCTCCCACAGAATCACTGATGGACTCGAATGGCCTATGGGTTAACAGTACAACTGCATATGGATTATAGCACCAGAGCTTCCCAGCTCGAGAAAGTCACCAATAACTGCAGTGTGGTGCTCAGTCCTTAGAATAATCAACCATATAAAATCAAAAGAACAGTATTTGCCCAGCAATAAAAATTAGAAGGCAGGAAAACATAGACTAGAGGGGCTAATGAAAATGAGAATTGCAAGGAGGAGATGGAAAGAGTGTCATTTTTGTGGTGTGTATTTAAAATGAATGTTATAAAAGAAAATGTATATAAATGGTAGTGTATGAGGCACGATACCGTGCAAATGCTTTCCCTCCCTACGAGGTCCCCTCTGACCCTCCCGATCATCTTCTGGTGACAAATACCCCACATATCTTGTTCCTGGAGCAAGGTCCTTGCTCTGCAATTCCTGACGTTTTTTCTTTTACTCAAGCATGCCCCAGCACGTTCCTTCCTCAAATTCCGAGATATATTTGGCTCAGATTCTGCTCAGAAATCACTGTCTTAGCTTCCTAGCAATATGGCAACAATGATCATAAATTAAATAGGATGGCTTAAAACAGCATTAAAAAAAACACACAACAAAACAAAACATCATAAACAGGTTCTTCCCCCATGCTGAAGGCCGGGAGTCCAAATCCAGGCATCGGCAGAGCCACATCCTCTCTGGAGATCCTGGGGGAAGTCCCTCCTTGATGTTTCCTGACTTCTGGAGCCCTGTCTGTCCTTGGCACATGGTGGCAGCCCCTTCATGGAACTGTCCCCTTCTGTCCCTCTTTCTGTGTCTTTTCTCTTCTCTGTTTCTAATCATATTGGATTAAGGCCCACACTACTTCTGCTTGATCTTCTGTCAAGTAATTATGTCTGTAAACATCTTATTTCCAAATAAGATCACATTGACTGATACCAGGGTTTAGAATTTCAGCACCTCTTGTCAAGATCCCAAAGTAAGCCTTTGTCATCATCTCGGGGACATTATCCTTGACCACAGGTGAAACAAATGCACCTGTGCCTTCTACAACAGTCAGAACCAACACACGCTCACAAATCCAGAAGTCTTCCAGTTCTTCAGTTTGAAAATAGTGAGTTTTAAGAACAAGAAGAGAAGCCCTTGGTTCAGAGTGCAATGATTAATTATGTACACCAGGGACTCTGTAAATGCTCCTTCTTTTGAGTTTGATTCTAAGCATAAAATAAAATGTCTAAGATAAGAATGGAAGCTCTGTGGAGGGTTTTAGACCTTGCTTCTTAGAACTCCCTGAAAGTTACACACAGACATACACATGGAGTCACACACAGTCACACACTCAAAGATACACACACACACACACACACACTCACACACATAGACATACACACAAAGCGACACACTCACACAAAGATTCACACACACACAGTCATGCACATTCATCCACAGAGTCACATAGTCACAGACACATACACAGGGAGTCTCACACATGCAGTCACATGTACAGAGTCACACATACACACAGACATACACACAATCTCATGCGCACACAATGAATCACACACACATACACACAAAGACTTTCTCACACACAGTCATACAAAAATGTATACACACAGTCACACATGCGCGCACACGCATGCACGCACGCACACACGCACTGAATTAGTGACTCCGAGAAGCTCAGAAGCCTGTTCAGGAGGCTGAATACCGATGGAACTGAAAATATTCTCTCACAGAAAGGGCTAATTTTAGCGTTTTTTTCTCCCAAATACTTGTGCTTCTTCAAATATTTCTACAGTTCTTTTTTTTCAAAGCAATCCAGTGTGGGGGAGACTATTATGACAATATGGCACTTCATGCCAAAGAAAGCTTTTTATTGGCCTCTCTTGTGTTTTTGGCTATCTTTTTCCAGCTGTTACAGCAGATTTAATCACCCCAAATGGTGATTTGTCATCTCCATCAAATTTGGTTTATAATTCTCAGTGCTGTAGTTTATATGAAAACATTTATGGATCAAAATTTAGAGTAAAATGAAGATTTCACAAATTAGAGACAAGGTTAATATTTGTCAAAAGGTTGGATTACAAGTAGGTCTGAGAAAAAAAGAAGCCGCTCGGGCTGGTTCGCACAGATGTTGGACACTCTCCTGGCTGTTGTGCTGAAATGTGGTAGGACACTGAGCCAGACATCACTGACTCTGCAGGGCCAGCTGGGGACCTCTCCGGCAAGGAAGTGGGCAATCGGAGGGAGGGGAAAGAGAAAAACAATACACCGACACAAACATAGGCATCTCTTTTATGCACTTGATTAAACTTGATTGAATGCTTATTCTGTACCGTCCTGACTCCAATCACTCCCAAAAGTGGACACCGAATCAAACGCCAACTGCTGCCAGGCTGATACTGGCTCATGGGGACCCGTGGCAGAGCATATCTGTGCTCCACAGGGTTTTCAAGGCTTAAGATTTCTTTTTTAAGTCAATCACCAACCCCTTCCTTCTGAGATGCCTCTAAACAGACTAGAACCTTCAAGCTTTTGGTTATTATTAGGACTGCGGAGCCCTTTCCTTCCTCTCCCAGAATGGCCACTGAGAGAATCCAATCACAGGACACAGAAGCTGGGCTTTTTTCTCTCTGTGAAACTACCCTACCCCTCATTTTCCCAGGAATAGTTGCCTGAGACCCCAGCCCACTTCCCTATCTTGAAGGAAGCATCTGTATGCATCCTCTTCTCCAAAGCCCTTGTGAGAAAGTACAAAATCCCCCTCTAACTCTTAGTGGGGCTGGTCTTCTGCTTGAGAGCCAGCCCAGCAGTTTCTCCTCAGAAAACTATCTTTCTTGGCCCACACTCAGTTCTGTCCTTCCACGGTGATCTTACAGATATTAGCTGAGCATGTTATGTACCGTCTCCACTGTGGGTACATATTAAATACAGAAGTTACAATGTATTCAGTGGTTACCATGGCAATATATATGCCTTATTTTATCTAATGAAGAGTTGAATAAGAGAAGCTTTTTAATATTAGGAATAACTTACATGAAATGAATATTTTTTCCCCATGAGTAAAAATAGAGCAATCTAATGCTTGTTCAATGTTTACCACCTGATGCAAAACAAAGCTACCACACAAGGGAGAGCTTGATAGGCTTTTCTATTGTTTGTTAGCAGTTTCCTGTAGAAACAGGGTTCAGGAAAGGTAAGAAAGGGAGCCAAGCAAGATTTCCATCAAAGTTCAGCCATGCAGTTCTGCCATCGCCCCACTCTCAGTCCCTGGGAACAGCTGAGAACCACCACCACCACCCCACCTCTCAGGCCACAGCCTGCATCTTCAGTGCAACAGTGAAATTACTCACCACTTCATGTGGCCCCACTGCACACACTGCTACACAACTATCTGTGTGAAAGCAAATTGACAAGAGCAACTTGGAAGGTTAGATAAGAAACTTAATGGGCCTTGAGCTTAAGTCAACAATGGTGGAAGAGTTTAGAAAAGAATGGTGGGAAAACAACTATGAGATATCATCTCCCCCCCCCCCAGTAAGAATAGCAAAATTTAGCAGAAAACAGACAACCAATGCTGGCGAGGTTGTGGAGAAACTGGAACCCTTATTCACTGTTGGTGGGAGTGTAAAATGGTGCAGCCACTGTGGAAAGCAGTATAGCGCTTTCTCAAAAAGTTGCAAATAGAGATACCATTTGACCCAGCAATTCCACGACTGAAAATTCACCCTAAAGAAACAATAACTGTCACCCAAGCAGATATATGCACACCCACGTTTATCGCAGCTTTGTTTGCAATAGCAAAGAACCAGAAACAACCCAAGTGCCCATCAAAAACCAATGGATAGAGAAGCGTTGGTGTATTCACACAATAGAATACTATGCAACACTGAAAAACAAGGAACTCATAAAATATTATGCAAAATGGGTGACCCTGGAGGACATTATGCTGAGTGAAATATCTCAGTCACAAAAGGACACATACTGCAAAGGGCCACTGTTGTAAAATGGGACTGACATCAGGGTTGAGGGAAGACAGAGAAGGAGGGGAGGAATGATGCATTGAAACAGATGAGGAAGAGAACTGTTTAAAAATGATACATGAAGGGCCAGAGTGAAGGCTGCATAGTGGAGTGGACTTGAGGGGAAGGATTGCATAAAAATGAAAGAGGTGTTTCTTTCTTTTCAAGGAGAAGAGTGAATTAGGGGTGGGGGTAGGGAGAAAAGTGCAACAATGAATGACTGGAAACCCTAATTCTCTGTAAACTTTCATGAAAATTAATTTAAAAATATTACTAAAGAAAAAACAAAAAAGAGAAAGGAATGGTGGGGTGGGGAAGTTTATAACCCTTGAAAATGCATCAAGTGTCGCAAAGTTGCATGTGTAGGAATTGCTTAAAAGGTGTATGACTATGCATATTTTTAGCAAGATAAATATCTTATAAATCACAATAAAAGGTATCTTGTGATCAAATAACTTTAAAGAAGCACCTGGCAAACACTGAATTTGCTCCTGAAATTAGCCTTAAAATTGAACTCTAGAATCAATATTTAGGAAGCTCTGGTGGCCTAGTGGGTGGGAAACTGTGTGCCCATTCAAAGACAGCTTTCAACTTGCCAGCAGCTTCACAGGAGGATGAGTGATCTCCCCTCATGTGACATGATGCTCTGAAAAGGAGCAAAGGGTCAGCAACGAGTCAGTTTCATCTGGTTGCAAAGAGAGAGAATCACTGAATTAATCCATCTCACAGATAGTCTTCCTCTCTTGCAGTGCCCCTCTACCCTCCCAAACATGATGTCCCTCTACAAGGACTGATCCCTCCTTGCAACATGCCTAAAGTATTTCAGATGAAGCCTCAGAATCCTTGCCTCCAAGGAGTAGACAGGTCTCACCCTCTCTAAGAAGAACCTGTTTGTTCTCCTGGAAGTCCATGGTATATTCAATACTCTCTTCTCTAGTATATTCAATACTCTTCTCAATCACCACAGCTCAAAGGCATCAATTCTCTTTCTAACATCCCTAGTTATTGTCCAGCTCTCTAACACATAACAAGCATTTGTGAAGACTATGGCCTAGACTAAGTATGGATGGAAAAGTATATGAAGTCATTCAGACCTGAAGGTCTGAAGGTCCCAGGAGAATTGAGGTTGTGGTATAGGGAGCTCTGGTAGCCTAGAGGTAAGGAGCTGCACTGCAATCTCAAAGTCACACAGTTCAAATCTACCAGCCACTCTGCTCGAGAAAGGCGGGCAATCTCCTCTCATGAAATTTACTGCCCTGAAAAGGTTTGGGAGGGTCAGCTCTGGGTTGCTTCCAAGTTGGTTGTACTTAGCAACCATCACAAGGAAGAGTGGAAGTGTCTTTTACTTCGTAGGAACATTGCCATACCTTCATCCTCAACCAAGAAACACACTGGATAAAGTACAAGCACACCAGATCCTGGAGGTTCCTGTTCAACCAGAAGCCAAGCAAATCAAAGACCAATGGCTGAACAAAACAGCACCTTTTTCTCCGTGTCTCCCATTATCCATGCTAACAGTTATGCCTCAGACTCATAGAAGACAAAAGTAGTAATTTAGAGTTGGCTCATTTCAAGCAAGGAATCTCTTACTATTTGGGATGAGAGAATTCGGGACTGTCACTAGACTGGTCTTTCTAACATGCTTGTTGTGGAATGAAAGTCAGACAAACATCTGCTAGAGCTCTGAACATAAACCAGCTAACTGATCTATAGGTTCAGAAGGCCAGCTCAGTAGATTTGGTGGACAGAACTATGACAGCAGGAAGTGGAAGAGAGGAGAGGAGGGAAGAACAGAAGAGGAGAGAGAAGAGAAGGAAGGGGTGGGACACAGGAGAGGGCAAAGAAGGAAAGGGGAGGGCCAAGGAGGGAGGAGGAAGAAAAGGGAGGGGAG
>NW_006399761.1:26982396-26994247 GCF_000299155.1 Elephantulus edwardii | reverse complement strand
GGAGAGAGGAGGGAGAGGAGAAGAGGGCAGAGGAGAGGAGAAGTGGGAAGGAGACGGCAGGGGAGGGAAGGGAAGAAGAGATGAGGAGGAGAGGGTGGGGAGGGGAGAGGAGAGAAGAAGAGGAGAGGATGAGAAGGAGAGAGCAGAGGAGAGGAGAAGAGAGGAGGGGAGGGGAAGGGAGGGGAAGAGAACATGGGAAAGGAGAGAGGAGGGGGGAAGATAAGAAGGGGAGAGCAGAGGAAAGAAGGAGAGAGGAGGGGAGCAGAGGGAAGAGCAGAGGAGAAAAGGGGAGGGATGGGGAGCTGTGGGGAGGGGAGTTGAGGGGAGGGGAGGGAGAAGAGAATAGGGGGAAATGGAGAGGAGGGAGAGAGGGAGAAAGAAGAGAGGAGAGGAGGGGAGGGGAAGAGAGGGGAGGGAAAGGCAGAGGAGAGGAGAAGACAGGAGGAACAGACATCAAAACTTGATGCCAAGCACTTTAAGGAAATCGCTCATGGTGGCCCCCAGATGGCCAGATGTTCCTATCTCCTCTCTCTGTCTCACTCCACCTCTTTATCTTCTAGGTTAACAACTAAAATTAGTGCATCTCAGGGTTTTTAGCCACTGCTAAAAGCATGTGTTCAGCCCAGTGAGAGCAATATCCATGATAAGCTGATATTATCTGGATGTTGTGAGGGAAATAAAATGGAAACCATTGTGGCTTTATGGATGTGCAAGGCAGGTTGAAAGCTGCTTGCAGGTGGCAAGCAGTGCCCAGAGCTCTCTATTCCTCTACAAGGAGAGCGGGCACACCCATTCCCCAGACGGGGCTCAAGATGGCACAGATTAGGGTACAGCCAGTTGCCGTCGAATCAGTTCTCACTCATGAAGAGCCCAGCTGGCACCACGTGGGCATCTGCCAGGCTGGGGGAGCATTCTGCATTATGAGCTACAAGACCCCCCAGCGGGAGTTGGGATGCTATATTCCTGCAGAAGGTCATATTGTAGCAGCTGTCTGAGGTGAAAACGTGTTCTTACCTTCACTGCTCTGTGGTTTCAAAGGTCCCTGGGCCATCATCTCTAAGCACTATGCATTTGTTTGCACTAGGAGAAATCTAATAAAGGACCTCAGAGTCTCACTCTCTTCTATTAAGCCAGCATCATTCTATGCCCTCGCCAGTATACAAAAGTTCAGGCTCCATCTTCATTTCCTTCATGGCCAAGCCAGAAACTCCTAGTCTACTTCAATGATCACCAAGAGACCTAGTAATGTGGCTAAAAGTCTGGACATGAAACCCAATAACTTGATTTTGAAAGCTACTTGCTTAACTCCATTTATTCATAAGTAAGAGAAGGACAGTCATGGAATCTCCCTGCTGGGATTGTGAGGGTTAAGTGAATCCATCTACTTCAAAGACTTGACATCTCACCCAGCACATGTGTTAGCTGCCTTCAGGTTACCCACCCTCTCACTCCTAGCAGCTCCATGCTCAACGGGATCAAATCACTGGCATCTACTGGGCTTTTCTTTCTACAGGGTCTGGTTGCTAGAAGCAGATGATTACACCGCCTTCTGGAAGCTCCACTGACACTCGTTCAGTGTGACAGCAATATGCACGGCTCCACCGACAGAGAGGAGGCGGCTGGGGGAACATGGCTCATGGTGAGCAGTAAGGGGTGGTCAGCACTAGCCACCTCCTCCACCTCTTCCTCCTCCTCTTCATTATCCTGTTTCTAAAGAGCTCTAGTTGCCTTGTTGTGGTTAGATGCTGTCAAGTTGTTGTGGTTAGATGCTGTCATAGCGTCCCTATCAACAGTTATCCTAAAACCTGCCCTACCCAGTGCCATTCTTATCATCTCTAAAACACTAGAGCCCATTGTTGAAGACAGGGTTAATCCATCTCATTGGGGGTCTTCCTCTCCTTCAGGACCCTCCATCTTTCCAAGCATGATGTCCCTTTCCAAGGAATGGGCTTGACTAGCTACATGTCCCAAGTACGAAAGATGAAGCATGACCATGCTTCCCCCCAGGAGCACTCTGGGTTTTCACCACTCTTCTCCAGAACCACAGCTCAAAGGCATCAATTCTTCTCCGTCATCTTTATTCATTGTCCAGCTCTCAGATGCAAAGCAGGTGACTGAGAAGACTATGGCTTGAATCAGGTGCACCTTAGTCTTCAAATTGACATCAGTGCTCCTCAGTATTTTGGAAAGGTCCTTGACTGTAGACTTGCGCAGTGGAAAATGTCTCCTGATTTCCTGACTGCTAGTATCAAGGATGTTGACTACTGATCCAAGCAAGGTGAAATATTGACAGCTTCAATCCTTTTCCATCTATCATAATGTTGATTGTTCACCTGTGTTGAAGACTTTTGTTTTCTTGATGTTGAGATGTGACCCATACTGAATGCTGTAGTCTTTGATTTAGTGGTAAGGAATTTTTCTTATAATTCAAAGGCATGTGGTTTGAATCCACCAACTGTCCCACAGGAGAAATATGGGCAATCGCCTCCCATACGATTCACTGCCTCTGAAAACCCACTGGAAAGTCAGCTAGGGGTAGGGGGTAGGTTCCAATTAGAGGGCACATAACACACATTGTTGTTGTTGCTATGTGCCATCGAGTCATTTGCAACTCATAGCAACTGTATGTATAATAGCCCTGAAAAATGCTCTATCCTGTGCCAATCTTATTGTCTGACACACCCAGCCTGATTACCCTGGTCACTGAACCAATCCATCTCATTGAGGATCTTCTTTTTTTGTGCTGTTCCTCCACCCTCACAGGCATGATGTCCCTCTCCAAGGACTGGTCCCTCCTTGCAACATGCTTAAAGTATGTCTGATGAAGCCTCAGAATCCTTGCCTCCAAGGAGCAGCCTGGTTTCACCCTCTCTAGGATGAACTTGTTTGTTTTCCTAGCAGTCCATGGTATATTCTATACTCTTCTCCAGCACCACAGCTCAAAGGCTCGTTCATAGTCATTGTGCAGCTTTCTGAAGCATAGCAAATAATTGCAAAGACTATGACCTGTATCAGGTTCACCTTAGTCTCCAGACTGAATCATTGCTCTTGAGTACTCTGGAGAGGTCCCTGACTGCAGACTTTCCAAATGTAATATGTCTTTTCATTTCCTGGCTGCTGGTGCCAAAAGTGTTGATTGTGAAGCCAAGCAAACTAAAACTGTTAACAATCTCAATCTCTTCACCATCTATCATGATGCTGCCAGTTGGCCCAGTGGTGAGAGTCTTTGTTTCCTTGATGTTGAGCTTCAATCCATATTGAAGGCTGCAGTCTTTGACCCTCTGCAGCAAGCATTTCAGGTCCTCCTCAGTTTCAGCAAGCAGGGTGTGTCATCTGCATAACGCAGATTGTTGATGACTCTTCTTCCAATCCTGATGCCACATTCCTCCTCATGGAGCCCAGCCATAAAAACAGCATTTTTAAAGAAATAAAAAGTTCCATCTTTGGCCTTCTGTAATTTACAATCAGATTATATAGATAATAAGGTTGATACAAAATCAAGGACATTATCAACCAGCCGAGATTCCAGGCAAGTGCTGCTTGTGTAAACATAGACCATACACTCTGTAGGGGTCAGAAAGAGGAGACAAGCAGGACGGAGAAGGTCCATGGAGGAAGGTCCTCCTCGGAACTTGCACAATGGTACCATGTTGATGTCCTCTCTCTACTGGTCCCCAAGTCAATGGACTCGTGCTGACCTTGTGAATCTCAGAGCAGAATGAAGACTCGGAGAGTTTTCATTGGCTCGATTGTTCTCGAGCATCAGGGTTTTCTTCTGAGGTCATTCAGATGGACAAGTACCAGCCAAGCACCTTAACTCTTACCACCACCCAGGAGCCTCTGTCATTTTCGTAGATGAAAAGGAAGAAGAAATAGAGTTTCTAAAATTCATTTCCTGGTCAAAGTATTTTCATGAGGGTCCTTATCTTGATTTTTATTTCACCTCAGAAAACTTTTATTGAATAAAAATACACGTTTAACACAATCCTAACAGGGCAAAGTTCAGATTTGCTGTTCATAGTGTTACTATGATTTGTAGTTGATTTGACAGCATCAAAACAACAAGAAGAAGTAAAACCAAAAAAAAAAGAAAAAAAAGAAAAAAAGCCAGGGTGAATTCCCACAAAAGCAGTGTCAAGTCCACACTATAAATGGAACTGCCATGTCATTACTGAGAAGGGGGATAGCTCTCATGCAAACTACATATTTGATTAGGATCTGAACTCTTTGCTGAACCATGTATTCAAAATAATTTAGGTGATACATATAAATTTAATTTCTTTGTTCAGAGACTCCACATGTGCAATGATGCCCCGCAAATGTGCCGCTTGCACCGAGAGCCACAAAATGAGTCTCCTTCTAACTTGTCTATACTGTGTGGAAATAATCTTCAAGGCGAGGAATAAACCTATTTTAAAAACAGCTGAGTCCTTTAGATCATATACCCTAACCAATTTATGGAGATAAATGGAATTCAGTATTAAAGAAATATATTTTTCCCCACTCCTCCAGAAAATGTAAATGCCAGCCACAGAATAGAAAGGAGGGAAAAGTCAAAAGAATCAGAATATCCTAGAAAGAAGCCAAGAATGCAAGGCTGGGAGGATCGAGGAATCCCTGCCTTACAATCCCTTCCTGGCTCCCCTCCTCTTCATCCCATAGCCCAAAAGATTTCTATGGTGGAAGGAGTCACAGAGCAGAAGGACCTCAAGGAGCAAACAATTCCCTTCCACCCTGCGGAAGCAGAGAAGGCAAGGTTCTGTCTGGGACAAATCCTCCGTTGCTACAATCGAGATGCGTTTGCTATTGATGGTCTTTCCTGGGTGGCACGCTATTGCAATAACTCGTGCACTAACTGTGAGTTAATCACCAAGACTGATGAGAAAACAAGAAAGGACAAAGAGCAAGTAAGAGAAAACAAACTAACCCTGGGAGTGACGGCTTGTGCCCTATTAATATAAATGAATACAAAAGACTTTTTTAAAAAAAATTGCATGAGGTAGATATTGGCTTATGATGGGGTCAATATCACGATTTATTTAACTCTGGGGACAATAAATCTTGATATTGACTGAAAGCATAAGTCAATATGTGTACTGTTGTGTGCATTCTATTACAAAATGAGGTTTTTAACTTTAATGGCCACTTTCACAAAGAGGGAAACTTAGCGCTCCCTTGAAGGGCCGAGTCAACACCAACACCTGCTGGGAAGGGACTTGCTTTGTGGTCAAGCTTCTCAGATCGGGTTGGTTGATAGGCTGGCCCATGAGTCAGCAAGTGCAATAGATGGAGTGCTTGGTTCTAATTCTTCACCCCTCCAGTGTACCCACCTTCGATGTTGCTCCATGAGGTAGTGACACCCCCCCAGGAATTTGGGTTTCTGAGCACTTTAATCAAGGATAGGCAGAAACGAGTTCTCTGCTTCTTAGACCAATCCTTGTGCAATTCATTGTTATTGAGACAATTCTGACTCATAGAGATTTTCCACCAGGGTTCGTTCCAAGGTTGGGAATCTTTCCTGGAGAGGACAACTTGTCTTTGCCCGGAGGAGCCACTGGTGAATTTGAACTGTAGACTTTGGGTTCGCATCTAGACATGTTACATGCTATGGTACCAGGGCACCCAATTTTTTTTTCTTGTTCTCATTTAATCGTCTAACTCTATTAAAGGGCAGTGATAGTTCAGTGATAGAACCTTTACTTTTCATACGGGAGACTCAGGGTCGATGCTCCCCAATGCATCTCATGTGCAGCCATCATTTATCTGTCAGTAGAAGTTGATGTGCGGCTATCATGTTAAAGGAGCTCTTGTGACCTTAGTGGCGAGGAACTGTGCTGGCCACTCAAAGAAACCAGCAGCCGCTCTGTAGGGAGAAAGATGGGCAATCTCCTCCCACGTAATTGAAAGCCTCCAAAACTCTTTAAAAAAATGTGTGTGTGTGTGTGTGTGTGTGTGTGTGTGTGTGTGTGTGTGTGTTGAGTACCGTCAAGTCAGAATGGACCCACAGCTGACCTTCTGGTGGATTTTCAGAGGCAGTAATCACACCAGAGCAGACTGTGTATCCTTCTCATGCAGAACAGTTGTTGGTCTTGAACCGAGTACCTTCAGAATTGCAGCACAGCTTCTTGTCACTGGGCCACCAGAGCTCCCTACAACCTAAGCATTGTTGTTGTTAACTGTCATAGAGTTGACCATGACTCATAGCGACTCTATGAACAAAAGACCTTAAGCCTTCCTATAACTACTGTCGTTTCTCAAAATTCATAGAGTATCCAGAGGCATGTTGTTGAAATAGGCTAGTATTGGCCAACAGACTAGCATCTAAACTATTATGCCAGGAATGACAAACTGGAAGAAAATAGTGTATAATTCCTTATCAAAAAGAGTGTTTCACTATCTATCCTGATGTACAGGGCTGTGAGTGATAGGATACTACCCATTGGTATGCAAGGAAGACCTGGTAATATTGTTATCATCCAAAGACACACACCAAACACTAAAGTCAAAGAGGAAGAAGTTGAGGATTGCTACCAACTTTTGCAGTCTAGGATTGAACAAACATGCAATCAAATACACTAAATATAAATTGTTACTGGAATGAAAATGTTAGGAACAAAGAAGAAGGACTGGTATTTGGAAAACATGGGCCTGGCGACAAAAATAAAGCTGAAGACCTCATGATACAATTTTGTACAAACAATTATTTATTCATAGTGAATACTTCCTAAAAAAACCCCTATATATATATATGAACCTCACTTGATGGATTACACAGAATGCAGATTTAACACATCCGTGGAAAGAGATGATTGAGAAGCTAATTATCAGTAGTCAAAAAAAGCTAGAGGCTGACTGTGGAACAGAGAATCCACTACAATTATATAAGCTCAAAGTAAAGTTGGAAAAAGAATTCCACAAGAATTAAATGTGCCTTTCAATTTATCCCAGCTAAGTTAAAAACCATCTCAACAACAAATCTGAGGTATAAAAACCATCTCAAGAATAGATTTGATGCACTGAACACTAATGAACAAAGGACAAATGTGATGTGTGATGATATCAAGACTATCTTACAAGAAAAAGCAAAGGTTGCTACAGAGACAGGGAAGAAACAAAAGGGTAAAATGAGTACCAGAAGAAACTCTGAACTTTCATTGGAATGAGAATAAACCAAAACAAGGAGAAGGAACACTTAAATGAAATAACTAGAAAGAAGGTTCTGAAGGGCAGCTCAAGAAGACAATGTAACATATTACAATAAAATATGCAGCAAGCTAGAGTTAGAAAACCCTAAAAGTTTTGGAATGGAATACTACCCAGCACTCAGGAGCAATGATTTTGTAAATCACTACCTAACTTGGGAGGGACTGGAGAGCATTATATTGAGACAACTAATCAGTCCCACAAGGATAAATACTGTATAAAAGCATTATTATAGAATGAGTAGTAGGATCCAAGGACGACATAGAGAGAGCTACATTGGCCTAGTGGACAGAAAGTTATGCTACTAAGCCCAAGCTGGGTGATTTTAATCTGCGGCCCTCAGGCCAGGTTCAAATTGTTTTCCTGTCAAACATTCTTCTAGGTGGTATAGCACTGGTCTGTGCGTTGCTGTACAGAGGTAACTCATGGTTGCTGTGATCCTGAACACTGGAACGCTGATGTGCCAAATGCAGTAATGGTTACCCAGGGTGGGGAGTGTTTGCTGGAGCTTCCTGACTAAAACAAGCCTGGAAGCAGGAGCGGCATCCACTTCCGAAATGGCTTGCCTCAGGAAATTCTATGTATGAACAGTGCTCATGCCTTCGTTCATAGGGTCGCTATGAGTCGTCTACAACTCGATGGCACCTAACAACAACAACAACAACAACATGAGGATCCAAGGAGAGGGGGGAAATAGGTGGGGATATAGAGTGATAATCATAGTGTTGCACAATTCGATGAGTGGGTGGGGTGAAGAAAATAAGGATAGTTTGTGGAAAACATTGTATTCAAACTTTGTAAATAAATCAGTATAAACTTAGAGAGAAAAAAAAACCCCAAAAGAAGAACATGTTCATTTTCTCAAACTGAAAGAACTGAAGAACAAATCCAAGCCTCAAGTTTCAACACTGACTGATTCTATGAACAAAATATTAAATGGTGCAGCAAAGAATATATAGTCACTAAACAAAATGAATTTGTCAATACTGCATTTGGCGTCTAGAACCATGACATTCAAGGAAGAAATCCAGCTGTACTGAAAGCACTGACAAAGAATAAGGTTCCATGAATCGACGGCATACCAACTGACATATTTCAACAAACAGATGCAGCCTTGGGTCAGCTTATGATGAGACATTTGTTCTTTTTGCTAAAAAAGGTGATCTAATACAATGTGAAAATCATGCAATAATATTATTAATACAGTTTGAAGTAAAATCTTTCTGAAGATTATGCAAAAATACCTGGAACAGTATATAGACAAGGAACTGACAGAAATTCGAGCTGGATTCAAAAGGGAACAAGGGATATTGTTGCCAGTGTCAGAAAGATCTTCGCCGAAAGTAGAGACTATCAGAAAGAAGTTCACTTGTGTTGTATTGAGTACGCAAATTTATTTGACAGTGTGAATCATAACAAATTATTCCTAACATTGAGAAAATAAGAATCCCAGAACACTTAATTTTTCTTACAGAAAACCTGAACATGGGCCAAGAAGCAGTTGTCTGAACAGAGCAAGGGAATACCGCATGTTTTAAAATCAAGAAAGGTGCACACAAGGGCTGTATCTTTTATCCATACCTATTCAATATGTTTGCAGAGCAAATAATTGAGAAGCTGAACCATATGAAGAAGAAGAAGAACATGACATTTAGATTGGAAAACTCATCAACAACCTGCATTATGCAGATATGCAGGTGACGCAACTTGGTTTGCAGTAACTGAAGATTTGAAACGCTTACTGAAGAAGGTCAAAGACTACAGCCTTCACATGGGTAACATCTCAACATCAAGAAACGAAACCCCTCACCACTGGGCCCATGGGCAGCATCATGATAGATGCAGAAAGGATTGACGTTATCGATGATTTCATTTTACTTTAATCCACAATCAACATCCGTAGCAGCAGCAGCAGTCAGAGAATCAAAAGACGTGTTGCATTGGCCAAAAGACCAGTTGGTCAAGGGCCTCTCCAACATGTCAATGAACACGATGTCGGTTTACAGTCTAAGGCGTGCCTGAGCAAAACCATGGTATTTTCAATTGCTTCCAATGCATCTGGGAGTTGGACTATGAATATAGAAGACCAAAGAAAAACTGATGTCTTTGACTGATAGTGTTGGTGAAGAGCATTGAATATATTATAGATTGTCAAAATAAAAAGTCTATCTTATAAAATATACCTTTTTTTAAACAAATAATTAATGTTTATTTGCTCACAGTACTGACGTCTTCGATGACTCAGAAGGAGCAGCTTGTCTGGTTTCAGTCTGCATCTTCTAGGGCTGGGATGGTATAAACACAGTAGCTGCTTCTCAGATAAATCTGGAGCTTTCATTATGATGGCTAGAATAGTCAAAACCTACCTTAGCATCTCTCTTTCCTTTTTTAAATAAAATTTTTCTTTTATACTGGTTTACTCACAAAGTTTGTATACATTGTTTTTCATACCTGCTCGTTCACGTTTCCTTTACCCACTATTCTCACTACCCACCAAATTGTGCAACCCTGTGGTTACTCCCCACCCCCCATTCTAACCCCTCTACTCCTACCTTCCCTCACTTGGATCCTCATACAAGTTTTAGCAGTTATCTTTCTGTTTCTTATTGATGATGCTATACAGTATTTGTCCTTACGGGACTGAGTTAATTCATGTTGTTCTCCAGTCCCTCCCAAGTTAGGTAGCAATTTATAAAATCATTGCTTCTGTATGCTGCATCGTATTCCATTGTGTGAATGTACCGTAATTTTGCACTCCATTTGATTGTGATTAGATATTTTTCCATGTTCTTGTGATGATGAATAATGCTGCTATGAACATTGGTATATGACTTTTCATTTGTGTCTCAGTTCTAGTTTTTGTGGGGTATATTCTAAGCAGTGGGATAGCTGGGTCATGTGGAAATTCTATGTTCAGCTGTTTGAAGAAATGACAAACTGCCTTCCAGAGTGGTTATACCATTTTACAACCCCACCAACAGTATATGAGTTCCTATCTCTTCACATCCTCTGCACCATTTATTACTTGCTGTCCTGTTAAGCTTGGCCATTGCTACTGGAGTGAGATGGTATCTCATTGAGGTTTTGATTTGCATCTCTCTTGTTGCCAGTGATTCTGAGCATTCTTCCTGTGTCTGTTAGCCATCCGAATATCTTCCTCTGTAAAAAGTCTTCCATGTCTTTCGCCCATTTGTAATTGGGTTATCAGTCTTTTTCTTGTGGTGGTTGTGTAGGATTCTGTAAGCTTTTGATATGAGATCCTTGTCTGAAGCGGCATTTCCAATTTTTTTTCCACTCCGTAGGTTTTCTATTAATTCTGCTGGAAAATGTTTTTGATGCGCACAGGAATTCAATCTTTAGAAGGTCCCACTCGAGGATAGATATTTCTTAAGGAAGACCTCTATCAAGGAGTTCCTTAGAGGCAAAAAGAGTGAATCTTCATCTCCCATACTTCGGTCATGTTCTGAGGAAGGACCAGATCCTGAAAAAAGATATTATAGTGGGAAAAGGTGATGAGTCAGAGGAAGAGAGGCAGACTCTCACAAGATGGATTGACACAGTAACTGAAACAACAACTTGAGCATACAGGGTTTCATGAGGATGACGCAGGATAGAGAAATAATTCTGTTGTTCACAGTGTGGCTACTAATCATGTGACTTGACTGCACATAACAACAACAATAGCAATAATACATGGTAATCTGTCTTTTGCCTTTAACATTTAATGCCGCTTGTATTTTGTTGCTGATATTCCACTGTCATCTCCTTTTCAAATACAAAAGCAGCGAATGTCTAATAAACTGTAGCTTCACAAAACCCATTTCCTTTTAGATGAGAAAGGATATAGCTCAAAGTACAGCTCAAGGGAACACACGGGGTTTTTTTCCCCCCTTGAGCACTGCCACTCTTCAAGGACACCTGAGAAACGGAATTTTCAGGTTTGGTTCTTGTCGCCCAGAGAGTTTATTTAGAATATGGAATTCCATTTCACTGCAAGGAACATTTAAATTAGCTGAACTAAAGGCACAAGACTGTGGAGGAAGCTGGTATTATGAAAATAAAGATCTCCTGGAACCAGACAGGAAAAATAGAGTGGATCAGAAGCCAGCAGAAGATCTGGTGGGAACTGGACTTAGAAAGTGGTTCTAAATTCAGGGTAGTTTGGTGATTCAACCAGCTCACGGGCTTTCACACTTCCCTTTGCAAATAACCTGATCCAGCTGTCCCGACTGAAATACTGCTGTTTGGTGGAGCTATCATCCAACTGCTTTGAAGGAAATGGCAAAAAAATAAGGCTCCAGGAATAGACGGTATACCAATTGACATATTTCAGCTAACAGATGCTGCCCTGGATGTGCTCTCCAAGTTGTGCCAAGAAACCTGGAGAACAATCACTTGGCCAACTGACTGGAAGAGATCTATATTTGTCCCTATCCCAAAGAAAGGTGACCCAACAGAGTGTAGAAACTATAGAACAATCTCACTGATTTCACATGCAAGATTTTACTGAAGATTATCCAAAAACGACTGGAACAGCACATCAGCAGAGAACTATCAGAAGTCCAGGCTGGGTTTAGAAGGGGTCGTGGTACTAGGGATATTGTAGCTGATGTTAGATGGATCTTAGCTGAAAGCAGAGAATACCAGA
>NW_006399761.1:26969201-26981461 GCF_000299155.1 Elephantulus edwardii | reverse complement strand
TCTATGAGGTGGATTGATTCAGTGACTGGGATAATCGGGATGGGAGTGTCAGAGACAGTGCGATTGGCACAGGACAGAGCAGAGTTTAGGGCTGTTACGACGCTATGAGTCGCAAGCCACTCGACGGCACATAATAACAACAACAACAACATCATCCAACTTGTGCTCTCACTATAACTGTTGTCTAATTCTTTTCTACCTTGACGCTGGCATCACATGTCAACAATCTGAATTCACCAAAAGCTCCTCAGGGAAAAAAAGATGAGGCAGTTTCCTTCTCTGAAGATTGGCAGCCTTTGAAATCTGAGCTGGAATAGATTTTAGGGCAATGAGCTTGGATTAAAATCACAGGTAGTCCCAATAGGGAGAAACAGGATTCTGGAAAGAAATCCCATGCCCAAATGGTTTCGTACGACACAGATGCCTGGAATTTGTAGGATTAGTCAGAAGCAAGGGAATGGATTAGTTGATTTGAGCTTTCTCCCAGTTCTGTAACAAATGTCTTTAGCCAAGGTCGTCTGAGCTAAGAGATCTTAGTTCATCTACTTATTTATTCATTCAAACACTCATTCAATAAACATTTATGAGCACTTACTCTGCTGTGGAGGAGTTGAAATTCAACGTTGAATAAAGCATGGTCGCTCTCCTTCAGAGGTGCACAGGTAAACACATAAACAGCTACTTTCCCAAGAGTTGGAATACTGGAAAAACTGGGGTGGGAGTGACTATAAGGAGAAGATAAGTCACTTATAGCTCAAAATTTTATTTTAAAAAGCACGAGTTGGGTTTTTTACTGTTGTACCATCTAGTGTGTATTCAGAGGCTGTAAATCATGCAGGGGGAGATTGTCCATGTTTCTGCTGCAGAAAAGCAGAGTAGATTTCAACCACACACCTTTAAGTCGACAGCAGAGCTCTTAGTTGTGGTATAATATAAAAAGCATATTGTAAAGGAAACTCATGTTTAAACTAAATACAAACTCATTTGTTATTGTTGTTGTTAGATGCTGCCTAGTGAAATACAACTCATAGTGGCCCAATGAATAGCCACCCTGAAACCTGCCCTGTTCTCATCATGTCGGACACACTAGACCCCTTGCTGATGTCACCATGTCAATCCATCCCACTGGAGTCTTCTTCTCCTTCACTGACTATTCATCTTTTGATGTTCCTTGCCAAGGAATAACCTGGCCTAGTTACATGTCCAAAGTATGTGAGATGAAGCCTCGTCATCTTTGCCTCTGCATCTTTTCCTTAGATGTGTCTCTTCGTTCTTTTGGTAGACTATGGGATACTTAGTACTCTTCCCCAAAGCCACAATTCAAAGGGATTAATTTCTTTTCTGTCATCTTTATTCCTTTTCCAGCTCTCTGACACAGATAGCAGATGACTGAGAAGAAACACCTTAGTTTTTAAATTGACATCACTGCTCTTGAGAATTTTTTAAGAAGTTCCTGACAGCAGACTTGCCCAGTGCAGTATGTCTCCTGATTTCCTGACTATAGTTACCAAGGGTGCTGATTATTGATCCAAGCAAGATGAAATCATTGGCAGCTTCAATCCTTTCTCCACCTACCATAATGTTTATTGTACCCCCTGTGATGAGGACCTATGTTTTCTTGACGTTGAGATGTCCACTTTCATGGTTTAAAGGGCAATGTTAAGGTCCATCCTAAAGTACTATATTGTGAGGGATAGGATACTATCCATATGCACACTAAGAAGACTTGTTAATACAACTATTATTCAACCACCTACACCAAAAACTAAAGTCAAAGAGGAGGAAATTGAGGGTCTCAATCAGCTTTTGCAATCCAAAATTGGCCACACATGAAATAAGGTGCATTAATAATTATTGATGACTGGGTCGTAAAGTTTGGAAACAAGAAGGACTGGTAGTCTGATACTGTGGACTTGGTGACGGGAATGAGACTGAAGATTGACTGGCTGAGTTTTGTGTGCTCAATTACTTATTCACAGCAAACTCATTTTCACGAGTACGTGTATTTGCACAAAACCATGCACATCTCTTAAAGAGGTCAGTCAACAAATTAGAACCCACTCTGTAATGTTGACTTAGCTAGTTGTTGATGTTTGGACTATTTGAGGCATAAACTTTCAATGAGCTTATTTTTTTAATAGATATCCAGATCTTTCTCCATGAAAAAAGACATCATGCTTGGAAAAGTGGAGGGTCAATGAACGAGAGGAATGTCCTCCACAGACAGATTGACACAGTGATTGTAGCGATGAGGTAAATGCATTAGGGGTGGTGAGGACGGTGCACGACAGAGCAAGGTTCAGATGTGTTCACGTGGTTGCTATGAGTTGTAGATGGCTCAATAGCATCTAACAGCTGCATCAACACCTCCTTCCCCCAGTCTCTTTGGAAGCTCCAGTGAAATCTATCCAGCAGCAAAGCAACAAAATAAGCTTCCACTGGCACAGAGGTAATAGCCATGCACAAAGTGCACCGGCCAGGAATTGAACCTGCGTGCCCTTCATGGATGGTGAAGGGTCTACCTGTGAAACATCAACGGTGCTGTTGTTGTTGTGTAACATGGAATCGTAACAGATGACTCATTAGTTCCCTATGGAGTCAGAATCAACTCATAGCTGAACTTTCAGCAGGTTTTCAGAGCCTGTGAATCCCAGAAGAGGAGATTGTCCATCTTCTGTACAGCAGGTGGTGGATACGAACCCCCTGCCTTTGGAGTGGTAGCACGACTCCTTAGCCACTGAGCCACCAGAGCTCCTAGGGATCCCCTCTCATTGTCAGAACCGATCCATAGCTAAGCCTCGAGCAGATTTTCAGAGACAGTTAATTGCTCAGAAGGAGATTGTCCATCTTTCTCCCACAGAGCAGCTCGGAGATTTGAACCATATACCTCTGGGATTGCAGCACAGTTTCTTGCCACTAGAGAGATCCCCCAGTGACTCCTTATTATAGTCAGTATCCTCCTTACCACCCACTTGGGCACAGTTGCTAAGTGTCTTAAAAGCTAGTTTTTTAATCCCTTTCCCCTTTTGAAATTGTTTAACCAGCAGAAGATAAATCAAGGATAGCTTCTTTTCTGAGAGCTTCAAAGAAACATTTTGCTTGTTCACTGTTGATCAATCTGGACATGTTCTGTGTGCCCTTTGCCAATGGCACTAAACCGCAATTGCCTTGTCAAAGTTGCTCTAAGAGGTTCTTTCTCACCTTTTTTCCTTCAGTCAGTTTGACGGACTCACGAAGAAGCAACAGAAATCAATCCCTCTTCTTTTTTTCTTTTTGACCCTAAACTACTTACCTCCCTTTGCTGGGATATAAGTGATGTAATTGAAATTGCTGGGTTTGTTTTTCTGTTCTACCTCAACACACATTGTTCCACTTTCAGATGTTTTTGGAGTATATTTTATTGTGTGGGTTGTTTTGGGTCTGGTGTGGGGTTTTTGTTCCCCATTCCAGTGTCTTAATGTTGTTGTTGTTGTTGTTGTTGTTGTTAGGTGCCATCGAGTCAGGTAAGACTCACAGCGACTCTGTGAACAAAAGATCTGAACCCTGTTTTATCCTGCACCATCCTCACACTTTCTAACACACAAGAGCCCATTACAGTAGTCACCTTGTCAGTCCTCCTGGTTGAGGGTCTTCCTCTCTTTTGCCAACCCTCCACCCTTCCCATCATGTTCCTCTCCAAGAAATAGCCCCTCCTAGTAACATGTCCAAAGTATGTGAGGCAAAGCTTCGTCATTTTTGCTTCCAAAGAGCACTCTGGCTGCACCCTCTCCAAGACATATCTGTTCATTCTCTTGGCCGTCCATGGGATTGTCAGTGCTCTTTTCCAACACCTCAGCTCAAAGGCATAAATTCTTTTTCCTGTCATCTTTGTTCATTGTCCAGCTCTCAGATGCACTGAAAGTAATCAGAAAGACTATGGCCTGACTCAGATGCAGCTTAGTCTTCAAACTGACATCTCTACTCCTCAATAATTTGGAAAGGTTCCTAACTGCAGATTTTCCCAATACAATGCATCTCCTTATTTCCTGACTGCTGGTACTAATTGTGTTAATTGTGGATCCAAGCAAGATGATGGTGTTGACAGTTTCTATCTCCTCTCCATCCATCATAGTGCTGCCTATTGGTCTAGTAGTAAGAATCTTTGTTTTCCTAACATTGAGATGCAATCTATGTCAAAGACAGCAGTCCTTGACCTTCTGCATATATCATCTGTTCGTTATCATTGTTCTGTTAATATTTCTACAAATAGCTACTGGTGATAGCTTTTCAATGTTTAGCTAGGGAGGTAGAGGCTATTCCTCGGTTACTGTGGACAATTTAGCACCTTTTAGACAATTTGGCTTCTCTCTGGTGGCCTAGTGACAAGAAGCTGTGCTGCACTCCTGAAGGCACCCAGTTCAAGTCCACCAGCGGCTCCATGGGAGAAGGATGGGCAATCTCCTCTTCTGCAATTAACTGCCTCTGAAAACCCTCCAGAGGGTCATATATGGTCCAGTTCCAACTTGATGGTACATAACAACAACAACAAAGAATTGAGATCTCCGGATTCTTGGCAATTGTAACATTTTTATAAATGCACAAAAAAAAAAAAAACCCCAACCCCAAAACAAACCAAAAAAACCACCAAAACTCTATCCACAAATTAGCTAATGCAAACAAAGATAGTCAGAATCAGCATGCATAAGATAAAATATGTATCCAGTGTACATCCAAAGAAGGCTACGGCCAATGTCATAGGGCAGTTGGGAACCGGTGGAGCCAGTAGAGGGTAGAGGAGAGTGTGGGGTTGGGGAACTTATTCATATAGCATGACTTACAATGGAATTTCCAAAAGCTGAGGTAGAGTGAAAGCGGGATTGTTCTAACTACCTTAGAAACTGAGGACACCTTTCCAAGCAGAGTTGTTTTCTATAAAGTCACTCTAATTTCAGGCTGTTTCTGTTCTTACTACATAGTGAGATGTTTCTTACCATTAAGAATATTCAGAACAAGATCGTTATTCTCATGAACTCCTCCACTATCAATGTCTTCTCAAAATTACCCAGAAGCCTCTACTCCTGGGTGGATTCCAGCTCACAATGACTCATCTTTCTCCACAGAGCAGCTGGTGTGTTTGCCTGCCAATCTTTCATTTAGCGGCCAAATAAGTTACACACCACGTGGTCAGGGCTTCTAAACTTAATTTAATAATAGCTAGACCTGCAGCTATCCATGGGATGTTCAGTACTCTTCTCTAACACCACTGCCCAAAGGCATCAATTCTTCTGTCATCCTTACTCATTGTCCAGTTCTCAGATAGACACAGACTATGGCCTCTATCAGATGCACTTTAGTCTTCAAACTGGCATAGTCATCCCTCAATAATTTGGAGAGGTCCTTGACAACAGTTTTTCCCAATGCAATTTGTCTTTTGATTTCCCGACTGCTGATGCCAAGACTGTTTGTTGATTGTGGAGGCGAGCAAGCTGAGATTGTTAACAACCTCAATCACTTCTCCATCTGTTATGGTACTGCCAATTGGCCCTGTGGTGGGAATCTTTGTCTTCTTAGTATTGAGCTTAAATCCATCTTCTGCAGCAAATGTTTCAGGTCTTCCTCAGTTTCAGCAAGCAAGGTTGTATCATCTGCATAACACAGGTTGTTGATGAGTCTTCCTCCAATCCTGATGCCACATTCCTCCCGAAAGATCTGTGCCGCACATAGATTTTTCTTCTTCAAGTCATGTCTCTCTTAAATGGTCTTGCTTGAAAATTGAAGATTCTCCCAGCTGAGCATTTTACTTCTTCATAAGCAGTTGCTTGTTGTTGTTGTTGTTGTTAGGTGCTGTTGAGTCACCTGAGACTCACAGTGACCCCTATATACAATAGCCTAAACGCTGCTCTATCCTTATTGAAAATCTTATTGTCTCTGACACACATATCCCCTTACCCCAGTCCCTGAGTCAATCCATCTCATTGAAGATTTTCCTCTCCTGCACTGCCCTCCATCCGTCCAACCATGACGTCCCTCTCCAAGGATTGGTCCCTCCTTGCAACATGTCCAAAATATGTCAGACGAAAGTTCAGAATCCTTGCCTCCAAGGAGCAATCTGGTTTCACCCTCTCCAGTACAAACCTGCTTGTTCTCCTAGCAGTCCATGGTATAGTCAACACTCTTCTCCAGCACCACAGCTCAAAGGCTTCAATTCTTTTATCATCCCTAGTCATTGTCCAGCTTTCTGATACAGAGCAAGTAATTGCAAAGATTATATTACAGAAAGAAAAACAAATAAATACTACAGGATAGCCACTTTTTTCTCCCTTCCTTCTTTCCCCAGACACTGCAATGACCTGGACAGGCAAAGGTGGTGAGAAAGGAAGAAACTTATTATTTTATTTTCTTTTGTATCCCCTCTTTCCCTCCTTGATACCTTTAAAGACCTTCCTTAGGGTTAATATGAGGCCCGTGATTTGATGATGAATTTGCATGTCGACCTGCAGCAGGCACAGTCCCCAGTTTAGGCACACAGCGCTGCACAGGAAAAGAGCAGAGAATGACAAGTCCAAGTCCATCCGCCCTTCCCTTCCAGTCCATGTGCTCCCAGGTGATTCTGTGGATGCGCACGTGGAACAATACCCAACTGTGGTGGAAGATCAATCCCGCCGTTTACTTTGCTGAGTCAAAGGACCAAGAAACAGAAGAAAGGCCTTCTGCAATCGCCAAGGCACGCCGGGCAAGAATGAAAGACGGGCCTGGTGGGCAGCATCACCAGCAAAAAGTATTTGGAGAAGCAGCCGCTCCAGCTATGATAAAACCAGTGAAGATTTGTATTGTGTCTTCAGGGGATAAAGTATCAGATAGTATTAGAGGCAAACTTTAAACACTGCCAGGAAGAGAACAGAAAACTCCCTAAATTTCAAAGGAGTGTGAAGTCTTGATGGGCCCTCTCTTGGTGAAGCACCCCAGCCAGGCCTTCTGAACTCTCCAGGCCCCTGTCAAGCCAAGGACTGGCTGGGTCCTGCTGTCAGCAAAGCAATAGATTGCTGGGATTTACGTGGGCAAATACCAGTAACTGTAACCTGGGGGATTATTGGTCTTTAAGACTTCTTAATGTCATTTCCAGTGAGAAGCTGGGTAATTTCTTTGCAGCCAACACAAGACGGGGTAGAGGACAGAGAGTTGGGGACAGTGGAAGTGGGTGCAGCACAGTGCTGTAGGGAGAGGGAGAGCTGTAGAGACGGTGTTCAAATGCAAATATTTTGTAAAAGGAGAAGTCAGGGTGTCAGAGATGTTACAACAAAGGTAGGACTTCTATCTTTCAGCATAAGATGCAGAGGCAGCAAGTGGCCCCTGCAGATCTAGTGAGACAGTATAACACTGGTCAACCACAGGTGAAGAACACGAGGAAGGTGAAGACCAGAGATGCGCAGGCAAACTTGGGCACCTCCCTACGTGGTGCACAAGTTAGCCTCATCTTTGCCAGGTTAAACAATTTGCAAATTTGTTGTTACTGTTGTTGTTGTGGACCACAGAGTTGGAACCGACCCAGAGCTGACCCTCCAGTGACTCTTCAGAGGCATGAGAGGAGAAGATTGCCCATCTTTCTCACACAGAGCAGCCGGTGAATTTGAACCACTAACCTTTTTTATTACAGTGCAGCTTACCACGCAGCCACTTGTAAACCAACAGAGAGTCACTGTAAAGTGGAATCAACTCAGCAGTAGTGGGTTTGAGGGTTTGTAGATAGCAATCAAGTATTTTTGATGATGAAATCTAGTGTAATCATCGAATTAAACTCACAGTCATTGAGTTGATTCCAACACATAACAACTCTTTAGGATAGACTGAAACTGCCTCATAAGGTTTCTGGCCCTGAAATCTCCAAAGCAGAGACTATCTCAGCTTTCTGTCATGAGGAAGTGAATCAGTTTGAACTGCAAACTTTCAGTAAACAGCTCAAGGCTTAGTCTACAGTGTTACCATGATTCTGCATCTTGGAAATGTTGTTATGTGCCCACAGGTCAACTGTGACTCGATCTCCGATACATCTACCCTGATTACCCCAGTCATTGTGTCAGTCCATCTCATCCAGGGTCTTCCTGTCTTGCGCTGACCCTCCATCTTTGTAAGCATAATGTCCTTTGCCAAGGACTGGTCCCTTCTGGCAACATGCCCAAAGTATGTGAGATGGAGCTTCAAACTCCATGCTCCAATAAGCAGCTTGGTTTCACCCTCCTCAGGACAGACCTGTTTGTTCCCTTGGCAGTGCATGGAATCTTTAAATTAGTAGTACCTTTTTAACTTAGCTGTGCATGAGAAAGCCTATCACCAGGTTCTAGGAATTATATGGAAAGAAACGAAATTAATCTTCATACAACTATACAGGAAATAGATCATCTACCACAATGGGATGCAAAGAAACTGACACTCTGAACAATTGTGGTGTCAGAAACCCTAAAAATTGGCTTTTTAAAAAAAAATTAATTTATTCATTCATTGTTGCACATTTTACTTTCTATGTTCCCCCATTAACTTTTTCATTTTAAAAATAATATCCATTCATTGTTGCATAATTTCCTCCCTCTTCCCTCCCCCAGTCCATTTTGCTATGCACCTCTAATTCTGGACTGTTGTCATACAAATAGTTCCTAATCCTATATTCCTTTTGAACAAACAGTTCTTTCTTTCATCTGCTCCAGTGCCATGTTCATTATTTATCCCCTCTTATTTTACTTTACCTCCAACCCCCACATCAGTCCTGTTTTATAACAGTTGTGTTAGGTAGTATTTGTCCTTTTGTGATTGAGATATTTCACTCAGCATAATGTCCTCCAGGGTCACCCATGTTGTGTAATGTATTATACGTTCCCTGTTTTTCAGTGCTGCATAGTATTCCATTGTGTAAATATACCATCGTTTTTCTATCAGTTCATTTGTTGATGGACACTTGGGTTGCTTCCATCTCTTTGCTATTGTGAATAATGCAGCAATAAACATGAGTGTGTAAAATTGGATTTTCTAGCCTTTACATTAGCCCCAGTTGGGCGGGAGGGGGCAAGCATGGTCTCCTAAATTATCTTCAGACACATGGTCTTGCAATCAACAATAGCTGTGGGACCAATATAAGAGAGTGTTTTCCATGCTGTAAAAAGTGGTGGTGACAATGGTGGAGAAAGCATGAAGAGATGGTGGCACTGCTATGAAAAGACTGTGACACTATTGTGAAGAAATTGTGGCAAGGTATAACCACAGGAAGGAACTCTAGAGAGAAAGGAACCCTAGAATTGAAGGATTTTAACTTGCTTGCTGGATGATTGAAGGAAAAGCTGACTTGTAACTGCTCTGAGATAAAGTTTGCTCAATGATTGGGGAACCCAGAAGCTTCTTGCTTTCATGCTTCTGAACAAAACCTGGACTATCACTGATTAGAGGAATTCTGCCTTGTCAATCTGGGTTGGGGAACTTCTGGACTAAACCTGGACTTGCATTGTGAGATATTCTTTGCCTTATCCACTCTACAATTTCTTTCCCTAAAACCTCCACACTGTGAATAAAGTCTGTGAGTCAATTTGCAATAAATATTGGACTCAATGATTGGCAGAAATGGGTACAGGAGCATGGGGAGGCGGCATGCCTGACCATGTAGCTATTTGGTGGTTTGTTGTTTTTTTCTAAGTAGTCAAACCATATATTACACTGGGGAAAATCTCCTGAAAAAGAACTCCTTGACAGATGAGAATGATTGTATAAAACATAATGCCAATGAAGGAATGAGTGAAATACACAAACTCCCTCAGTACACACATGAATGAAACACAATGTATATGAATCTTATGTTGTTGTTGTTATTGTTGTTAAGTGCCATTGAACCAGAGACCTGAACACTGTATAACTTTGGTCGTTTCTCCATGTTCACAGAGTTTCCAGAGACAAGCCATTTCAGAAGTGGATGCCACTCCTGCTTCCAAGTTTGTTTGAATTGGGAAGATCCACCAAACCCTGTCCACCATAGGTGGCCATTGTCGCATTTGGCACATCAGTGTCACAGTGTTTAGCAGCACAGCAATGACAAGTAACCGCTGTACTGCAAATGCACAGACCAGGACCTAAGGGGGTTTTAAGTAGGAGGCCTTATCACATCGTCTCACTCCCCTTAGCGAATCAACATTCCACCCTAATGCTCACCAGTCCCAGCCAACAAACTTCTGTAGAACCCGGCTCCTGCAGGTGACTTTCAAACTGGATTCCAGCATGAATCATATCAATTAAAAAAATGATGTTAAAGGTACTATGGATTTTATTAATGGGGACAGTTCCCCTTTATGAAGTGGAGAGAAGTCAGAATCTGCCTTCTCCATGTTACCACTCCTCCACTTACAGTGATGTAAAGACTTGTCCAAGATCACCAGTCTAATTATCCAAGTACAGCTCAGAACTCGGATGATCCTGGGGCCCATGCATGTCTCTTCACACCCCACAGCAGGAGGAAGAAGGGGAATTAAATAATGAACCAAAAGACTTCCTGACAGGTCTTCTGTAAACTCACAGGAAATGAAAAGACTTGCTAACTGTAGAGACCTGGGCTTAATCTACCTGAAAATAGATGCCTTCAAAATAACAACTGAATAGTCATCTGGGCAGATGAGAGCAACAATAATATTTAAGATCTTGTCTACACAAGGCCAAACAGTTTTCTCTTTGTGATAATAAAATACTTCCCCATTCAATCAGACATTTAGAAATAGCATAGCCCCTGAATGTTCTTTGTTTTCCTCAAATATTTTGGATACATATAGATACAGCACCAAAGTTTCCAACTTCCGGAGAATGTCTCTCAAAGAAGAACTTTGGCATCAATGGGAGTGGGGGGGGGGGTGGAGAGGAATCCATCAAGAATCTGTGATGTTTCTTATTGTTCATATTATCTGAGCACAAAACCCCACTAGACACCATGTAGAACATTAAGGGAGAGTCAATTTCAGTTGAGAGGGCTCATAATAGAAATTAGAAAGAAACAATCTAAATTAAATAGACACAATTGTGATTAGATGAACATCATCATCAGAGTTCTGATTCCTTCTCAGCAGGGACTGTGGGAGAGTTTCCCGGAGTCTCTAACTCTCAGGTCAAGAGGTTATTCTTTTCAGTTTCATTAAGAACCTGCCACAGCCAAGTACTGGCCTCACTGAGACTAGGGAGGTGAAAAGAGCATTGACTCCATCAGGGAATGGAGCCTGGGGGCAGATGGCCTGGGTGTGAGGACTTTATCATTTGGCATTATATTTCATAAGAATTGTGATTTCATAGGAAATTATAACTCCATTAGAAAGTTCCAGTCAATGTTCTCGTAACACCAAAAGGGATCATTTCCCATCCAAGCGGCTGCTTTCTCACTAAAAACTGAGCGCAGAACACCCCTAAAGTACCCTTGGGTACTTCTCGCCAGAAATAGAAATGTGTGGTTGCTTGTACCCCAAGAATCCTCTGGGGATGACTTTAGGAGGGAAAATAAGACAATTGTTGCTGTGGTTGTCAGGTGATGTCCAGTAGAGTTCAACTCTTAGTGACCCAGGTACAACAGAAGGAGACCTTGTCTGACCCTGTGCCTTCCTCACAGTCTTTGCTGTGCTCAAGTTCATTGCTCCAGGCACTGTGTTCATTCATCCTGTTGAGGGTCTTCCGCTCCTTTTCTAAACCTTCATCTATCCAAGCAGGACATCTCCTTCCAAAGACTGACTCCTCTTTAAGTCTAAGGTATGTGAGACAAGGTTTCACCATCTTTGCCTCCGAGGAGCACACTGACTGCATTCTTTCAAGACAGATTTGTTCTTTTTCCATCTGTGGTATATGCAATATCCTTCACCAACAATACAACTGAAAGGCATCGTGTCTCCTTTCGCCTTCTTTCTTCATTGTCCAACTTTCAAATGCTTGTGGATTTATTGAAACTATCAAGTGCACCCTAGTCTTTAAAGTGGCATGCTTGCTCTTGATCAATGTAAAGAGGTCCTTGACAACAGCCTTCCCCAATACACTACATGCTTTAATAGTAAATTTTTATTTTAATTATTATTTTAATGAAAGCATACAGAAAAGTTGGATTTTTTTAAATCATTCATTGTCGCACATTTCCTCCCTCCCCCTACCTTCCTCCTCTCCCAGGTCACTTAAAAGAAAATACCGACAAGCAAGAGAGGATAATATAGATGAATGGGGCCTTCTAAGAAGCAAATCCCTATGCACATCCAAAAGCTTCTCCAACAGGGTATAAAGGGAAGCCA
>NW_006399761.1:26956504-26969021 GCF_000299155.1 Elephantulus edwardii | reverse complement strand
AAACAAACACATGAAGAAATGTTCAAAATCCCTAGCTCTAAGAGAGACGCAAATCAAAACAACTATGAGATACCATCCCACTCCAGTCAGAATAGCAAAATTCAACAGAGTAGCAAACAACAAATGTTGGTGAGGTTCTGGAGAAACTGGAACTCTTATTCACTGTTGGTGGGAATGTAAAATGGGACCACCACTATGGAAGGCAGTATGGCACTTTCTCAAAAAGTTGGAAATAGAAATACCATCTGATCCAGCAATTCCACTACTCAAAATATACCCTAAAGAAATCAGAACTGTCACCCAAGCAGATGTATGCACACCCATGTTTATTGCTGTTTTTGAACAATAGCAAAAAGTTGGAAACAACTGTATTCACACAATTAAATATTACGCAGCACTGAAAAGCAAAGAACTCATGAGATACAAAATGGGTGACCCTGGAGGACATTACGCTGAGTGAAATATCTTAGTGACAACATGTCAAACACTGCATAGTGCCACTGTTATAAAACAGGACTGACATGGAGGTTGAGGGGACACTGAGAAAAGAGGGCATAAATAACTTACACGGCATTGAGACAGACAAGGGAGAGACCTGTATAAAAGGAATATATGATTAGGTATTATTGACAGAATAAGAGCTGCATAGTTAAGTGGTCTGGTGTTGGGGGAACTGTATAACAATAAAAGAACTTCTTTTTCAAAGCAAAAAGCAAACTGGGGAGGGGGCAGGGAGGAAAATGTGCAACAATGAATGAATAGAAATCCAAGTTCTTTATAAACTTTCATTAAAATAGAAATTAAAAACCTACTTGTTGTTGCACAATTTCCTCCCTTCGCCTTCCTCCAGTCCTCTCTGCAAGGTACCTCTTCTTCCGGACCCTTCTCTTACATGCAATGCCTTATCATGTATTCCTTTTACAGACAAAGGAAATAATTCTGTTTTGATCTCTTGATTGGTACTACAATAGAATTTTGAGGCTCTGTCTCACATATGTTGGTTATGTGGCCTGGAGGAACCAGTCTTTGGAAAAGATACCATGCTTGGAAGGTTGGAGGGGCAGCACAGGAGAGGAAGACCCTGCATGAGATGGATTGACAGTCTTTGGGGTAATAGGGGTAGGTGGGTCAGAGACAGTGAGAGTGGCTCAGGATAGAACAGAGTTCAGGGCTATTCCAACTCTGAGTCAGGCAGATTCTTTGTGAGTGAGAGTCACACAAGAGCTTCAGGGGAAAGTAGGAAAACGTAAATCATGCCGCTTTTAACCCTAAAGAGACTTCTTTTCCTCATCTAAACCTCCAAAACTTAGCAGCTGTTCCACTCCCCACAAGGAGACAGCAATTTCACACAGTAAGCCTTGGAAGGGACATTGTAAAGGAGAGTCGCATCAATGCCTCAAGGAGATTCTTATTTTGTTAAGAAAAAGAAAGCAAGCATGCTTAGTGTTACAGCAAATATTTACTGAGTGACAAGTTTCAAGCTGGTTTCTGGAGAAACAGCAGGAAGAACATCAGCCAGCTTCCCGCAGAGCTCACTTCCTGTGGGGGTGACCTGGGAAATAAGCTAGCATGTGCATAAAGCATAATGTGTGGAGACTCCCCCACAGGAAACAAGCGGGATAAAGAGAAAGTGGTTCTGTTTGTTTCCTGAGACTACCATGACAATGTGCCACCAGCCGGGTGCCTCATTGTTGGTTTTGTTTGTTTTTATTGGTTTTTCTTTTGTTGTTGTTACGTGCTACGACTCATATCAACCCTATGTACAACATCCCTAAACCCTGTTCTATTCTGTGCCAACCTTCTTGTCTCTGACACACACCTACCCCCATTACCCTAGTCATGAGTCAATCCATCTCATGGAGGGTTTTCCTTTCCTGCGCTGTCCCTCCACCCTCCCAAGCATGAGTCCTTCTCCAAGGACTGCGCCCTCCTTCCAACATGACCAGAGTATGTTGGACAGAGCTTCAGAATCCTTGCTTCCAAGGAGCAGCCTTGTCTCAGCCTCTCTAGGATGGTTGTTTGTTCTCCTGGCAGTTCATGGTACAGTCACTACTCTTCTCCAGTACCACAGCTCTTCTACTCATTGTCCAGCTTTCTGATGAGTGCTTCATAGAAACAAAAACAATTATTGTTTCATCATCTGGAGGATAAAAGTCCAAGTGGATGCATCTGGGATCCATGTTTCCCTTAGGGGGAAGAGTCTTTGTTGTTTCTCTTGGCTTTTGGGAGGAATAGACATTGTTTGGTTTGTAGGTGCAACTTCACTTGGTCACCTTTTCTCCGTGTCTCTCTATGTCATTTCTTTCTTTGATAAGAATGTCAACCATTGGATTAGGATCCCGCTAGCTCTGGGTTGTTATTGTTGTTAGATGCCATCAAGTCAAGTAACTCATAGTGACTCTATGAACAAAGGATCTGAACCATATTCTACCCCGTGCCATCCTCACACTTCCTGACACAAAAGAGCCCATTGCAGTAGTCACTGTGTCAGTCCACCTGATTGAGGGTCTTCCTCTCCTTCGCCGACCCTCCACTTTTTCCTTCTCCAAGGAACAGCCCCTCCTAGCAACATGTCCAAAGTATGTGAGATGAAACCTCATCATTCTTGCTTTGAAAGAGCACTCCAGCTGCACCCTCTCCAAGACATAGCTGTTTGTTCTCTTTGCCGTCCATGGGATGTTCAGTGGTCTTCTCCAACACCACAACTCAAAGACATCAATTCTTCTTCTGTTATCCATATTCATTGCCCAACTTTCAGATGCATAGCAAGTAAATTGTGAGTAACTGGTGTTAACTAAAAATATCTTCAAAGACTCTATTTTCAAACAAGATTACAGGTAACAGAGTTTAGAACTTTAACATACTTTTCTCCCCCAGGGGCACAATGTAATCCATAACACTTAATGAATGTCCACTATATGCTAGATATTGCATTTGACTCCGTCACCTGTATTGCCTGGGAAAAGTGGAGAGTCAGCAAAAGAGAGAAATGTCTTCAGCAAGAGAGTTTGACATTGACTGCAGCAATGGCCTTGAGATTGTGAGGATGACGCAGGAGTGGGCAAAGGTGCAGTTTATTGCTCCTAAGGTCTCTACGAATCATAGTCGATTTGTGATGTTGGAGAAGAGTATTGAACCTATCACGGATTGGCAAGAGAGCAAACAGACTAAGACTTGAGAGCGTGAAACCAGGTTCTCCTTGGAGGCTAGGATTTTGAAGCTCCATCTCATACTTTGGGCACATGGCCAGGAGGAACCAGTCTTTGGAGAAGAACATCATGCTTAGAAGGGTGGAGGGACAGCGCAGGAGAGGAAGATCCCAGATGAGATGGATTGACTCAGTGACTATGGTTCTGGGGGTAGGTGTGTTGGAGATGGTGAGACTGGCTCAGGACAGGAAAGAGTTCAGAGTTCAGAGCTATTGTGCAGGGATTCTGTGAGTCACAGGTGACTAGACAGCTCATAACAACAACAATCGCTGGAGAGTCAGCTATGTTACTGTTGTTGTTGTTATGTGCCGTCGAGTCGCTTGTGACTCATAGTGACCCTATGTACAACAGCCCTAAACTCCGCTCTGTCCTGTGCCAATCGCACTGTCTCTGACACTCCCATCCCGATTATCCCAGTCACTGAATCAATCCATCTCATAGAGGGCCTTCCCCTCCTGCGCTGTCCCTCCACCCTCCCAAGCATGATGTCCTTCTCCAAGGACTGGTCTCTCCTCACAACATGTCCAAAGTATGTTAGACGGAGCCTCAGAATCCTTGCCTCCAAGGAGCCACCCAGTTTAACCCTTTCTAGGACAAATCTGTTTGTTTTCCTAGCAGTCCATGGTATTCTCAATGCTCTTCTCCAGCACCACAGCTCAAAGGCATCAATTCTCCTTCTATCCTCCTTGGTCATTGTCCAACTCTGATGCATAACAAGTGATTGTGAAGACCATGGCCTGTATCAAATGCACCTTAGTCTCCAGAGAGACACCATTGCTCTTCAGACCTTTGGAGAGGTCCCTAACAGCAGACTTTCCCATGGCAATGCACCTTTTGATTTCCTGGCTACTGGTGCCAAGAGTGTTGACTGTGGAGCCAAGCAAACTAAAGCTGTGTACTATGAGTCACTTTCAACTCAATGGTACACGTCACCAGCAGCAACGACATGTCAACTTTAATAATGACAGCCACTTACCAACGTTCAAAATATAGCATAAACTATGCCAGCCTCTTTATTTCTATTACTTCTTAACTTCACAATCAAGTTCTATATTGTTGTCTCCATTGTACATATAAAATCTCAAACTTCAACTAGACAATTGCCAATCACAGGGAAGTGGAAGAATTGGGATTCAAGGTTGTACCAAAGAATCCAGTACTGTTTCTGTCTATCTTCTGATGTTCAAGTTTGTGTCTTGTGGATTAGTTGAGAAGTAGCAATGAAATTATGCCAAGCCTTAGTGGACCATTCAGAGGACTTTTACTATAAGGACTGAACTTCAAGCCATGAGACCAAGATGTCTGAGAAGCTCTGAAACAGGAGTGTCAATTCAAATCCAAATCCAAAGATGTAGTGGCCTGGGGCTAACCTGAAGACTCTATCTCCCAGGCCAATTCTTCCCTGGCAACAGTGAGGCTGTGTCTGGACTCAAGATAAAATGGACCAGAATCAACTATCTCTATCTTCTGTGGCAGGGAGATGACAGAAGTGACCCACTCACTTTAGATTTATCATATGGACCATCACAGACCCAAAAAGGGACCTCTGGATACTGGACTGCCTCAGAAAAGAATCTAACTTGGGACCACATCTAGTTAAACATCAACTAGATGCAATCAGTAATGTCTGCCTCGGCTAAAGAGTCCCTGGGTGGTGTGAAGAATGACCAGGCTTGCCCTTACTCAAAAAAAGGTTGCATTCCCAAGTCCATACAGTGATATCACAGAAGAAAAGCTTGGACTTCCACTCCTCCAAAAATTAGTTATTGAAAACTCTCTGAGAAGCGGAGTTGTACTCGGACACACAAGAGGGTGCCTTGAGTGAGCTTGTCCTAAACTGGTCTTTGTTGTTGTTTTTTTTTCAATTCTTTCGCCCCCAACAGTGGTGTATCATCCTTGGGCCCAATCATCAGACCCAAGAACCTCATGAGACGCAGAAGAAAAACACACAAAAGGCCTAAATATCTAGGACCTAAATATCTATACTATCTGAGCTAAAAATCTTACCAAATCTCCGTGAGGTGGGCTTAGTCATTGACCATCCAACTACATTGCGGTTGTTAATTTATCAATAACCCGCTGTTCACTTGTATATTATTAAATTATTTCTATGTAATCTGCACCGAGGAGTCCTGGTAATATAGTGATTAGAGCCCCTGCCTATTAACCAAGCAGACAGACAGCTCTGACCCACCAGCTTTTGGAGAAAGCCTAGGAGTCTGCTTCTGCGAATATTTAAAATCTTGAAATCCAGTGAGGGTCGCTGTACTCCACCCTTCAACGTGGCTGTGAGTTGACACTGACATGACAGAAGAAGGTTCAATTTGATCCCATATTTAACCTCCCTTCAAGGGCAAGTTTAGTAATTTTCCATTAATCGTTTTGCCACATTTTTTTTAAAAACCTCAGATGAAAAGAACTTCTCCTGAATTATATTAAGGAGAGATTATCTAAACCAACCAGTGCCAGTAAGTGTTCTCTGTCCTCATTCAGAATCCCCTAGTGAGTAGGTACAGAATCACTTCCAGTTAGAAGAGTGTCCGTATGGAAATTGGCCTTAGGCTGGACTATGCCCCCACTGTCATTTTCTTTCTCAGCAAAGAATGTTGTTGTTGTTGTTGTTATTGTTGTTGTTGTTTGGTGCCATCAAATTACTTGCAGCTCATAGCAACTCTGTGTATAGCAGCTCTGAACCCTGCTTTAGGGTGTGCCAACCTTATTGTCTCTAACACCCCTACCCCCATTACCCCAGTCACTGAGTCAATCCATCTAATCCAGTGTCTTCCCCTCCTGCACTGTCCCTCCACCCTCCCAAGCATGATGTCTGTCTCCAAGGACTGGTCATTCCTTGCAACATGTCCAAATATGTGAGACGGAGCCTCAAAATCCTTGCCTCCAAGGAGCAGCTTGGTTTCACCCTCTTTAGGATGAATTGATTTGTTCTCCTAGCAGGCCATGATATATTCAATACTCTTCACAACCCAATGGCATCAAATTCTCCTTCTATATCATCTCAAGTCATTGTTCCGGCTTTCTGAAATATGACAAGTAATTGTGAAGACCATGCCCTGGACCAGGCACACCTTAGTCTCCAGATGACATCATTGATTTTCAGTACTCTGGAGAGATCTCTGACAGCAGGTTTTCCCAATGCAATACATCTTTTGATTTCCTGGCTGCTGGTACCAAGAGCGTTGATTGTGGAACTATGCAAACTAAAGCTGTTAACAATCTCAACCTCCTCACTGTCTATCATGATACTGCCAATGGGCCCAGTGGTGAGAATCTTTGTTTTCTTGATGTTGAGCTTCAATCCCTATTGAACGCTGCAGTCCTTGACCCAGAAGGATGATATACAACCCCCGTACAGCCTACCATCTGACTCCCACATTCTTTAATCCTAGAAAATGATTACATTGCCTTTCCATGGAAAGACTACCTCAAAATCCTGACACAGCTCCCTTGTGAGTGTAAACCCTGATATTACAGTGTTTTCCACAGCAGCCAATCACAGGGATGTGAAAATCTCTCTCTTCCGATCATGGCACGGTCACAGGAGGATGTAATCTTTGGATGAGAAAGCTTCCGCTTCAAACAAAGGAATAGTTCTGCCTGTGCGGTGGGAGACATTTAGCCCTTCTAATATCCCTTGTTGTGGAAGGTGAGCCTCCTAGGATCTGGTGATGGGGATAATTACAAGGGGATTTGCAGTTAGGGGCTGTGGGTAGGAAGGAGTGAGGAGGCAAAAGCAAGAATCTCAACAGCTTTTTCATGTCTGAGAAGCATCTTTTTGTTCAAAATAAGCAACACTTCCTTACCGCTGATAACTCTCTCAAGGAAAGGTCTTCATGGTTGTGAGATGATGCATGTAGAAATGGTTCCCATCATCTGAAATGTTGAAACACTTGAGACAATCAATCATCTCTAACCCAGAAGAAGGTCCCTGAGCAGAGCAAAAGTTTAAATTCAACCAGGAAGCAGTTGTCAGAACAGAGCAAGGAAAGGAGTGCATCAGGGATGTGTCGGGGGATGATACCTTTTTAATCTATATGTGAAACAGATCATTCAGGAGGCTGGGATTTATAAAAAAGAATGTGACATCAGGAGTGGAGGAAGACTTATCAACAACCTGTGATATGCAGATGACACAGCCTTGCTTACTGAAATTGAGGAGGACCTGAAGCTCTTACTGCAGAAGTTTGAGGACTGCAGTCTTCAATATAGAATGAACCTCAACATCAAGAAAACAAAGATTCTCACCACTGGGTCAATTGACAGCATCATGATAGATGAAGGAGAGATTGAGGTCGTTAACAATTACAGCTTGCTCGAGAGTGTTGAGTGTTAAGTGTTAACAATCAACACTCTTGGCACCAGCAGTCAGGAATGAAAAAGACAAATTGCACTTGAAAAATCTTCAGTCAGGGACCTCTCCATAACGCTAAGAAGCAAAGATGTCGGCTTGAGTTTAAGATGTGCATGATTCAGGCCATGGTTTCACAATTACTTGCTATTCATCGGAAAGGTGGGCAATGACTAAGGATGACAGAAGAAGAATCAATGCCTTTGAGTTGTGGTGCTGAAGAAGAGTATTGAACACACCATGGATCACCAAGACAACAAATCAGTCTGTCCTGGAGAGGGTGAAACCAAGTTTCTCCTTGGAGGCTAGGATTTTGAAGCTCCATCTCACATACTTTGGGCACGTGGCCAGGAGGGACCTGTCCTTGGAGAAGAACATCATGCTTGGAAGGGTGGAGGGACAGCACAGAAGGGGAAGACTCTGGATGAGATGGATTGACACAATAACTAAGATAATGCAGGTAAAAGTGTCGGGGTCGGTGAGACTGGCTCAGGATTAGGCAGTCTTCAGAGCTGTTGTACATAGAATTGCTGTGAGTTGCAGGCGACTCGACGACACATAACAGCAAACAACATTAACTTCCAAGATCAGTGATTTGAAGCCAGTTGATGGAACCAAGGAAGAAAATCTTGGGCAACTGCCTGCGTAAAGACCACAATCAAGGAAACTCTCTGTGGGACCGTTCTCCTCTGTCACCCTCTGAATTGGAATCAAGGCAACTGGAGGGAGTCAAGGGCTTGGTCTGGCATGTAAACATCTGACGCTGGATGGCACCTAACACCAACAACAATGATTTGAAGGTCGCCATCTTTGTTTCCACGAGTCAGGTTTCGAGTCAGAGAGTGTGTGTGTGTGGCAAGTTGTGCTACCGAGAAAACTAGTTGTGAAATAAATGGAAGAGGCCTACTGTTTGGAGAGGCCATCTGCTTGAACTCTCTCTCAGCCACTCAGAAAGCCCATTTCAAGGGCAAAGCAACAGAAAAGAGGAGAGATGTAAAAGGCAAAGTAAGACAGCCGACTGCCGTTCGAAGGTGAGCGTCTCTGTGGACAGGCGTGTTTCCAGTTCAGTGATTTGAGCTGGAAACCAGGGCATGAGCTCTTCTAAAGTGCGTGTAAAAGCCATCTGCTCCAGTGAGCACAGGGACACCCTGCCCTTGTTGAAGTGTGTGGGGAAGTCCTGTCAACCCACCACCACCTGCAACTCCAAAGCGCCTGGCATAACTTCCGACATGAGCACATGCTAGCAAAGTACTTCACAGCTACGCAGCACTTCAGGCTTTTAATCCTGCATTTGAAACCTTCCTATTCCTTTACTTGGTATAGCTGATGGTCAGCTGGTTGGTTAGGTGATCCCACCTTCCTTTAAGCCCCTTTTAACCAAGAGCCTTCCTGGAAAAAAGCCAGAAAGCCAGATGATTCTCAAAGAATACAGCATGTTGTAGTTGATTATCACAGAAGTAGTGCAACGTTCACTAATATACAGTGTTGTTATTTATGGCTTTCAGAGCAAACACATTCAGTGTCTCCTATAAAAGAAAAGAAAACTGTGCAGCTTGCATCTCTAATTTCAGAAGCAAGTCTGGATCTTACGTCCCTGCATTCCCAGTCTGCATTGCTTACAAGAAATCATGGGGTCACAGAGTTTGGTGGACAAAGGAAGCAGGAGAAGGAATAGGAAAGATCCAGTGGGGGTCTAAAAAGATGGGGTGATATTGGGCATAGATCAATGGTGATTAATTTTACAAAACACAGTATATGAGAATGATTGTATAAAACACAATGTAAATAAAGGAATGTATATACAAATTTTGTATACAAAGAATGGGAATCTGCAAACACTTGATTGTGTTTATACAAAACCTATGTTTGGACCAGGAGGCAGTCATCAGAACAGAGCAAGGAAACATTGTATGATTCAAAATCAGGAAAGGTGAATGCCAGGGACGCATCCTATCTCCATACCTTTTCAATCTTTATGCAGAGCAGATTATCTGGGAGGCTGGGCTCTATGAGGAGAAATGTGGCATCAGGATTGGAGGGAGACTCATCAACAATCTGTGTTATACAGATGACACAAGCTTGCTTGTTGAAACTGAGGAGGATCTGAGCTATTTGCAGCAGAAGGTCAAGGACTGCAGCCTCTAATATGAACTGAAGCTCAACATTGAGAAAATAAAATTTTCATCACTAGGCTGATTAGCAGCATCACGTTAGATAGTGAAGATATTGACAGCTTCAGTTTGCTTGGCTCCACTATGAACACTCTAGGTACCAGCAGCCAGGAAATTAAAAGACAAAATGCATTAGGGAAAACATGCTGTCAGGGCCCTTGCCAGAGTACTGAAGAGCAACGATGTCAGTCTGGAGACTAAGGTGTGCCTGGTCTAGACCAGGATCTTTGCAATTACTTGCTGTGCTTCAGAAAGCTGGACAATCATTAAGGATGACAGAAGAAGAACTGTTATGTTTGTGGTGCTGGAAAAGAGAACTGACTATCCATGAACTGCTAGGAGAACAAACGGGTTCATCTTGGAGAGAGTGAAGCCAGGCTGCTCTTTGGAGGCAAGGATTTTGAAACTTCATCTGACATACTTTGGGCATGTTGAAAGGAGAGATCAGTTCTTGGGGAGAGACACCATGCTTGGGAGGGTGGCGGGACAGTGCAGGAGAGGAAGACCCTCTATGAGATAGATTGATTTGGTGACCAGAGTAATGAGGGTAGGTGTGTCAGAAACAACATGGTTGGCTCAGGATACAGCAGGGTTCAGAGCTGTTGTACTTAGGGTCGCTATGAATCTCAAACAACTCATAACAGCAACAATATAAAAATTTTTAAAAAAATTTTAAAAATAAAATGGAATGATCTTGCACACACACACAAAAAGAATTGAGTGTTCCTTGGAAAATGGCCTTCAGGGAAGGAAAGAGAGCTTAGTGAATGGCACCTTTTTACTCTACATTTAAAGTGTGTTTCATTTTTTCTTTGTAGTTACATTGTTCAAAGATTCCTTCCCATACATACAAGCATATATAATTTAAACAATACAGGTAATGGGGACCTTCAGTGAGCTCTGGCTGGAGTGCACCTTCTGAAAATGGAGCATTTCTAATGCACGTGTGATTTACTTATGGTGCAGAAGTGTCATCACAGAGCCAAGAGTATTGAAAGCCTTGCTCAAAGTCAAATAACACAATCAGCAGCAACAGTGAGCCAAAAACACAGAATGAACTTGATCTAAGTGTTTGAACTTGGACGTAAAGTAGGGGAGGGAAAGCAGTGGAAGCCAAAAGAGAATAAAGAAAGATGAGATCGAGAGAGGTCAAGAATAGCTTTCAATGCATCAAGAGCTTCCACATTCGTGCTTTCTGCATGAGGTATAAGGGACATGTGCTGTGAGCGAGAGGGCTTTCCACTAATGCTTTTCACACCAAATCCTCCTTTCTTAACCCACACCTCCCTCACTCAAAACTTTCTTCTCGCACCTACCATGTTCTTTCTTCTCCCCACATTTACACAATTATCCAGCTGTCCTTCATATCCAAGTCCCTAAACGAGATGTTGTCTTCAAACTGAGCACTCAGCCTGGACTGAGAACAATCTTGAAGAAGACCTCCATCCGTGAACTGCTCCCACTTCCGGCTCAACGTTCCTCCACCCACATCCCAGCCACCATGACGAGGGATTCAGATCCATGGGACTGGAAATCATCTCCTTTTCTTCTTAGATCCCTGTGTTCACACTGGGCCCCAAACCAATCAGAACAGATGCCCCCCAGACAGGTATGGCAAACACATGCTGGGATCAAAGGTCCTATTACGAATAATACCGTTAGGCAGGCTCGGGCAGGCTGGGGTTAACCTGCCAACACACGTGCTCATCACACATGAAGCCCATAATATACACATGGGGGAGAATCTTAATTCCACAGCTCACCAGTAATCATTTAGATCCCAAGTCTCAACCTGACCCCAGACGGAATCATTCGGCACAGTAGGATTTTCTCTACTCAAACCCGTCTTCTCTTTAAAAGAACCCAGAGAGGGTGGGTTAGCTCTTCTCTCTGCCATCAGTGTTCTTCCTTTTTGACACCTGAACCTGGGATCTGCAGCTTCACCTCTTCACCTTTCTCTCTCTTCTTTTGCCCCGTGTGTGTGTGTGTGTGTGTGTGTGTGTGTGTACACTTGGAAAACTCACAGCGTCCTGATTGTAAGTGATGTGAAACTCTCCTGGGTTCTCATTGGCCTAGTGCTGGATGGTCTTGCAAGCTAAGATTGTGGTTTATTACATACATTTCACTTGCTAAGATGGTGACATATTACATACATTCCAACTGACCTGAAATATAAAGAATAAAACTCCCGAAAGGTTTGATCTCCGTGATAAAGAATGAACCCCCTTGAGAAAGCTCTTCTCTCATCAGTGATTTCTTTTGAGTAGAAACTGTTTTCATGTGTATAGTTTACTAAGGGATGGCAAGGTCCTGTTGACTCCACAAAGTCCACATATGGAAGCAGACACCCCCGTTACACTTCCTCCCGTCAGACATTCCTTGGCACAGATGTGTGAGCATGCCGAGGACTGCATTTGCTTTCTCAAACATCTCAACATTCTGTCAGTTCCTGAAGTTTACTTTTTTTTCCGTTGCTTTCAGTGCAACTTGAATCTTCCTTCAGCAGCATTGGATCTTGATGATATGCTATTTCCTGAAATGATTCAGCATCAACAAATTCTTTTTGGTATAGTGATTCTGTGTATTCCTTCCATCTTCTTTTGACTTTTCCATCATCGTTCAACATTTTGCTTATAGTATCCTCCAGTCAACACTCTTGACACCAGCAGCCAGGAAATTAAAAGACGTAATGTGATGGGAAAGTCTGTGGTTAGAGATCTCTCTAAAGTACTGAAGTGCAATAATGTCAGTCTGGAGACTAAGGTGTGCCTGAT
>NW_006399761.1:26946397-26950099 GCF_000299155.1 Elephantulus edwardii | reverse complement strand
CAATCATAAAATGGGCAAAAGACACGAGTAGACTTTTCAGAAAGAAAGGACATTTGGATGGCCTGCAGACACATGAAAATGCTAAAAAAAAAATGGCAGAGATGCAAATCAAAACCAAAATGAGTGGTTTTCAGCTCTAGTAGGAGCTGAAAAGTTTAACAAGACAGCAAGTATTAGATGCTGGCAAGGACATGCGAAAACTGGAATTCTCATGCACTGTTGGTGGAACTGTAAAATGCTACAGCCACTGTGGAAGGCAGTTTGACCATTCCTCAAAAGCTGAGCATAGAAATCCCATATGACCCAGTTGTTGCACTGCTGGGAAACCAGAACTGAGACACAAATGGAGATAAGTACACTTATGTTCATAGCAGTGGTATTCAATAACAAGAAAATGGAAACCGTCTAAATGTCCATTAACAAATGAATGGATTGAGGAACTGATACATTCACAAAATGGAATACTATGTAGCACTAAGGAGCAATGATTTTGTAAAATACCATATAACATGGTTTAACCATGGTATAATCAACTCATGGAGAGTCTAGAGAGCATTATGCTGAGTGAAATAACTCTGTGTCATAAGGACAAATACTGCATAAGCCACCATTATGAAAATGAAATGATGAGTAGTTAAGAATAAAGGGGGAAAGCCCAGAGTGAAAAACAATGTATATGAACTTTATGAACTTTGTATGTAAACAAGTATAAAATAAAATTTTTTAAAATAAAAAGATATGGCTAAATATCCAAAAGGTGAAGGAGAAAGGAGAAAAGGGAGGGGAAGTAAGGAAATCATAAGGATCACAGGGCTTAGAGGCTAGACTGGGGGGAGGGGACAGTGGGAAAAATTCAGTTGGGACTTCAAAAGATGGAGTAACCATGGGCATAGACAAATGGTAATTAATTACACAAAGTACAGTGTATCATAATTGTCTATGAGCTGACTGGATTTGGCCTTGTATTTAAAAGGTGGTTTGGCCCCCCGGCCTACAGCTCTTGTTTGAGACAAACATTCTTCTAAGTGGTATAGCACTCGTCTGTCAATATGCTGTACAGAGGTAACTTATGGTTGCTGTGATGCTAAACACTGTGACACTGATGTGTCAAATGCCATATTGGTTATTCATGGTGCACAGTGTTTGGTGGAGCTCCCAGATGACTCTGTAAACTCTATGAGCTTAGAGAAACTATCATAGTTATACAACAGAGTTCAGGTCTTTTGTTCATAGGGTTGCTGTGAATTGTCCTCAACTCAACAGCACTTAACAACAACAGCAACAGTGTATATTAATGAAACACAATGTAAATGAGGGATTATAGGAAAAGCAAAGTATATGAATAAAACACAGTGAATTAATTAGGATGAAAACTAATTTTAAAAGACCCAAATTTGAAAAGTTAGTTTAAATAGTACATTTTAACCCAAAATATCAAACATTACAACAACATATGAGCAATATTTTAAGTTATAAGATATTTTGCACTTTTTTCCTTTCTTGTTTCCTTAAAAATCTATTGTGTGGTCTGCACCTGCTCCAGTTTCCCCCGGGCTGATCCTGAGTCAAGAGAGACCAGTGGGGGTCTGAGCTGAACTATGCTCCATGGTGTTTCCAGTGACTGAGTTCTTCACCAAGTCTCTCCTCCAAGGTGTCTCTAAGTGGACTTGAACTTCCCACATTTCAGGTACAGCCAAGTGCATTAACTATTTGCTCCCATTACCTTGATGACGTTTGGGAGTATGGAGCTGTAAACAGAAGAGTTTCCCCCAAACAAAGAGAAGATACTTCACTTTTGAGTCCTGTCCCTCCTGGGCCTTCTACGGCTGCAGGAAAGGTCTACTTTGTTTTGCATTGCTTTGTGTTAATTACCTTCAGAATTAGCAAAACAATCCCCACGATGCACCTAGACGAATAATTGGCCCATTTGAAACATCTAACTGTGGAGGGAGACCCCCCTTGTCACCGCATCAGAGCCTCACACGCATCCCGCTCCCAGGTAGATGATGTCTGAGGAACCAGAGAGCTCATCGAGCCCATCATTAACCTCATTTTGAGACAGCCCCAGAGGCGGTCCGTTAGCCACCAGCACAGCCAGCTGTCAATTGTGTCAAGCCGGTAACATATTAGTTAGCAGGGGAGCAATCCAAACAGGTAGCCACAGATCCAAATGCCTAAAAGATATTCTGGAGTGTGGTAATTATGTCCTGCAGCTGCCGAGGGTGTCCTCTGTGAGTTCACAGATAGGCGTTGTACCATGGAAAGAAGACGACGGATAATAGCAACCAGGCTGTGAATAACAAACAACAACAGCTCTTGGTTTCTAACTCAGCAAGACAGTCCTAAAAACTGAAGCTATGATTCATCGTCAGAAGCTCCCGGATCCCTTTATGTGGGGGCTGGATAGCCACGGCCCTGAGCAGAAGTGAAAGAGAACAGGAAAGAGTGGGGGAGTAAGAGTGACACACTGTTGACACGCGCTCTCCTGTCAGTTCTGACTCCTAGCAACCCTATAAAACAGAGCAGAACTGTCCCCTCAGTGTCTCCTGAGCTGGAATCTATGCGGAGCACAACACCCAGACTTTCTCTCGTCCATCAGCTTGTGGGTTCGGATCGCCCGCCAACCATTCTGTCAGAAGCTGAGTCCTTAGATAATGGAGCCACCAGAACTCAAGAGTAAAACAATCAAGAAGGGAGGGAGAGGGGAGTCCAAATTAACAAACAGACAAGTTGGGAGAAGCCAAAGACAGTACACAATAAGGGGTTGATTAGACATTGTAATTAGTCAATGGCATTAATCAATTGTAATTAATTTTCTGAAACAAAATGTTTATAGTCTATGAAAAACAATACACTGTAAACATTCACACAAATAAAAATATCTTCATTCATTTAAAAATATAAACTTTTTAGAAGGAAAAAAATAACTTTTTAAGAGTACTTAAATAGAACTCTATTTGTATATATATAACTATAACCAACTCAAAATGCAATTCTGTCAAGGTGATTCTAACTCACAGTGCCTCTCCACCAGCAAATCCTAGGCGGTGAGTCACTAAAGGACACAGTTCCTATCTTTCTCCCACAGAGCAGGTGGTAGGTTTGAACCACTGACATTTCGGTTAGCAGAACAGCATGTAAGTGACGTGCTGTTGCTTTAGTTAGGTGCCACCAGGTGGAGTACAGTTCATAGCAACCCTGTGAACAACAGATAGGAACCGTTTCCTGTCTCTGACATGCTTGAGCCAAGAGGAATACAGGAGGATTTCAAAGAGAATAAGCCTGGTTTTACTAAGCATTCTGTGGCTCTATTTTTATAGACAATGTTTCATCATTTTATCATTTAAAAAACGGGCAATTTTTCATATTTTACCCTGAGTCAATTTCATTGTCTCTGACATACTTCAACCCCATTACTCCAGTGTCTGAATCAATCCATCTCATGCAGGCTCTTCCTCTTTTATGCTGTCCCTCCACCCTTCCAAGCCTGTTCTTCTCCAAGGACTGGCCCTTCCTGGCAACATGCCCAAAGTATGACAAATGGAGATTCAAAATCCTTGCCTCCAAGGAGCAGCCTGGTTCCACTTTCTCCAGGACAGACCTGTTTGTTCTCTTAGCAGTCCATGTTCAATAGTTTTTTCTAGCTCTACAACTCAAAGGCATAGATTCTTCTTCTGTCATCCTTAGTCATAGTCCAGCTCT
>NW_006399761.1:26943179-26946012 GCF_000299155.1 Elephantulus edwardii | reverse complement strand
CAAGTTTGTCCTGGAGAGGGTGAAGCCAGACTGATCCTTGGAGGCAGGGATTCTGAAGCTTCATCTGACATATTTCGGACAAGTTGTAAGGAGGGACTGGTCCTTGGAGAGGGACATCATGCTTGGGAGCACGAAGGGACAGCACAGGAGAGGAGGACCCTCGATGAGATGGATTAATTCAGTGACTGGGGTAATGGGAGTAGGTGGGTCGGAGATGGTGAGATTGGCACAGAATAGGGCAGAGTTTAGGGCTGTTTTACTTAGGGTCGCTATAAGTCACAGGCAATTTGATGGCATATAACAACAATAACAACATTCTCCAATAACACAATTTGGGCTTGAATGTGTTCTCTCCACTTGAGAAATATTCTTTTTTTGATCTTCTAAATTGAGATCATTGCCCTTTTCATTTTAAGGTTGTTAAGAGCAAGGATGTCCATTTAAAGACTAAGGTGTGCCTTAGTTTTTCTATGCATTTTTTTAAAATGCATGTGAAAGTTGGGCAATGAATAAGTAAAAGTGAAGAACCGATGATGTCTTTGAATTGTGATGTGGATGGAGTGTACTGTATATCTCATGGATCCTCAAAAGAACACACAAATCTGTCTTGAAGGAAATACAATGATGATGCTCATTAAAGGTAGTAATGGTAAAATTTCATCTCACATCTTTTGGGCAAGTGGTCAGGAGGGACCAGTCCTTGGAAGAAGACATAATGTTTAGAAACGTAGTCGTGAAGGACAGAAAAATGCTCAGTGGAATGGACCGATGCATTGATTTTAACCACAGGCTTAACAGAGAGGGCTCGCCACGTGATGGTGGCCAAATATTACAAGGCTGGTATTCATCGGGTTGTTCTGAGACATAGTCACATAACAATATCTGGGGGTTCCATGAAAAAGAGATGCTTATTAAATTTAATAAGTTCATTTTATTAAGTTAAAATAAAAGAGTAGTTTCGATCTCAGCCTCCAGAGTGCCACAGGCATGGCTTGACTCTCATTCTATGTCATTTCACCTCTGAAATTCGGTCTCCAACTGACACACTAAGAAACTTCCTCATCAGACCAACAGTACAAAGTACATCTTCATGACAGAAGTAAGCTGTCATTACACGGTACTGCTACCAAGGATTCCTTTGGGTATCTACTTAACAGGCCTTAACTACTCGATATCAAATAAACTCTAATCAAATAAGCTCAAGTGACTTAGTGATAAAGAGTTGTTCTACTGACTCAAAAATATGAAGTTCAAGTCCATCAGCTGCTCCATGGGAGAAAGACAGGCAATCTCCTTCCACGTGATTTACAGTCTCAGAAAATCCACTGGAGGCTCAGTTACATGTTGGTTTTGACTCGATGGCACACAACAACAACATCATAGCCTTAGATTCCACTAGTCTATTAAACACACAAATGAACACCCTAGGACACTTCTGTCTCATAGAAATAGACTGCAAGCCACAAACTTGCAGTGAGCCAGTTATGCTATTGTCAACTTTTTAATAGTCACATTAGAACAATATTTTTAAAACTGGAAAAACGAATCCAAATAATCAAAGAAACAAAGAAAGCTATATCATTTACAATAGCCAACCACAAGATAAAATATTCGTGAATAAACCTAACTAGAAACACTAAAGACCTTTATAAAGAAAAAATTATTAAAAATACTGCTATAAGAAACAATAAGAGACCTAATTAAATGTAAAAATATTCCCTGTGCATGGATAGGAAGGCTCAATATAGCGAAAATAGCAATCTTACCAAAACAATCTGCATGTTCAATACAATCTCAGTACCGATATCAAATTCATTTTTTAAAGAGATAGAAAAGGCAAATATCAGGTTTCTTTGAAAAGGAAAGAAATTCTGAACAAGTAAAGCTCTTCGGAAAAATGAAAATGTAGTGGGAGACACAGAACGCTCTACTACACAGCTGTAGTAACCAAACCACATGGTACTGGTACAATGACAGATACAGATACAGACCAATGGCATAGACTTGAGAACCCAGGAATTAAACCATCTCCCTACAACCCTACTTGCTGAAATTGAGGAGGACCTGAAGCGCTTGCTGCACAAGGTCAAGGACTGCAGCCTACAATATGATTGAAGCTCAATATCAAGAAAACAAAGATTCTCACCACTGGGCTGATTGGTAGCTTCATGATGGTGAAGAGATTGAGATTATTAACAGCTTTCATTTGCATGGCTCTACAGTCAATTCCTATAGCCAAGAAATTAAGACAAATTACATTGGGAAAGTCTGATGTCAGAGACCCTTTCAAAGTAGTAAAGGGCAACAATGTCAATCTGGAGACTAAGGTGTGCCTGACCAAAGCTATGGCCTTTGAAATCACTTGCTGTGATCAGAGAGCTTGATAATGATTAGGTATGATGTCTTTGAGCTGTGGTGATGGAGAAGTGTTGAACAGACTACTGGGAGAACAGGTTCATCCTGGAGAGAGTAAAACCAGGCTGCTCCTTGGAAACAAGGATTCTGAAGCTTCATCTGACATATTTTGAACATGTTGCATGGAAGGACTAGTCCTTGGAGAGAGACCCTATGCTTGGGAGGGTAGAGGGACAGGGCAGGAGAGGAAGACCCTGTACGAGATGGATTGATTCAGTAACTAGGGTAAAAAGGGTAGGTGTGTCAGAGACAGTGCCATTGGCACAGGACAGAGCAGGGTTTAGGGCTGTTGAACACAGGGTCGCTATGAGTCGCAGGCAACTCAACGGCACATAACAACAATAAGAGCAACAACCTACAGTCAATTAGTATTTGACAAAGTATTAAAACCTATTAAATGAGAAAATGACAACCTCTT
>NW_006399761.1:26925906-26935374 GCF_000299155.1 Elephantulus edwardii | reverse complement strand
ATTAAGTCACCCACCTTCAGCTTGTTAGCATTGCCTACTGTCCACTGGGCCAGCTGATCTCTCTCTCCATGTTGATGTTATTGTTGTTAAGTGCCCTCAAGTCTCAGGTGATTCATAGCGACCCTATGAAGGAGAGTCCTCAATACAGCACTAGTAGCAATAATTTCACAAAATACTATATAACAAAGGAGAGGCTAGAGAGCATTATGCTGAGTGAACTAACTCAGTCTTACAAGTACAAATTCTACCTAAGACCATTATTGTAAAACTGGAGGAATGACTAACTAGTTAGACATAGATAAGGGTCCGGAGTGGAAGAGAGGGAGCAGAGGGGTTAAGGGTTATCAGGGGAGAAATCATTGGGCTGCAGAGTTTGGTTGGTAGGGGGAGGGGGTGAAGGAATTGGGGTGGGTCTAGCAGGAACTTTAAAAGACAGGGTAATCATGGGCATAGACCAATGGTGATTAATTTTATAAAACCGTTTAGAGGAATGACTGTAGGACACATGGTGTGAATGAAAGATAGTGTGAAGCACAATGTTCATGAACGAAACTAACTCAATGGTCTCGGAAAATTCCCTTGTAGATCTGAAGCCCTCTCTTGGTAAGATTTCTCTGTGGGCTCTAAGCACACAGCAGCATGACTGGAGAGATTGATTTACCCAAATCTCTGACTGACTATCCACAAACAACAGTGATTCTTTAATCAAAATCAGAGCCAAAATGTCTTTCTGGATTAATCACCCCCTGTGGTCTACAGGACAAGACCACATTGACAAGCCAAGGGGTTTTGTTTGTTTGTTTGTTTTTACCTCCGGCATGTTAAGGTTGGTATAATTTGCTCTTTTTTCTATTCCTCTGGTCATGCATCTTCTTAGTTATAATCATTTCTTGAATGTATAACATTTGAAAAGTAAATTGTCACTGAGCTACAGCTGAATGTTTTGTCTTTGGGGCTTCGGTAAGTACATGACAATTTGCCAGCACCTAAGGCAAGAAGGATTGAGTCCTCCCTGCGTCCCTCTCCTGTTTAGGTTTTTATTATGATTCCTATTTTTATTGCATGCAGTGGAGATCGACTTCATTACTGCCAATCTGCGGGCAGCTAGAGTCACTCGGGGAGACATTAGCCTGTCACCGCTGAGCCAGCTGGGTCATAGAATTCTGAAACAGGCCTCTTGCTTTTTAACTCAAAGGACAACAACAACTCGACTACAGTAATACAACAACAACAACTAAACCCCAACTGCAGAGAACACAGTATTACTTTCACTAGCAGCTTCAGGACAATGACAGTGATAAATTGACGTCACCCAGTGCTACCGTGTGGCATTTCATGACCAGAGGCTGCATCCACTTGGCAACCTCAAAGAAACTTACAAACAAATGCCTCCCACTCCACATGGACCCAGGCCAAAGGTGCCCTCCACAAAGGAGCTTGTCGAGTAAGACCAACACAAGGACCTGGGATGCCATGTCCAGTGTTCCACTCTGGGAAAATGATGCCACCTTTCTTTTTCATTTTAAATAAAACTTTAATTTTACACTGGTTTACTTACAAAGTTTGTATACATTGTTTTTCACACTAGATCATTCCCATTTTCTTTATCTACCCCTCCTCCCACCCATCAAATTTTGTGACCTTGTGATTACCCCTGCCCATCCTCTCCCCTCTGCTCCTACCCTCCCCACCTTGGCTCCTCAGACATGTTTTACTAGTTATCTTTCTATTTCTGCAATAATAGTCTTATACAGTATTTGTCCTCATGGGACTGAGTTACTTCACTCAGCATAATGTTCTCCAGTCCCTCCCAAGTTAGGTAGTGATTTTCAAAATCATTGCTCCTGCGTGCTGTGTAGCATTCCATCATGTGAATGTACCATAATTTTTCAATCCCCTCAATTGTGGTTGGATATTTGGGCCACCTTTCTCAAGACACACTTAAGTGCAAATACTTCATAAGACTGTTATTGTAAAAATGTATCTAGTAAAATATGTATGAAGGTCCAAGATGGGAAGGTGAAGGAACAGGGGAGCAGAGGGAGGGTAGACTGGAAATGGCGGGGAGCAGAATTTGGTGGGCAGAGGGAGAGGGTGAAGGAAATGGGAAAGATTCAGTGGGGATCTAAAAAGACAGGGTAATGTTGGGCCTAAGTCAATGGAGATGAATTTTATAAAACACAATGTATAGGAACGATTGTATGAAACACAATGTAAATGAAAGAAAGCGTGAAATACAATGTACACAAATTTTGTAAACAAACCAAAATAAAAATTAACAAATTAATAAAAAATATACAGAACTAGAAAGAGATATAATGTTCTACCAAAATATTAATAGTGCTTAGCTCAAGAATCATGTATTACAATGAATTTTTTCTTTCTCGTTGTGTGCCGTCAAGTCAGATCCGACTGGCACAACGACAGATTGCCCCACCCTCTCCAGGGAGCATCTGGTGGATTCGAACAGGCACGCCTTCAGGATTGCACTGCAACTTCTTGCCAGTAGGCCACCAGAGCTTCCTTTACAGTGAAATTTTAATTCTTTTTTTCTTGACTTTATTTTTCAAAGACCTGCAGTTAAAACATGGCTTGTTTTAAAAATTATGATTTTCAAAAAATGGTAATGATGGTCTATCTTCTCTTGGGTGATTAACTGCCTCTGAAAAACCACCAGAGTGTCAGCTATATGTCAGTTCAGACTGGACGGTGCACAACAACAGCAACAATGAACATCAGTGGTTACAAAGCCATGTATGCTGTTATTAGGTGCTAACAACAAGTTAGCCCTAATTCATGGCAAGCCCGTGCACAAGAGAAAAATCCCTGCTCAATCTCATGCCATCCTGAAAATCTCCACTCTATTTAAACCTGTAGTTATAAGCATTGCATCAGCCCAGCGGGTGGAGATCAGAAGATGGAATCATTTAGAGACCACTGCATGTCTCACTGGAAATCTCCTTGCAGACCAGTGAAGCTATCTCTTGCTAAGGTTTCTCTGTGGGCTCTACGAACACGTGAGGGTCTTCCTCTCATGTTTGGGATGAAGTCTCACAATGCACAAACATGCACTCTGGCTACATTTCGTAAAGCTGTGTATGTACAACTGTAAACAGAAGAGTCAATGTTGTGTTTAAACTCGTGCAAGGCACGCACTTGGAAATATTTCATACCTTATCCCAAAATAGCTTTCCCTTTGTTTGCTTTTCTATGGATGATAAAATGGTACCACTGGGGGCCAAGGGCCCCAAGCATACAAATTAGTGAGAAGACTAGTGCTTTCCTGAGAATGTCACATACAATGACAGGGAGGCAGTGTCGAACAAGATAAAAACAGTCCTTATGTGAGGCAGAAGGAAGACAACGGAACAGCTATCAAGAAAATAAGTACAATGATAGTGACAAAACACGGTGCTCTGACAGGGAGCTCTGGTGGGCTCATCTGTAGGAGGTTAAACTGCTGACTAGCAAGCAGCACCTCTGGTTGTTCAAATCCACTAGCAGCTCCATGGAAGAAAGATGCACACTCTCCTCCCTTGTGATTACAGCTTCCAAACACTGGAGGAGGGCCAGTTATGAGTCAGTGGGTTTGAATGTTTTATGATGACGATTACAGGGCACTTTAAGTTGTGTGAATACGGACGTCCCCTCTCTGAGGAAGTAACTTTGAAGCTGAGGCCTGAATGACGAGCAGGAGTTGGCCATGAGAAGGGCAGGGCAGGGTGTTTCCAGCAGAGGGAATAGCCACAGACAGCAGAAGCTTATGTAGAAACAAGCCAAATGTATTTGTGAGCAGAAATAAGACCAGCCTGGCCAGAGAGTTATGACCAAGGAAGTGAGCAGAACAACATGCAGTTAGAAAGGGAGACAGGAGTCTAGATAACTGTTAGAGTTGAAATCGTATTCTAAGTGGAATGAGAAATTATTGGTGTGAAAACTTGAGCCAAGAGAAGCATTTCCATGTTCGAAAGATCAATACAGCTCTGTGAGGGGAATAAATCAGAGAAAGAAGAGCCCAGCTGTGAATGGGAGTCCAGCTTGCAGATGGTAAAAGTTTGGGGCAGGGGGGCGGGGGAAAACACTCCAAAACCAAAAAAAAAGGGGGGGGAATTATTATTTTATTTATTAACAGATATTCTAAAAGAAAGCTAGAAGGCCTGCCAAGGGATTTGATGGTAGGGAAAGAAATTAATCAGGGTTGTGTTTTCTTTTTAATTTTACATTGATTTGCACATAAAGTTTGCAGACATTGTTTCATGCTATCCTTCATCCACGTTGTATTTCATACAGTCATTCTCATTCATTCATTATGTTATAAAATCATTCAGCACTAAATCATGCCCAGCATTACCCTGTCTTTCCAGATCCCCATCAGATCTTTCCCATTTCCCTAACTCCCCTTCCCCACCTACCAAATTGGGCAACCCTTTATTTCCCTCACTAAGCCCCTCTGTTCTTACCCCTTCCTTCCTTTGATCCCCATACACGTTTTATTAGTAATCCGTGTCTTTACCCTAAAGATCCTATGCATTATTTGTCCTTAGGAGACTGAGTTAGGTTCACACAGCATAATGCCCTCCAGTATCTCCCAAGTTATGGAGTAATTTTCAAAATCATTGTTCCTGAGTGCTGTGGAGTATTTTCTTGTGTGAATGCATGACACTTTCTCAATCCATTTGATTGTGTCTGGATGTTTGGACATTCTGCTATGAGCACTGATATGCAAATCTACCTGCAGGAAACTAAAGCAGGATCCACATCAATCGCCATAGTAAAACAGCAACTCAAGACGGATTAGAGGCCTAATCATAAAGCCCACAAACATAATGAGAGATTACTCATAAAAGTTGTCATCAACTTGATTCTGGCCCACATGCATCAGAAGAGATCTGTCTTCCATTAATCATTTTTATTGCAATTTTAATGAAAGTTTACAGAAAGGTTGGGTTTTCATTCATTCATTTTTACACATTTTTCTCCCTCTGCTTCCCTTCCCCCCACCCAGTCCATTGATGGAGAAGAACATCATGCTTGGAAGGGTGGATTTACAGAGCAGTAGAGGAAGACCTCAGATGAAATGGACTGACACAGTAACTGGGGTAATGGGGGTAGATGTGTCAGTCAATGAGACTGGCTCAAAATAGGACAGAGTTCAGAGCTATTTTACATGGGTTGCAATGAGTCACAGGTGACTCAATGGTACATAATAATAGCAACACCAACAGCTCATCTAAAGTACCTGTCTGTAGAAAACATGCCCAAAACCAAGTGGTAGGGACAAAATGTGAGCATAGTTGCTATAGGACAATTGTTTCAAGAAGAATGGTCAGCTGCTATGATAAGAATGACATATTGACCACTGAGTTTGGGAACAAGAAGGCCAGTGGTGACCTTCATACAAGCCATTTCTGTGGGAGAGCAGAGTTGAGCCTAGATCTGAAGAACAAGAAAGAGAATAAGTACAGACAACAATATTAAGACATTTGGTCATAAAGAGAAGCTAAGGAATGATGCATAAACACAAAGGATGTGGCACAAAGGAGTCCATGTGTGTACACTGAGATGGAAGTTACCACAGCATGTCTAGATGCCTATGGGAATGATCCAGTTTAAAGGAATAATGATACAGCAAAAGAAAGGAGATTTCACTGCAGAATCCTGGAGCAGTTAGTGAGACTAGGTCTAGAGCACAAGTGCTTAGGTGGGCCTTTACCTAGAACGGAACACTTCATTGTAACAAGAGATAAGGCCAAGGGTATATATACAGGTACAGATTGTAGTTGTCATAGTCGTTGTTGTTAAGTGCCATCGAGTCAACTACGACTCACAGCAGCCTCATGAACCTTGCTCTATCCTGAGCCAATTTCATCATCTCCGACACACTCGATCCCATTGCCACAGACGCTGTGTCAATACATCTTATCCAGAGTCCTCTTCTCTTGTGTTGACGCTCGCCCCTCCCAGTCATGATGTCCCGGAACTGGTCTCTCCTGACAACTTTTCACAACATGGGAGACGAAGTTTCAAAATCCTTGCCTACAAGGAGTAACCTGGTTTTACCCTCGCCAGGACAGACTTTTCTGTTCTCTTGGTAGTCCATGGTGTGTTCCAGAACCATAGTTCAAAGGCGTCAATTCTTCTTCCATCATACTTAGACACTGTACAGCTTTCAGATGCATAGCAAGCAATAGAGAAGACCACGGCCTGGATAAGGTGCATCTTAGTCTTTAACTGAAATTGCCTGATCCTTCACACTCTGGAGTTGTCCTTGACAGCAGATTTCCCCCCAATCCAAGACGTCATTTAATTTACAGGTAGGTTGGTGGGTTTAATGTGAGGAGTTGGGAATGTTCTTAGCTAACCAATTCTATTTCCTTAGTTCAAAAGGGAAATTCTGGTGGCCTAGTGGGTAAAGAGTTGCGCTACCCACCCAAAGGCAAAGAGATCAAGTTCATCAACCAGATGCCCCACAGGAGAAAGATGGGCAATCTTCTCCTGAGCTATTTACAATCTCTGAAAGAAAACCAGCTGTGATCTGAAAACCAGAACTGTGATCCAGTTCTGACCTGAAGATAATGATTACAATCAATCATGGGTGGGGAAAATGAACGTTCTAGAGCAAGGAGTGAAACAGGAAGAGAAAGTAGAAGAGATGTAAAGAGACAGGTGCAAAATAGTAATTTAGAATGAAATAATACTTCCCAAAGGTTAAGTGAGTCAAATTACATTCTAACGCATAATGACTTTCTGCACAACAGAATGGAGTCCTGTCCTCTCCTGCACCATCCTCACAGTGGCTGTATGGGAGCTTGATGTTGGACTCACTGATCAATCCATCTTCTTAAGAGGCTTCCTCTTCCCCCCTCACCTTCTACTGTACCAAGCCAACATCCTCCTCTAGGACTGGTCCTTTCTGATAGCATTCATAAAATATGTTCGACGAAGTCTCATCACCTTTGTCTGTATCTAGTGTATCCTGAACCTCGTCCAAGACAGAGTTATTTGTTTGTTAGGCAGTCTTTCAGGCTTACATTTATATAGAAGGCTATGTTCAGTATTCCTCACCAACACCACGACTCAAAAGCATCAGTTCTTTTTCAGTCTTCCTTAGTCATTGTCTAGCATATATGAAGTGATTGAGAATATCATGACTTGGGCTAAGTGTACCTTAGTCCCTAAAGTGAAATCTATGATTTTGAACACTTTAAGGAAGCCTTCTACAGCAGGTTTGCCCAGTGCACTACATATCTGATCTCTTACCTGCTGCTTCCCTCAACACTGATTGTGGGCTTGCATTAAAGGAATCCTTGACAATTTCAGTATTTTCCCTGTTTCCCTCCTAAAGGCATATAATTGGAGTGATCAGTGGAGAAGAGCACATTTGAGAATTGTGGGTCTGATTTAGCATGAGTTATTATAATCATATATTTTCTACAAAATATGTGGGCATAAAGGAGGCAAGTGAATAACATTAACCAGGGTTGAGTTTTACCAGGAGAGACTACAGAGTCAGGTAAGGGCAATGGAATCAGAAATGTAAGCCTGAGAGTTGTCCTAAGTACAGAGCAAGAAAACCTAATGCAGAAAGATAGGAAGTGAGGCATGAGGATCACAAAGGACAAAGAGAAAGGAAGATTCCCTGGCCAAGACAGCCCAGTGATGGCCAGGTTGATGAAAACAAGAAGGTCATGTTTTCACGAGAATGGGCAAAGGAGTTGGGAGAAAGAAGAAATGTTGACAGTGAAAAGAAAAAACAACTGAGAGTTAACAATATTCAAGGATCAAATACCTGCACACTGAAGTCAACACCAACAAGAATGGAGACTGGTGTGTAGAGGAGGGGATTAAACTAGTGTATTGAATGCTAGAAAGGTTTGCGTTTGGATACTTTTATTTGCTCACATATTTACTAATCTTCACTCTGTCGTTTAAGGGATACAAGAACTAGCTCCCTTGACCTCTACCTCTAGTTGACCTTGGCCAATGAGACCAAAGCAGGCAAGGAGGGGAATAGAGCGGTATGACTACAGAATATTTATTCTCTTGGATCTATTCTTGCAAGAATGCTGTGATCAACTTCAACCCTTAACAGAAAGATCCACCTCTGGTTGACAGATCTGTCTCCAGTTTTCTCCATCCCCCCACATCCACTACCTTCTTTCCCCCTCTTCCTTTTAGACTAGTCAAAAAGGGAGCTCCACTGTTAGTAGCCCCAGGCACTCTATGCCTCGGGATGTCCCTCATTCCAACCACACTTTTGTAAATAGTTCGTTTATTAAACTCTTCTCAAATTATCCTAACTTGAGCGGGCCATCTGTTTCCTGCTGGGACTCCACTAGTACAGTAGAGGTTAGCAACATGAATACCCACCTTGCAGAGTTGTTGTAAAGATTGGAGAAAATATACACAAGACTCCTAGCTCAGCATCTGGCACATTATAGGCACCAAGATAATTGTGTCAAAGAGAAAAAGGGGATTAGCAATATTTTTAGATGTTGTTAGTACAAGACTACATATTCAAGTATAAACAGCTGAACCAAACGCACCAATTTCTCCAACTCATAACTAGTCTTTGTTGTTTGTTGCTGTTGTTATGTGCCGTCAAGTCACTTGCAACTCATAGTGACCCTATGTACAACAGCCCTAAACCCTGCTCTATGCTGTGCCAATTGCACCGTCTCCGATACACCCGTCCCGTTACCCCAATCACCAAATCAATCCACTTCATAGAGGGCCTTCCCCTTCTGCGCTGTCCCTCCACCCTACCAAGCATGATGTCCCTCTCCAAGGACCTGTCCCTCCTTGCAACATTTCCAAAGTATGTCAGATGGAGCCTTAGAATCCTTGCCTCCAAGGAGCAGCCTGGTTTAACCCTCTCCCGGATGAATCTGTTTCTCTTCCTAGTCTTTACTCTTACAATTATAAACCTAGCCAAGGATCAAGAAGTCATATCACTCAAAGGAATTATGAGAACAAATGCATCCAATAAAAGGAGGAAAGAGGCTTTCAAGAACAACATCTCAACAAAGTAAACAGCTTTATGGTGGTCTTTGTACAGGCTGCAAGTGATGATAAACACAAAGCCATTCTGTGCAACTGGAAGGAGTCTCAGACCTAACCTATGCCTTCTATTTCCCACTCAGCTACTTTTTTTTAATTAATTTCAATAAATATTTACAGAGATTTTGGATTTCCATTCAATTATTGCACTTTTCTTCCCGTCCACCCCACCCCCCATCCCCAGTTCACTCTTCTCTTTGAAAAGTAAAAGAAAAATTCCTTCATTGGTATACAATCCCCCAACACACTCCCACCCCAAGTATACTGCACTCTGCAACCTTCATTCCGGACTCGTGATAATCATAATGCCGTAAATATATTGGGTTTGTTTTTTTAAATTTAGGTTGTTTATTTTTCATTTTAATGAACATCTACAGAGATTTTGGGATTCCATTCATTCATTGTTGC
>NW_006399761.1:26917660-26923691 GCF_000299155.1 Elephantulus edwardii | reverse complement strand
ACAAATATATTGTTTTTAAACTGTTCTCTCCCTCATTGGTTTCAATTCAGTATACATAATTCATCCAGTTTTCTCATTCTTACCCTAACCATGATGTCAGTCCCATTCTACAACAGTGGCACTGTGCAGTATTTGTCCTGTTGTGACTGAGATATTTCACTCAGCATAATGTCCTCGAGGGTCAGCTACTACAATCTCTTTCCAAGATGAAAGAAAACAACTACTAGAACCCACATATCACAAAAGAGCTGGATTCTTCAAAAGACTAACTGCTATTGGCCAGCAGGCTGTTGATTTTGACAGAGGGATAGTTTCCTAAGTTTGCAATAACAAAAATAGTACAAAACACATCGCTTAAGACAATAGAAATTTATCATCCCACAATTGCTGAAGCTCAACAACAAATTAACCCATTGTTATCAAGTGGGAACCCACCATGAAACTGGCCCTTCTTTGGGTTCCCAAGACCTTAAATTGAAGGGGAGGAGACAGTCCATCCTCTTCCAACAGTATCACCGAAGCTGTTGGACTTGTCGGACAGGCACAGCTTTGGGGTTAGCAGCACCAAGTCCCTACAGACTGTGCCTCCAGGACCCCCTTTCTGAAGGCTAAAAGTACGAAATCGAGATGCTGACCAAGACACGCTCTCTCTGAAGGGCTGGGTTGGCAGGGGGCGATATCTCCTTTTCTTTTTCCTCTCTAGTTCCTGGTGGTTTCAAACAATCCTTGACATTGCTTTTGTAGATTTGTGGCTGTAGGTGGCATTGATCTACAGATGCACCACATTAGTCTCTACCTCCATTATCACATGGAATTCTTCCTACGTGATTTTGTGTGTCCAGATTTCTGTCTTTTTATAAGAAAAGCACCAATCATACTGGATTTAAGGGCTTTTCCAATCCATTGAAATCTCACTGTGATTTTGTTACATTTTTAAAGACTTTGTTTATGAGGTCATATTCATAGGTTCTAAGAAGACATGAATTTGGGAGGGTAATGTTCAACTCAATGCAAACAGTTTTCTAGCTCTGAAATGGGAAATGTACTTAGGACTTCCAGAAGAGCAAGACACAAATTAGAACTTCTTCATATCGGTGACAGATGCGGACTGTTGTTGAGTACTTTCAAGTAGAGCATGACTCATGGCCATTCTATGGACAGCAAATATGTACCCCGTCCTATCCTGTTCCAGCCTCATCATGTCAGACACTCTTGAGTCCACTGCTACAGTCTGAGTCAATCCAGCTCATTTAGGATCTTCTTCTCCTTTGCTAACCATCTACCTTTCTAAGCAAGATGTCTCTCTCCAAGGAAAAGCCTGCCCCAAAAGCATGCTTAAAATATTTGAGATGAAGCTTTCCTACAGGAGAATTCTGGCTATGCTTTCTCCAAGATATACTTATTTGTTCTTTTGGTAGTCCACGGGATGTTCAGTGCTCCTCTCCAACACCACTATTCAAAGGCATCAGTTCTTCTTGTCATCCTTATTCATTGTCCAGCTCTCAGATGGACAGCAAGTGATGGAAAAGACCATGACCTGAATCAGGCATACTGTAGTCTTCAAACTGACATCATCGATCCTCATTGATTGAATTTGCCCAATGCAATCCATCTTCTGATCTCCTGACCAAGGGTTGATTTTAGAGAGAAGCCAGCTGAAATTATTGACAATTTCAGTCTTTGCTCCATATATTATGTCATTGCTTATCAATCTAGTAATGAAGACTTGTCTCTTCTTGAGGTTGAGATGCAATCTATCTTGAAGCTGTAGTCTTCGATCTTCTGCAGCAAGCATTTCAAGTCCTCCTCACTTTCAGTAAGGAAGGTTGTATTATTTGCATAAACAGCCAACCTTTCTTTCACTTAGTAGGTGGGCACTGAACTGTTTGCAATTCCAGAGGCTCTCATACTTTGCTGCTGACCGGGACCTTTGATAGAATTCTAACTCCCGTGAACATCATTTGCATGTGTGTGAAAAGAACTGTGCTTCCAAGAGTTTTCAAGGATGCAATCTTTCAGAAGGAAATTGCCAAGACTGTCTTCGTGGGCTTTTAGGAATTGTTTTGAACCATTAATCTTTCAGTGACTAGTTAAGCACAGTCATTCGTGTAGGCCAGGAACTCGCCTCCTTTGAAACCAAACCAAAACCAAATCCACTGCTGTGGTTAGTGCCAACACTCATCGGGTTCCAGAGGGCATGATCTTAATGGGAGGAGATCTCCTGCCTCATCGTTCTCATAAAGGTGTTCAAACTGCCAAACTCTTAGTTGGCCGCCAAATACTTAGCTCACTGCACCACCACAGCTCCTGGACTTTGTTGTTGATGATGGTATTGTCATTATTAAATGTCATCAAGTTTGATCCAACTCTTAACTACTGTGTGTTACAACAGAACATCCTATCCGAACCTGTATTTTCCTCACCATCTGCTGCCTTGTTAAAATCACTCTGTCATGTACTGCATGGTGCCACTGTTGTAGAACGGGACTGACATCAGGGTTGGGGTGAGATTGAAAACAACTGGATAAATTATGTATATTGCGTTGAACCAGATGAGGGAGAGAATAGTTTAAAAGCGATATATGATAGGGTGTTATGGTTACAACAAGAGTCCAGATTGAAGGTTACATAGTGGAGTATACTTTGAGGAGGGGGTACTGTATACCAATGAAGGAAATTTTCTTTTACTTTTCAAAGAGAAGAGCGAACGGGGTGGGGAGGGTGGGCAGGGAGAAAAATGAAACAATGAATGAATGGAAACCCAAAATCTCTGTAAATGTTCATTAAAATAAATTTTTTAAAAATAACTCTGTCAGTCCATCTCATCAAAGATGTCCCTCTCTCTTACTGACCCTCCACTTTTTTAAGCATGAGCTCCGCTCTCCAAGTATGTCAGAACATGTTCCACTACCCTTACTTCTAAGAAGCACTCTTGTTTCACTTCTTCCAGGACAGATTTGTTTATCTTTTGGAAGCCCATGGCATATTCAATAGTCTTTACCAACACCATGCTTTGGGATTTCAAGATTTTTCTCTCCTCAAGAAATTCTGTGACAGTATTCATCACATAGCTCACAAAGTCAACGTTCCTTGTCCTACTTTGATGAGTAGAGACTCAGGCTTGTAAAAGTTTCTGAGTAGTCATTGAAGGTTTCACTATTGGCCATTTCTTATTGTGAACAATAATTGGGAAGAAAAGGCAAGACACATAGAAAGAATCAGTCCACAAGACTAACGGGCCATTCAAATGTCAACATCCAGGACACTGAGACTCTAAGAGTTAGATGGCATGTCTGGATCCCACTGCTGGACACTCTGAAAGGAATCACAGTACAAGGTCCTGCACAGGATGAGCAAAAAATGTAGAAAAAAACTGAGAAGCATAAAAACAGCCAGGATTCCTGGTCCCATAGAGAATGGTAGGACCCTCAAGACTGGAACGAAACTCACCCCTGCAGCTCAACCTCCAGCCAAACAATAAGCCAACAAGATGAAGAATAATCCCAGGGAGACACTCTGTTCCTGAGGGTAATCAACTACATGATGCCTAAACAGTGGTGTTTGTCTGGGGGTGGAGCTCAGAGGTCAGGAAAGGAGAGATTACAAAGACCAATGTAAATATCAAGAGTGCACTTACATTGTGTGGATCATAATTAAGGTCATAAAGCAAAATTATGCAAATGGCTGAATGGAAAACCAAAAACCTCTGTAAACTCACTCAAATCGCAGTAAAAGAACAGAAAGCTTCTGTGACACTACAGAATAGTTACATCAGCCTGAGATATGTCCTTCCAGAGCTCTGTAACAGTCAGTGATGTTTTCATTACTGTTTGATTACCTGTCTTCCTCACTAGACTATCTACTTGACAAGGGTAAATGTTCTATTGTGTCCTAAGCTATTCCTAAAGATCTGGTATCTAGTAAGTCCTCAGTCAACATTTTCTGAGTGAGTTAATGGATATACAATGAATATAGCAAAATATAAGGTAGAACTTCCAAAAGAAAAAAATAGCTTATATGTTCATGTTCTAAAGAACAAGCATTCTGTAATTTGAGAGTATGTTGTTGTTGTTATGTGCCGTCGAGTCGCTTGCGACTCATAGCGACCCTATGTACAACAGCCCTAAACTCTGCTCTGTCCTGTGCCAATCGCACTGTCTCTGATACTCCCATCCCGATTATCCCAGTCACTGAATCAATCCACCTCATAGAGGGCCTTCCCCTCTTGCACTGTCCCTCCACCCTCCCAAGCATGAATTGCTATTTTTGTTTCCACTTTTGAGTTTGTGCTTCTACTTTGCTCTCTATAAAATCAGTAGGTTCACTTACAGTGCATTATGATTTAAAAATAAAATCTATAGCTAACCCAAGGAAGCTTAGTGATGTGATGGTTAAGTGCTCACCTACTAACTAAAATGTCAGAAGTTCAGATCCCACAGGTCCCTCGCAGAGATAAAATATCTGATGATTTGCTCCTGTAAACAAATGCTGTAGCCCAGGAAGTCCGATGGAACAGAAAAAGGAGTGAATATTGGGAGCTGAAAGAGTGAGGAGAAGAAGTTCTAGAGGAAGTTCTGGTGGACTAGTGGCAATAAGCTGTGCTGTGGTTCAAATCCACTAGCTGTTCTGTGGGGGAAGGATGAGCAATCTTCTGTGAGATTTACTGTATCTGAAAACCTGCTGGAGGGTCAGCTAGGAGACAGTTCCAATTCAACATCACACAATGACAAAGAGTCAAATAAGGGAGCTTGGGTAACATAATCCACAGAGTGTTGACTTGCTAACTCAAAGTCTGTAAGTCTCCCAAGGTTCAAATCCAACAGCAGCTCCATGAGAGAAAGATGGCAAGTCTCCTGACATTAAGATTGACAACCTCAGAAACTCAGTGGAGGATCACTGTGAGTCACAACCAAGTGGGCTGCAGTAGGTTTGAGTTGAGTTTGAAAGGATCAAGTAGAGAGGACTGGTGATAAAAGTAGATGGTCAGGAAGAAGAGGAAGGCCTTCAATTAGATGGACTGACAGGGTGATTGCAAGATTGGACCTCAGCACCATGGAGGCTGGGAGGACAGTGCAGGACTGGTCAGGATTCCTTCTGTTAACCACAGGTTGCTGTGAGTCACAGTAGACTCAATGGCACCAACTGTAAAGGCAAAAGATCCATAGATGACAAGTCGTTCCAGAACAATTCTTTTCTTTCTTTCCCCCCCACCCATTAGCAAAATAGCATCTCAAAGAAGGGCTGCAGATATTGGGGGGAAGGGGAGGGTTGCATTTTGTTCACTCAGTACGAACTTTGTTGTGCCCCAGATATTGGGACTATGGCAAAGGAGACTATCTTGCCTGGTAAACCACAGGCGTTTCCCTATTTGCAACCCCAAATGGAGCAGTGAAGGTGGAATAACCTCACATTAACTTCAATTTATAATGGTTGATTCAATAACGAATTGATATCCCGTTGGATGGCCAACAAAACAGATATGTCTTGGGAAAAGTGCAGCAAGAATAGCAAAGCATGTAGTCAGAAGAAGCTAGAAAGGAGCATGATGCTAGGAAAAGTGGAGGGTCCCCAAAAGAGGGGGAGACCCTCAACTAGATGGATTGACACAGTGACTGCAGCAATGAGCTTGAGCATGTCAGAGATGATGAGGATGGCACAGGATAGGACAGTGTTCAGACCCGTTGTTCATAGTGTCACTACAAGTTGTTCTCAACTAGACAACTTCCAAGGACAAAAACAAGTCTTGACTTTGCCACCATTGGTAAGAATGAAGACCTGGAAGACTGGCCATATTTCTGGTGGAAGTGCTATCAGACATTAGAAGGTGAAGTGATGTCAGAATAGCTAATGACATTGAATTTCAACAACAACAACAACAAAAGCACTATTTACTTCCGATCTCGTAATTTGAGTTATATAGTGTACACAAGGAATTTGTTTTGGGGAGATGCAAAACAAGAACTAGAAAATATGAGGGAAATGTCACTGTTGCAGCATTTTTTTACTCTCATTTCTATTTTTGTCGCTTTTT
>NW_006399761.1:26893279-26915885 GCF_000299155.1 Elephantulus edwardii | reverse complement strand
TATCTCTTTTAAATAGTTTTCTCCTTCCTCTGTTTCAGTGCAGTATACATTATTGAACCCATCTTACTCAGTCTCTCCCCAACCCCAAGATCATTCCTGTTCTACAACAGTGTTGCAGCATTTTTAGAACAATAGCAAAAGGTAGGAAACAACGTGATTGTCCGATAAAGAATAATGGTCTAGGATAGTGTGGTATTACTTCTTGTTGTTGTACCGTAGGGTAAGAACCAATCCGTAGCTGATCCTCCAGCAGGTTAATCAGGGGCAGTTAATCTCACAGGAGGAGACTGCCCATCTTTCCCCTGTGTATATTTGCAGGGCAACCCCTCGCCACTAGCCCAATAGAGCTCCCTTATGGTGTGACTACTTACATAATATTATGCGATGATTTTACATGACGATTTTGAAGATTTTTGTAATCCAAAATATATCTAAGATATATTCTTCTAAAATCAGAACACAATGTATTGTCTGTTATTATAAATTCGTACCCTTTTTCTGCATATGAACATGTAAGAGTAATACTGAGAAAGTTTCTTCAAGAATTTATGGGGTTTTAATTTCCTACATTTTTACTTACAATTTTGTTAAAATAAAAATATTTTTACTATAATCTTTTAACTTAAGCATAGTTTTGGTTATGACACTGACACAATTGTAATAAATACTATAAAGACTCATTAACAATAAGGCTAAGGTTTGCATTGGGAGTCAAACTTCATTTATAGGGAAAGATGAAGTGGTTTCCTAACCATCGACATGAGGAAAGCGTGTGAGTTTCCTTTCTACAGGTTTCAGGTCAGTAACAGTGCACCGTTTGCTATAATCCAGTAAGCACAATGCAATGGTGTATGGATTTGTCCCCACACTCACTGATAATCATATCACCTTTAAAGAATATTCAAGCCCTGTCTTACCTGAGGTTCTCTCCCTTCCCCTCTCCCTCTTTCACTGCCATTGACTTAGAACTGATCCTCCCTCGAGTTTTCGGAGGCTGACCCAGCAGTGAATTTTCAGAGGCTGTAAATCCATCCACATGAGGAGACTGCCCATCATTCTCTCTTGGGGCAGCTGGTGGATTCAAACCTTGCACCTTTGAGTTGCCAGCACAGTTCCTTGTCCACTGGGCCAACAGAGCTCCCTCTTTATTTGACTACAAACCATATAAGTTCCACAGAGATTAGACCAAGACAAAGAAACAAAATCAGATGGATGTCAGAATAATTTCTGACTCATAGCAACTTTGTAGGCGAAAGAAGAGCTACCTGTTGCGCTTCTGAGTCTGTTAATCTTTACAGGAGTAGATCACATCAGCTTACTTCTGTGCAGTAGCTGGTGGCTCACCATGGCCAGTCTATTAGTTAGCAGTCAAATTGTTTACTCAGTATGGATTGTGTCTCAACATCAAGAGAAACTTTTTGGGTGGAGATATGCAAATAGAGTGTGTAGAGTCCTGATGAAGGGATTGGCTGGTTTTACCACCCAGATAGGCTTAAACTAATCTGGTTTAGGAGCACCAGAGGGGAATCTAGATACTAGCAAGAAAAAAAATACGCCACAAATGTGGCAGGTATCCATAAAGGCCAGAAGTTCCTGTCTCAATCAGACCAGAACGTAGATGAGAGAGAAGGAACAGAAGCAGAAGAGTGGAGAACCGGGGATCAACACGGCATCAACTGGGCTGACCTGGGACTGCTACCCCCCAAACGTAAAAGCCAATGGCTTTTGCCCAAAGACTGGAGCGGTGGGGCAGGCATGCCATAGTTGACAGGACTAATTTTTAGGGAGCTCTGGTGGTCCCGTGGTAAGAAGCTGCACTGCAATCCCGAAGTCACGCAGTTTTAATCTGCCAGCTGCTTTGTGGGAGAGGTGAACGTTCTCCTCCAGTGCAATTTACTGCCTCTAAATACCCACTGGAGGGGTCAGCTATAGGTCAGCTCTGACTGGATGGTACCCAACAACAAGAGAACGTTGAGAAACTGACCTGAAGTCGTGAGGCTGAAAGTTGCAAGACCTGTGAGCTCACTTGAGAAGCCATCCTAACTGAAGAATAATCTTATCCTGTTTCCGACCTGTACTATAACTTGTTAGTTAATTTCCTTAACCGGGAATATGTTTCTGAGAGCTCGGTGTGGCCATTACAATGGACTAGCACACTAAGTGATAGAACCACGAAAGCCTCAAGGGGGCAGCTGGTGTCGAGATTGGCAGGAGTGGGTATGGGAGTGGGTGCATCTTGTCCAACCTCTTAGGAAGTGGTTTTGTGCTGTGAACATCATTAAAGGGAACTGTTCACTTTTGTGGAGTTGTTGTTGTCGTTGTTATGTGTTGTCGAGTAGTCTGCGACCCATAGCGACCCTATGTACAACAACTCTGAACCCTGCCCTATCCTGAGCCAATCTTGTCTCTGATACACCTACCCCCCATTACCCCCATCACTGAATCAATCCATTTCATTGAGGATCTCTCTCTCCTGCACTGTTCCACCACCCTCCCAAACATGATGTCCCTCTCAAAGGACTGGTCCCTCCTTGCAACATGTCTGAAGTATGTTAGACGAAGCTTCAGAATCCTTGCCTCCAAAGAGCAGCCTGGTTTCACCCTCTCTAGGGCAAACTTGTTTGTTTTCTTAGCAGTCCATGGTACATTCAATACTCTTCTCCAGCACCACAACCCAAAGGCATCAATTCTTCTATCATCTCTAGCATTTGTGAAGTTAGTGGAGGTCAAATGCAGTCACCATGCTGGCCACACTCCTTTTACATAGACCAAAAGTTATGAAGATGGAACAAGACAGGACAAGATTTCATTCTTTTATAAATGGGGTAATTGTAAGTGGAAGGTGACTTGACGTCTGCTAGCAACAACAATAATGGCAGAATGTCTTTGGTTACAATTGAAAAACACTGGCTTTGTATCACAGGTGCAAGATGAGCTCTTTCTCCTTCCTTGTACTCACTCCTTGAGCAAGAATCTCTGCAACAGCGCAGCCCCTGAAGCCACCACAAGTGTGTGTAAGCTCCATCAGCTCAAAACTCAAAACACAGGCAAGCTCTTTAACTCGTGCTGTGAACTCTGCCATTGTTGGGTTGTTGGTTTAGAAAAAAAGAATCCATCTGCCATAAATCTACATTCCCCCCAAATGAAATATAATACCCCTGCTTTCCTCTCGCAGTCAGATAATCATCTTCTTGTTTTACGAGAAATGATTTAGAAGAGAAAAGAATTGGTCTGACAGTCTCATAAGTTTTAGAAAGTGCTTACCCTGACAGTCCCTTCTCGTCTTTTTTTTTTGCATCCCTATGTATGTACCCAGGTTCATAGGCGCACACACTCTTGAAAGCATGCATGTACCTACTCACACACACTCACACACACACACACATTGAAATCTGGGTCTCTGTCTCATTAAGCCAAAGCTGGAACCACGCTTTTAATGGTCCCTTTTAGGTTAAGAACATTCCTCTATCTTTAAATTGCTTTCTGGTTATTCTCTGTCTGCAGACTAATTTCTGCTCCGCTCCCCACCCCACCCCCAGGCTCTCTATCCCTGAGTTAAGTCTAAGAAAATGGAGAGGACCCTCAATACCAAGCAGACCTTCAACCTTGACATTCACATGGTACTTCAGCACTGGGGGCTGGGGGAAATGTGTGCGTCCACTGTCTTATTAGGTTGTGACTCTGCCTCCAATCTGCTTCCCCCCTGAGGCCACAGACTCAATTGCCTACTTGTCTCCCAGCCAACCCAGCTCATCTCTTGCTAACAAGAGGCTGGCATGTCCCTAAATGCTCCCCCTCAAAACCTCCTCAGCTGGTGCTTAGCAGTGTTCACCTTGAGCCAGCAGGAGATGACACCGTGTAGGTGAAGGGAACATGACAGAGGCCACCACCACTCATCACGTCCCCGAGATGGAAAAGCCCTCGGGGTACTCAAGAGAATGAGAAACTTTTCTTCTTTACCACTGATGTTTATTGATTCGTCCAGTTCATAGGGAGCATCCCTTAATGTTCTGCTTTCATGTTTCTGCTTTGTTGCATGGGTGCAGAAAAGAATATTGCAAATTGATCTGTCTTCTCGGCCTTTGTTGGGAATGGGCTCCTATTACTTTAGTTTCTCGGGCCTGTCATCACATGCTCACATTCCAGGCCACGGATAATCAGCCTAGCTAAACACTGTGAGCCGAGCTGATTAATTTCTAACGTTATTGCCTGAGTCCATTGATAGCAGCCCTGTTTGATGATCTCTGTGAAAGATGGCCACTTCTGATTGTTTGACCTTCGCCCTTCACCCTGAGCTGTCTATTCTACTACCTGTTTAAGCTGACAGCACGTGCATTGCGTCTACATGACGTTTGAAGAAAGCGGTAATGTCTTGGTGTTATGAAAGCTTAGAAGAAGGGCTTTTAAGGGAAACCCATTTCCATTACCAAATTGAGCAGCATTTGAGATCCAATCATATATCCATTAAACAAGAAGAAAAGACATTATCCATAACCTCCAGTATGATTCTTATACTTTAGAATCTACCCATTCATTCTGATTTAGCTTTATATGTTAATTATGTTCAATGGATTTCCACACGGATGTAAAACTCTAGTACAGCTTTTAATCGCTTTTTACACTATTTCCCAGAATTCTGTTATTTAATTACTTTATATGCCACTTACTTCTAAGAGCTCAGAACTAAAGGGTCATCATCACCCACATCAAAAAATGTATATGTGATTTTTGGCGTGTCAGCCCATCTCTAATGTAGCCCTAATATTAGGTGGGATGGGTTTTCTTTTTAGTTTTTATTATAGAGGGGGAGCCTCCTTAACAATTTCAGAGATGTACTTCATTTAGCCTAATAGGCCTTTGGTTGTGAGATAGGTTGGGGTCTATTTATAGAGCTAAGTTCTCAAAAATGCACATAATTTACATCTTCGCTCACTAAGAACCAAGCAGTTAGAGAACTAATGCAGGTGCATTTGGCAGCCATTTTTTAAAGGTCACACCAACTCTGAGACACCTCCCAGAAAAATGGAAGATAATGAGAATACCACGGTCATCCAAGGACAACTCACATCTCGCTTAATGCTTCAAACGTGTGTCCTAGATTGAGGGAACAGGAAAAAGCAGATTGATGTGGAAAAAAACCCACCAAATCATCAAATGGAAAGATAAACATGCTGAACATTAAGCATACAACCACGAGCCAGGGGCCGTGGTCAGCCATGGACATCCCAGGTCTCTACTGAGAAAAAAGTCTTGTTGAGTGGTAACATCTAGAATTAGCATGGTGTGTTTGTTATCATTCATAAACTATAATACTGACACATTATTATTACTGAAGTCCATAGTTTACATTAGAGTTTACTCTGTTGTATGTTGTCGTTGATTGCTATTAACTTGAGCACCACTCATAGAGACCCATGAACAAAAGATCTGAAGTCATTCTATAACTACTGTTGTTTCTCAAAGTTCATAGAGTTTAGGAAGTGGATACCACTCCTGCTTCCAAACCTGTCTTACACTGGGAGCTCCACCAAACACTGTCCACCATTATGGCATCTAACACCACAATGGCACAAGGTTCAGCATCAGAGCAACCCCAGCTTACCTCAGTACTTGACAGAAGAGGGCTGTACCACTATAAACAACTTTTAAAAACAAAGGACATCCACAGGATCTTGCTGACTTTAAACAAGAGGCTTAAATAAAAAATTCCTATGGGTTTTGATAAACATATAATGTCATACATGTGTGTGTGAAATTGCCAGATATTTCCTTTATGACTTGGACATTTTGAATCCTGTGTAATCCTTCTGAACCTCAAAGTCACCAAGCTATTGCCAAAATTCTTCTTTTAAAAATTCTGGAGATTTATTTCTCACGTTTTGGTAGACAACTGTTTGCCTTAGCATCCCAGTTCTATGCCAGTTCCCATCATGTTGATTTCAAGTCCTAGGGAATCCATGTGTATCAGAGTAGAACTTTGCTCCATAGTGTTTTCAGTGGATTATTTTTTTCCCCAGTACATATCAGGCATTTCGTCCAAGACACTTTGGGATGAATCTCTAACTTTCCAATCAGCGGAGGAGTACATTATCCGTGTGCACGTTGGGGATCCTTTACAAGAAAATTGACATCTAACAGGCCATGTCTTCCCTCTTTAAATTGTCTTTGCTATTTGTAAGTATTAATTCTTTTTTATAAATTTAGAATCAGATCATAAAATCCCATCAGCATTCCCAACAGAACGTTTCCTTGTAAGAGCCTTGAAAGCAATTAAGTGTTTCACGAGATTGGGCACAGCCAGTTCTTGGAGCGTAATTTTGATCTATCTTTATTTAGGGAGCTTTAGGTGGCCTAATGCAGCTGCACTGTAATCCCCAAAACACTGGGTTCTAATCCACCAGTTGTTCTGTGGGAAAAGATGGGTAATCTCCTCTCATGCGATTTATTGCCTCTGAAAACCCACTGCAGAGTCAGCTATGAGTCATTTCCAACTCCATGGGCACTACCACAAACATCTAGTTAATATTGAAACAGTGTCAACTATGTTCTCTTCAAATATTATTTCCTTTAGCACTGTGTTTCTGAAATCCTAATTAGTATGTGCTGTTGCATTCCATAAAGTCAATTCTGACTCACAGTAACTCTGCAGTACAGAATATAAATGTCTAATAACGCTGTCATCTTGGCAGGAGCAGCCCACCAGATGCCCCCTCCCAGCACTCCTGGGTGGGCTCCATCCCAGCAGTGGTGTTGAGCAGCTAACTCTTCAGTCGTTTCTCTCCTAGTGCTGCTGGGTGTAGGTAAAGTTTTTCCATCCAAACCTTGTCTGTTCCCTTCACATTTTCCTTTATTTTCATGCTGTTAACCTTTTCCTCTCTTTGCTACACTCCGGTGATCTATGTTACTTCCAGTACAGCTCACCTCACCTCTTGAGCATCTTACTCTGATTCCTCTAACTTTGGAATTTACTCTTTTACACCTGAAGAATTTTCCCATTTGTTGCTGTTGTTAAGTGCCGTCGAGTTGTAGGCGACTCATAGCAACCCAGTGAACGAAAGTCCTTGACAGTTGCATGACTTTCATCTTTTCTCCATGTTCGTATGGTTTCCTGAGGCAAGGTATTTACAGAAGTGGATGCCACTCCTGCAGTGTTTGCCTTTTCTTCTTATGTAATATCTTATACTTACTGTTTCTACTCTTCTTTTTCTCTTATTGAGGTTTCTAAGCATACTTACTTGAAGTTTGTAAACATACATATTTAAGAGTTACTCAGGCATTTTTAGAACCTTGTTGTACTTGTTGTTATGTGCCGTCTTATCTTCCTCTCCTGCGCTGTTCCTCCACTCTCTCAAACGTGACATCCGTTTCCAATGACCTGTCCTTTCTTATAACATGCCCGAAGTGTCTGAGACAGAACCTCAGAACCCTTGCCTCCAAGGAACAGCCACCTAGGGTTAACTTCAATTGAAGGAATTTGTTTTCTTGATTGGTAGTCCCAGTGAGTTGGCATCTTATTTAGCCTTCATTTTCTACCTACAGTTTGAAATTTAGCTTCACAGAGTCATTTAAGGAAAATAATTTTGCAATTGATTTTCTCTTCACTTCCCACCTCTGACTTCATCCCTTTCTTTGTTTGTCTGCATCATACCACCAACCTAGAACCTGGTTGGACAAAATTTGTTTGTCAATGACTTTAGGGTATAGTGCACAAGGATCAGTGAGAAAGTGGATTTAGTTCAGAATATCAAGACTCTAAGTCAACTCTTGGCACCAGCAGTCAGAAATTAAAAGAAAAATTTGCACTGAGAAAGTCTGCTCTAGGGACCCCTCTATAGTCCTAAAAAGCAGCGATGTCAATCTGGAGAGTAAGATGTGCCTGATCCAGGCCATGGTCCTTGCAGTAACTTGCTATGCATCTGGAACTGGACAATAACTAAAGGTGATAAAAGAAGAAGCAATGCCTTTGAGTTGTGGTGCTAGAGAAGAGAGATGGACATACATGCCATAGATTGCCAGGAGAACAAACAGGTCTTTCCTGGAGAGGGTGAAACTAGGCTGCTCCCTGGAGGCAAGGATTTTGACAAGGCTCTGTCACACGTAATGTAGGCATGTGACCAGTCCTTGGAGAAGGACATGACGCTTGGGAGGGTAGAGGAACAGCACAAGAGAGGAAGATGAGATGGATCAACTCAGTGACTGGGGAAATGAGATTAGGTCTGTCAGAGATAATGGAACTGGCTCAAGCTAGGGCAGGGTTCAGAGCTAATGTAGATAGATAGGGTCATTACGAGTCACAGGTGACTTGATGGCACATAACAACAACAACAAATCCACTCTCTTCCTTGGTGTCACTTTCCTTTAAACTCCCAGGAGCAGCTAGCCCTATTTTTAAAGTCTTCATACACAAATGGGTATTGAGATCTAAACAACCACATTCTTCCCTTTTCCTTTAAGCAGTAACTCTGAGTCTAATCTCCTATCAGCCTCTGAGCACCTCACTTTTGGACTGATTGGACCCAACTTCTCAGTCCCCGTTCCTGCTGGTCAGCCTGGAGTCCAATGATTCTTCTTTCTAATTTTCTCACTACCTTAGTTCATCATTCCAGTTCTGGTCCATTAGAATGTTTGTCTTGGTTCTGAAATTGGTTCTATCTTAGCAGGTTTTGGTGTTTTGTTTTATAGGTTACATATAATCGTTGTGTGTACATGCAGTTGTTATGGGTTCACATGGCTGTTACCAAGAGGGATCAAAACACAAATATACTCTGCCGTCTTGGCCTGTGGCCTCTGCTTCATGTTTCCTGTCGTAGTTAAGGCGGCTCCAACTCACAGTGACGCCAGATACAAGAGAACTAACGTTGCTAACTCTTGTATAGTCTGAACGACCATCGGCATGTGCAAGTACATTATTACTGTCACGGCACATTTTGAGTGACTTGACTCAGAGGACTCATCTTCTATTATGACACTGGATGATAATTGATAAGGTTTGGATTGGCTAATTTTCAGAAGTGCATCACTCAGCCTTTCTTGCTAGTCTCTCTTAGTATGGAAACATCACTGAAACCTGTCTGCCATGGATGGCCCTGTTGTTATGTGAGATACTCGTGGCATAACATAATTTCCAGCACCATAGCAGCATCCAGGCCACCAGAATATGGCAAAGTGACAGACAGGTGGTGGTCAGGCTTATAACCCACTGTTGTTGTTATTATGTGTGAGTCGCCTGCAACTCACAGTAAACTTGTATGCAATAGCTCTGAACTCTGAACTCTGGCCAGCCCCACTGTCTCTGATACACCTACCCTCATTACTCCAATTACTATGTCAATCCATCTCATCCAGAGGCTTCTTCTCCTGTGCTGTATCGCTTCCCAGCATTATGTCCTTCTCCAGGGACTGGTCCCTCTGGCCACATGCCCAAAGTATGTGAGATGGAGCTTCAAAACCCTTGCCTCCAAGAAGCAGCCTGGTTTTACCCTCTCCAGTATAAACCTGTTTATTCTCTTAATAGTCCAAATATGTTCAATACTCATCTCCAGCACCACAAACCAAATGCATCAATTATTCTTCTGTAATCTTTGGTCATTGTCCAGTTCTCTGAGGCATGGCAAGTAATTGTGAAGACCATGGACTGAATTGGGTGTACCTTAGTCTCCAGATTGACATCATTGCTATTCAGCACTTTTGAGAGGTCCCTAACAGCAGTCCTCCCCAAGGCAATCAATCTTTTGATTTTCTGACTGCTGGTGTCAAAAGTGTTGATTGTGGAGCCAAACAAGCTGAAATTCGCTTCAACTTCAATCTCTTCTCCATCTATCATGGTATTGCCAATTGGTCCAGTGGTGAGAATCTTTGTCTTCTCGATGTTGAATTTCAATCTATACTGAAGACTGCAGTCCTTGTCCTTCAGCAGCAAACACGTCAAGCCCTCCTCAGTTTCTGCAAGCAAGGCTATGTCATCTGCATAATGCAGGTTGTTGATGAGTCTTTCCCCAATCCTGATGTCACGTTAATCTTCATAAAGTCCAGTCTCCTGAATGATCTGTTCTGCATACAGATTAAAAACCTGTGGAGACAAGATGCATCCCTGACGCACTCCTTTCCTGACTCTGAACCATGCAGTGTTTCCTTACTCTCTTTTGACTACTGCTTCCTGGTCCATGTGTGGATTTCACATAAGCAAAATCAAATGCTCTGGGATTCCTGTTCTTCTCAAGGTTAGCCACAATTTGTTGTGATCCACACAGTCTTTGCATAGCTAATGAAACACAGATAAACATTCCTTTGATATTCATTGTTCTCAGTCAAGAACCATTTGACATTGGTGATAATGTCTCTGGTGGCACAGCCTCTTCTAAATCCAGCCTGTTTTTCTGGTAGTTCTCTGTTGGTGGACTGTTTCAGTCATTTCTGGATAATCTTCAGTAGAATTTTGCTTGTGTGCAATGTATCAGTGCTATTGTTCAAGAATTTCCACACTGTCGGGTCACCCTTGTTTGGAATGGGAACAAATATAATAACCCACTAGAAAGTATAACAGTGCAGAAGGCCAAGGCCCTGGATGGCAGGTTTCACTACTGGAACTCTCAGGAAGAACTCACCGAAGTAGCATAAAGCAATGAATGTAAATCATTCTCTTAGAAAGACAGTAAAGCCTTTCAAGCACCAGGTTTCAAGTTTCTCAAGCGACTGCAGGATCTTGAGGACAGAATTTATGTCAGGCCATTCATATTGTCTACCATAATATCCTGAATCTAGTTAATAGGCTATAAATACTTCAAGAATATTTGGTCACACAGTAGGTGCTCAAGACAAACAGAGATGAAGACGCTGTTGATGTGGGGTGGATCTGGGGAAAGAGAGGATTTTTTTGAACTTGGCGGTAATGTCAGCTCTTTGCAGGTACCGTGCCTTGAAGCACCTAAGTACATTTGTCTCTCAGAAAACCAGCAAATCATTTCTTGGGCCTACATTTCTCCTTTGCCTTTTATTATGGTAGAAAGCAGTGATATGTAATGCTGTCTGAAAGGAACACTAAAATTTCCAACATCTGTGCTGTTTTAGAACATGCTGATTCTTCCCTAGAAGCTATACTATTAAAAAAAAAAAACAGACACCCAAAACTCAAATACTGCAAAAGACCATTATTATAATAACAGGAGAGTAACTAGGAAGGTGTGTACAAAAGCCCAAAGGGGATAGGGGGTGACTCTTAGGTGGTCAGAGTGTGGGGTGGGGGTGGGGGAAGAGTCATCAGTCACAGAGTTTGGTGGGCAGAGGGACGGAGTGAGCGAATTAGGAAAGATCAAGTGGGGACTTGAAAAGATGGAGTAATAGTAGGCATAGATCAATGGTGATTAATTTGATAAAACACAATGTATGGGGACAATAGGATGAAATACAATATGAATGAAGGAATGTGTAAAACAGAACTTATATGAATTTTGCATGCAAACCAATATGAAATAAAAAATTTTTTAAGAAATAAACCCCACCACATTGATGTGTTCTTAATGAAAAACTTTTTATACTGAGTAAAGAGCTAGAGGCGAGTCAAATATTGTCACTAGGACAAGGTAAAAGTGGGACATGCCTGACGTTAATTAATCAAGAAATCAAATGGGAAACCGTTGCCTGCTATCTTACCATCTCAGGGACCAAATGGAGAGGGAATGCTAAGTGATCACAGTTCCTGCAGCTGAAATAACATTTTTCATACCACAGACCAAAGGACAAGGGGACAAAGAAAGTGTCTTTGCTGATTAATTACCTTTGGAACCAGGCCCAGCATGAGCAAAGAGTATAGTCTAGTGACAATACTGTTCGTCCCCTCTGCCCTCCTAAGAAATTGTTCGCTGATTTTCTAAAAAGACAAATGCACTTGCGTATTTCAGACCATGAAATACATAAAGAGGAGATGGTTCCACATACTTTCAAAATTAAATCACGCTTTCACAATGAAAAGAAACCCAATCTCTTCATTTCTTTCTGGGCTGAGATTTTCTTGTGTGCTACCAAGGAAATAGCAAAGAACTGTTGAAAGGAACACTAGACTCACCTGAACTCTTCCACATACCCACCCAGCATATAGGTTATCAGGTTGCATTTGCCAAATGAGAGATTTGAGGTAGATCATGGTGTTAACATCCTTTCCAGATGAACTGCTCTTACACGTTTTCCGTATCTACTGTTGTTGTTGAGTACCATCAAGTTGGAACCGACCCATAGCTGACCCCACAACAGGTTTTCAGGAGGAGATTGCCAATCCTTCTCCAGCGGAGCAGCTAAAGGATTTGAACTGTGAGCCTTTGGGATTGCAGCACAGCTTCTTACCATTAGGCCCCAGAGCTTTCCTATCAACTGGCATTTGTTACCTAGCAAACAACCTCCACAGTCTGGAAATTGGGAAGCAGTGAAGCACCTCAGTGCGTTTGCCTCCAGGCAAAGAGAAACTCTCTCCTCCTTCAAAAAATCTCTCCTCCTGCAGAGATTGGGTAATGATGAACAAGGTCCAATGGTGATTGGTTCTGTAAAACACAGTGCATGGGAATGATTGTATGAAAAACAATATGAATGAAGAATTGTGTGAAAACAATGCATATGAACTTTGCAGACAAACCAATATAAAATAAAATAATAAACAAACAAAAATCTCTCTCCTCAAAGCAAATGGCTGGAAGAAAGGTCAGAATACCAGAGCTCCCAGGATGACTAAGAGTGGGCTCCCAGGAGCTGAGGAAGGAAGGCAAGTCAGCACGGGGCAGGAAAGGGGTCCACTTGCGAGCATACATGTTGATCACTGGCTCCCAGTCTCTGACCCTGATAAAATCTCATTGGAAGGTAATATCTGAAGCAAAATGGCATTCAAGATTGACAACTGATTAATATACAAGCTTGATTATATGCAAATCTTCACTTTCTGTTGACTTAATTGTGATCTGATGTAACATGTATAATTAACACATGTATTTAAAATAAATGTATATTTAATTGATATGCATATTTATAAAATGAATATTTACATTTGTATGTTGCCTTTCAAAAAAAAAAAAGCCAACAAAACAAGAAGGTGAATTTCTTCTCCATAGTAGTTAAGGGTTAAGGGACCCAATGGTGAACTGAGGTAGAAATGAGAAAAAAAGCAGTGAGAATTTGCCTTTGATGTGCATCTTCAAGAAAGCCATGAACTGATGGTCAGAAAGCCTAATACTAGAGCTGAGCCTGCCCCCAGGAATGTAACCTTCTTGTCCCTGGGCCTCAGCTTCCACAGCTGTGAAAGTACAGTTTGGGCAGACGACTTCCAAGCCAGCTTCCAGCTCTACAAGTCTATTATAAGCTCACAGAATCATCTTGCCTTTCAATTTCTTCTGTGAACATGATTGGGCTTTGCACTGATAGTCCTGAGTCTCTCTGATGGAGACTAATGTGCCTGAAAATTGTACTCAGAAGGTCCCAGAACAGTTTGGAAGCCTCAAGTGCCGCTTCTAACACTCAGGGAGAAGCAGTCCTGAGAACAGGCCCACAGACCTCACGGTGTCGAACAAGAAGGACATGAAACATTCACCAACTGAGGTTAGGGCCCTCATGGACTAGCATCCAGGGCTGGACACTCAGAAGGGAAGAGAGAAGAAACAAATTAAATAACACATAAGGCATATGGCCGATCTCTACTCATTGCTGTCAAGCTGAAACAGACTCAGAGCTCCATTGGGTTTTCAGAGGCTGTAAATCGCGTAGGAGTAGATAGCCCATCCATTTCTCTACTGTGGTTCAGGTGGTGGATTTGAACCATATGCCTTTGGATTGGCAGCACAACTCCTAACCCACTAGGTCCTCAGAGCTCCCTAAGCCATATAAAAGACACTATCTAAACAGATGGGGTAATTGATGGCCAATATTTTCAAAAGAAAATAAATAAGCAAATGTCTGACCCTCATTCCTCATACACAGAAAAATAATTACTCTCATGACTGAGTGTAATAAAGTTCTTCTGTGTCTAGCACAAGCAAAAGAATGTCTCATAAAACATGTTGTGGGCCAAATGTTTAGGAAGAGTCGTTCTCAAAAGCGCTCTCAGTGTGCTGTGGATCTGAACATTGCTGGCAGCATGAGGCAGCGACAAGAACTAAGAGACTTGTGTGTCCCTGGCCTGTTCCTGACTGGGTAATAACCTTGGCAAGGAGTTCTGTTTCCCTCCTGGCCGGTCACCTCTTCCTTCAGCTGCTTTCCTTTTCAGAAAACTTAACTCCACCGTCATCAAACAGAGAAATCAAAAAGCTGCTCTCGACTTAAACTTAGAATTGCACACACAAGTAAGGCAGAGTGTCCAAGGAGTGTATAATCCAGTGAAGGAGGCAAACGTGTGCATGACTAACCTCAGTGCAGAGCAAAAACAACCTCCTTAGCACTATGAATAGCATTTAGGACAGGGGTTTGTGTGTGTGTGTGTGTGTGTGTGTGTGTGTGTGTAAATTAACTTACTTCAGAAAGAGCTAAGAAAAGTTGGCTCTCGAAGAATGAGCCACTTTTCGCTAGAGGGGAGAAGAACGTATCCATATGGGATCAACCAGTTGTCATCAAGCTGATTTCAGCTCATGTTGGGAGACCCCACACGTCTCAGAGCAGAATCGTCTGATTCTCACAAGTCAATCACCACATCTTTCTTCTACGGCACCTCAGTGGGGTCAAGCTGATATATTTTTTTGCACTAACTTTTATTTACGGAGTCTATAGCAGCTGGACTGCTTAACCCCAAAGTATGCCCACTCTGGTGACTTAAACCCACCAGTATCTTCACACCTCCACCCACAGGGACCCTCCACAGGGTGAGCTAAGAGTGGCTCAATGGCGATGAGTTTGAGTTTTGAGACTTAACAGCTAAGACTGTTGAGTATTTTTGCCACCCAGGGCTGAAATAATAATTGTTATAGTTTCTTGGACCACGAGGTCTGCATGTAAGTCTTGTAGCAGTCTGGCTGGAGTCTTCCTTTTCCCAGCTCCTGGTCCATCTAGAAAGTGACTGAGTTGGAAGGCTAGAAGCCAGAGCTCCTGTGCACACCATTACTGTTGAGGCATTAGACCCGTGCTCAGTCCTTCCTTGCTTGCTGAAATGGCATCAGTGATTAATTAGTGCAGAGGAGACGTTTCCCGTGATAAATGCCTACACACAATGATCCCTGCACTTTAGTCACTGAGCCAGAACGCACTTGGGTCACTCACTGTCTGTGTTCCAGAAACTGACTCTAAAGCAAAAGAACCTTGAGAACATTTTATTAAGAAGTTGAGATCTACATGCGATTAATTGGCATGGCCCAGGGAAAGGAATGCATATCAGCTCTTGCACGCACACGCAGCGTAGGACTGTATAGTTTGACACATGCATTTCATCTGGTAACAGTGCCTTTTGCAAGCAGATGGGGGAGGAAGAGAGTTTAAAAAGATGGACTCCTATTGTTCCACCAAACAACTTAAAACTGATCGAAGCCTCAGAGGAGGAAAAAAACAAAGCCAGCTCTCTGAGGCTTTCCATCAACCCCTTCAGATAATCGTTGGCGTCCCAGGCAATACTTAGAGAAGTATTAAAATTTGAGTAACACTGGTTTACTTGTTTATATGCATCCCCATAGAATCCCCCACCACGTCTACAGAAGCTTCAAAGGCTCCACAATGAGACCCATCAGGATGGGGGGCGGGGAAGAGAAAAAGACTGGAGCGTTTGGAGACCCTGCCCTGCGTGCAGGCTCTCAGGCATCTGGTTAGCCCAGCCTGCCACTGCGCCTGCGAACTCAGACTGGTTAATTAATTCTGATAATACCACATCGCAGGTGCTGCAGGAAGTATGTTAATTTAAGATCACATCTTACCAATTCCCACAGGTTTCATTCGAACCTAATAAATGAAATAATCTCCACCGCAAGTGCCTTGCTTGCTTAATTAGGCAGAGGGCGAAGAGGCAGTCCCACTTGGGGTGAATCAATGCCACTGGTCACCTTCAAAAACACAACCACGACCTGCCCACGGGCTCCTTCCCCAGGCTCCGGACGCATGCAGATCAAAGCCAAACAAATACGGGGCTCCTGTTGCCCTTTCTCCATCAGAAACCCTGTTTTTTTTTATTTTCCTCACCCAATTTTTTAAAAAATCTAATTTGAAGCGCCGGAGCCAATGAAATTGCACCCTGTTAAAGGAAATTAAACTTTAGTTCTTATTTCATATTAATTTAACTAATAATCACCGTAAGATTCGGGTTATTTTTAGCCAATAGGTTATTTAATGAGGCATTAAAGGGAACTCATTCTCTCTAAACCAATGAGCTAATAGTGAGATAAATGCCACTAGACCCCCAACAGCTCCCTACTCCACTCACCCACCATCACAAATCAGCCTCCACGGGGTAGGAAAAGAGCCACTTACTTGGAAGGGTCAATCCTGGGGGCCTCTTGTCTCTAATGTTTGTGTTTAAAAGTCATCAATCCTCAAGGACTTCCCCAGCTAATGGAGGGAAAAAACAAGAACCCAGATGGGTACCCCCTGGCCTGTTGTTGTTATATGCCATGAAGTCACCAGTGACTCACAGCAACCCTATGCACAAAAGCTCTGAAGCCTGCTCTGTCCTGAGCCAGTCTCACTAATTCTGACACACCAACTCCCACTGTTCAGTCACTGTATTAATCCATCTCATCGGGGGTCTTCCTTTCCTGTGCTGTCCCTCCACCCTTCCAAGCGTGATGTCCTTCTCCAAGGACTGGTCCCTTATGGCTCATGTCCAAGATATGTGAGATGGAGCTTCAATATCCTTGCCTCCAAGGAGAAACTTGGTTTCACCCTCTCCAAGACAGACCTGTTTGTTCTCCTGGTGGTTCATGGCATGTTCAGGACTCTTCGTCAGCACCACAGCTCAAAGGCATCTGTCATCCTCTATCCAGTTCTCTGATGCATAGCAACACACAAAAAAAGACTGCATGCCTACCAACATAGAAAAGAAAATTTGATAAGTACATATTTTGAATTTGCTGATTTGAGTTCTGTATAAGAACAGTTACTAGCTCTGACTGCTGACAAGACTTGGAGAACTTTTAAATTAATCCTCAAGGTCCGACCCCCTAAAACTCCTAAAATAGGAGTATTTTATACGCCATCAAATTCACCAACATAGAGTCCATTCTGACTCATAATGACCGTGTATGACAGAGTGGACCTCTCCAGAAGGTTCCTGATGGCACAGCTGTAGAGAGAGGGGCTGCTAACACACAGATAGCACCTCTCTAGAAGCTGGAATCCACCAGTTATTCAATGGGAAGATGAGGCTCCTCCTAGGGATGGGTACCCCTGGAAATGTGTGCGAGGCTCAGCTGTGACTGGATACCCCCTAGATGCGAGGAGTTTGAGTTTCTTAGTTTTAAATCTTTCTTAAAGCAAGCAGCCTCAGTTTTTACTTCTGGAATGACTGGTAAATGTAAACTGTCAGCCTTTTAGTTAGTATCCAACACTGTTAACCAACTACATCACTAAGAGTAATTTTTGTCCACCATCAAGTCAAAATAACCCATAACTGACCCTCCTGCAGGTTATCAGAAGCAGTAAATCATACAAGAGGAGACTGACCATCTTTCTCCCATGGGGTAACTGATGGATTCGAACTGCATGCCTACTGGTTGGCAGCACAGCTCATTACCACTAAGCCATCATAAACAGACCCCCAGATCCTGGCGGAGACTCTCAGATAAGTTGACTCATCCAGACTGAGGAGGTCGAAGTTCTAACAGAGCATCTACAAAACACTTTTCCTACGCTCCACTGGATTGGGGCAAAATTATATTCACTTCACTTCAGAATCTCCACAGGAAAGGATTTACCTGAATTCCGTCCCTAGCCTCGCTTCCTAATAAACAGCTGACAGTGGAGGCATCTGGTCAAAGCTCAGAAATGATTGAGCTAAGATATAAAACTACCACCAACAGGAAGCCTAGTGGCCTAGTGGTAAGAAGCTGAGGTGCAAATCTGAAGGCATGTGGTTTGAATCCACCAGCTGCTCTGTGAGAGAAGGATGGACAATCTCCTCCTATGCAATTAATTGTCTGTGAAAACCAACTGGAGGGTTAGTTGTGGGCTGGTTATAACTTGATGGTACACAACAATAACAACACCACACAGGCCTTGCCAAGGACATGAATTGTAAGAAAATGCTGTCCTGAGGTTATTCCAGGTTACTGCTGATTTCTTGAAATGCTTCCTTATCTCCATTGCAAAATATTCACTCCCTCCCCCTTGACTAGAGCAGGAGGCTTGACACAGCCAGCGGACCTTTGTCGGAAGTTACCACCAGGAGCTGTCCAGTCCATCCTCCTGTGGAGACCCCATAGTAGCTGGTTTGGGTTAGTTGGTCTTAATTCCAGGACTCACGTTGTAACCATACTCTACCTGCTTATGCATCTCTATAGAGGTGTGCTCTGTAGAGACTCCAGTGGTAGATCTCTCAGAAGTAGCTCACTAATTTATTTCTTTTCATTTCCAGGGTGCCTCAGGGTGAACTCAACTCAAGCCATTTTCTGTTGGCAATGACGCATGTTAACCCTTTACACCACCATTACTCCTTGCTAGAAATAGGGGCCCCCAGTGGATGGAAGGTTTTCAGAGGGGCCCGCTCAGTAGCTTCCACACCCTAGCTCACTGCCTCCTCCCAAGAAGGGGTCCCTTGCCCAGTTTACAGGGGTGGCACTTGGGAACTAGGCTAGCTCTCTACCTCCTAGACTCAGCCATCTTTTCCCATTTTCCATTTTCTGAGCTTGGATGTGAAGAAAAAGTTGAGCAAGTACCCAAGCCTCAGAGGAGAAAGCCAGCAAACACTGCCAGGTTTTGCTAACCCCTGCTTGAAATAATCAAACCCCCAGCGTCCGCCCAACTCAGCCAAGGCTGCCTCTGTCGCCGGCCCCAGCCTTGCTAAAAAATTCATAAACCACAGAACAGCTGGGCCACAGTCTGCTTTCAGAGCAAAGCATCCACGGCCAGGTTTTTATCTAGACACCACTGAAGAACTGAGCATTTATTCCTGACAGAAACTTGAAAGAGGAAATCTTACTGGCTGTCGACTCAAGAGTCACACGAGGACAGATTTGATGGGGATCCCATGCATATTCCAGCTAGATAAAAGATATTATTCATTCCTAAAATGTCTTCAGAGACTCCATTAATGGAGAAATTCCAAGTGACAGAAGTAACACACACACACAAAAAAGTCCCCTAATGTCTACATACAGTTGTGTTAGGATGGATCAGGGGTAGGAATGCTTAATAGTTAGACCATATTTCTTTTCATTGTACCTGAAAGCATAAGAACTGGCTGAGGGAGAGGCAGAGGGGAAAGGGGTGCCCCCTGGAAGGCATATGGGACTGGTTAAGTGCTTTTTTTTCTTAACAGGAGAGATTTTGTTAGGAAGTTGTCGTATTTTGACAATTTGAATTTCCTCAGTCATGACAGACTTGATAATGAAAGATCTTACCTTATTATGCCACCAATATTCCAATATCATAGATAAAGCTGTAACACTTGTAGCATATGTCTATTTTTAAAAAACATCTTTCCTCACTCTAGCCCGAGTCCCCACAACCCTGACACAGCCTGTGAACGCCGTCATCATTTCCTGAGAAGGTGGCAGAAACGGAGAGAGTTAAATGCTCCCCCCACGTCCTGCAGCTAATTGGAGGCAGAATCCGCTTAGACCCAGGAATCTTCTCATTGCACCGATTGTCTTCACACTAAAGGAATTTCTTGTTCAAATTAGAAAGTTTTCTAGGGATATAGTGGCTGAGCACCAGCTAAGAAGTCTATAGAAATCTTTACTAAAAAAAAAAAAAAAAAAAACCCATCATGGCATTCTAGTAAATTCTGACTGTCCTGTAGGGCAGACCAGAGCTGCTCATGTGGTTCTGAGACGCAGATCACTTTTGGAAAGAGATCACTACATTGTTGTCTCTCAGAGTTTCTTTGGGTTAGCAGCCAAGGATTCGAACCACTGAACTTTGGAACAGTAGGTGAGGCTGATCAATTTTCCAGAATTAGGTAGGATAACAAGTGAAAAATGAATAGACAGTTGCCATTGAGTTAATAATAGTACTTCTGAGGACATTAATTCTTCACACCACCCAGAGATTCCAATAGTAATGGTAGTACCACAGCCATTTTGGATCTATTCTAAAGAGGCACAATTATTTTATACATCACTTACACAAAGAACAAGCACCCAAGAAAGGAGATCCTTTTATCCCCCTGTCCCCGGGAGCGAGGCTAGCCAACCTGGACCTAGGGTTTGAGCCAGGAGGCTTCCTTAAGCCCAAAGACAGCTGGGAGAGGAAGCAGCCATGCTGTTCCTGGTTGGCTCCTCCCAGGATCTTGGGAAGTTCTCCTTGCCGGATGGAGCATTGTGGTGTGAACGCAGGAATCATGGCCTAGTGGAAAGGAAGTTATGCTACCAAGCCAAAGGTGGGTGATTTTCATCTGTGGCCCTCGGCCAGGTTGAAATTGTTTTCCTGTCAAACATTCTTCTAGGTGGTATAGCACTGGTCTGTGTGTTGCTGTACAGAGGTAACTCGTGGTTGCTGTGATGCTGAAGACTGTGGCAGTGATGTGCCAATCATGGTAACAGGTACCCATGGTGGACAGTGTTGGCTGGAGCTTTCCAACTAAAACAGGCCTGGACGCAGGAATGGCATCCACTTCCGAAATAGCTTGCCTCCAGAAACTCTACGTACGAACAGTGCTCAGGCCGTTTGTTCATAGAGTCGCTATGAGTCATCTATGACTCGACAGCATTAAACAACAACAACAATAGGTCACCAAGGAGTTTCACCAGGGAGTTTCACTTTCCATGAGAGAGTAAAGAAAATGTGCCATTTGAAATAGGCCAGCTCGGAACTCTCACAGCTCACCCTCAGGCCTCTGAGGAAGAAAATCTCTGTGAGAATCTGAGCCACAGCTGGGATCCACTCAGGTCTGAGGACTGAGCTCACACCACTGGTGTGATCCAGTAATTCTCTAGAGAGGAAATTAATACAAAGTGAGCTTAGGTAACTCCAGTTTCCTTTTGAAGGCAAGGATTTTGAAGTTCCATTTCACAGACTTTGGGCGTGGTGCCAGGAGGAACCAGTCGCTGGAGAAGGACATCATGCTTGGAAGAGAGGAGGGTCAGTGCAGAAGACAACCCTGGATTGACAGGGACTGTGGCAATGGGATGAGGTGTGTCAGAACTGGTGAGGCTGGCTCAGGATAGGGTCACTGTGAGTCACAGAGGACTCAATGGCACATAACAATAACAACAGGGAACTCCAATGGGTAGAAACAAATATAAAGCCTCTTGCAAAGAATTCAACTTCCATTCAAGCCAAGAGATGATAAAATTCTATTGATTATAGGGCATGGGTTAGTTGCTGAGATAATAACATGTAAGAATTGACAGAGTACATATCAGTAATGATTTTCAGGGCTGAAATATTAACATAAATTTATATAATTATTACTCTTTTTTTTATTTGTTGTGAGCAGTGCACCTTTTGTCAATATTCTGCAAAATGTGAATAAAAGCATTTGGGGGGAGAAAAGAAAGAATATTTAATCTGAAATAAACAACCTGGCTTTGCATACTCAGTTCTAAGAAAGTTTCAGAGTTTCTTCTAATTGGATTTTGCTATGAAGAAATGATGTTTGTTGTTGTTGTTATGTGCCGTTGAGTTGCCTGTGACTCATAGCAACCCTATGTAAAATAGTTCTGGACCCTGCTCTATACTGTGCCAGTCTTACTATCTCTGACACACCTGCCCCCATTATTCCAGTTACTGAGTCAATCCATCTCATCGAGGGTCTTCCTCTCCTGTGCCGTCCTTCCACTTTCTCAAGCATGACATCCCTCTCCAAGGACTGGTCCCACCTTGCAACATGTCCAATGTATGTCAGACGAAGCTTCAGAATCCTTGCCTCCAAGGAGCAGTCTGGTTTCACCTTCTCTAGGACAAAGGCATCAATTCTCCTTCTATCATCCCTAGTCAGTGTCTCTGATGCATAGCAAGTGATTGCAAAGATGCTGGCCTGTATCAGGAACACCTTAATCACCAGACTGACAGCATTACTCTTCAGTACTTCGGAGAGGTCTCTGACAGCAGACTTTCCCAAAGTAATAAGTCTTTTCATTTCCTGGCTGCTGGTGCCAAGAGTGTTGATGGTGAAGACAAGCAAACTAAAACTGTTTATAATCTCAATCTCTTTACCGTCCATAACGATGCTGCCAATCAGCTCAGTGGTGAGAATCTTTGTCTTCTTGATGTTGAGCTTAAATCCATACGGAAGGCAGTCTCTGACCTTCTGAAGCAAGTACTTCAGGTACTCCTCAGTTTCAGCAAGCAGGATTGTGTCATCTGCATAACACAGATTGTTGATGAGTCTACCTCCAATCCTAATGCCACATTCCTCCTCATAGAGCCCAGCCTCCCAGATAATCTATTTTGCATATAGATTGAAAAGGTATGGAGATAGGACTCATACCTGGCATACACTCTTCCCAGTTTTGAACCATGCAGTGTTTCCTTGCTCTATTCAGACGACTTCCTCTTGGTC
>NW_006399761.1:26869645-26891224 GCF_000299155.1 Elephantulus edwardii | reverse complement strand
CTGAGCGAGTTCGGCCCTTTTGATTTTCTGACTCTAGCTCCTCGCACATTTCATTGTAGTATTTTGCTTTGTCATTCCGAGCAGCCTTACTATGAGTAAATGTTATTTCAACTGACTCATATGAAAACAAGAAAACAGCCTGTTCATATACCAAAAAAAAAAAAAATCTAGAGCTTAAATAAAGCTGAGTCTGATGACCAAAGCAGAGGCAATGCCTTTGAACTGTGGTGTTGAAGAAAATAAATTAATAGATTGTGGACCATCAAAAGAACAAGCAAATCTCTCTCAGAGGAAATGTAGCAAGAGTGTTCCTTTGAGCAAAGATGGTGAAACTTTCTCACACTGCGGGCAAGTTGTCAGAAGTCACCAGTTCTTGTTGTTGTTGTTGTTGTTATGTGCCATCGAGTCGCTTGTGACTCATAGCGACCCTATGCACAAGAGCCCTAAATGCCGTTTTATCCTGTGCCAACCTCGCCACCAGTTCTTAAAAAAAAAAAGTTATGTTGGGAAAGTCAGGAAGGATCAGTAGAAGAGGCAGCACCTCAGTGAGATGGACTGATGCACAGTGACTAGAGCAATGATCTCGAGGACGGTGGGGATCATAACAACGGGGCTGGATGGGCAGGGTTCCCATCTGTGGTGTGTGAGGTGATGATGTGTCATTGTCAAGTCAACAGCACCTGACCACCACCGCCAGCGCAATGACTCAGATGTTCTCGTCAGGACCTGGAGTTGCTCGTCCAGCCCTCGAGTCAGCATCCTCCACCTCAGACTTCACACTTGGCTGCCGGCAGCTCCAGGATTAGCTTTCCCGTCAGCAGTCTCAGGAGAAAGCAAGCGTTCATTTCCCACTGCCATCACCAATCTCAGGAATGAGTGTCGCAGCTTGCCTGAATCATGGATCATTCCTGGGCTAGGCTGGAAGTGAGAGCTATGCCAAGCCACGTATTTGTTGCAAACGGAGAGGAGTGATTCTGCTCAGTGGTGCCATTACCAACGGAACGGTGGTCCACTATTGTGACTGTGCTGGAGAAAAATCACACTCTACTTGTGGGCACACACACACACACACACACACACACACACACTCTTGAGCAAAATGACAATGCCAAGTGTAAATAGAAATTCAAGGCAGCTGAGCTATGTGATAGACAGGACAAGACCAGGATTAACAAGTGCTGTGAGTGACAGAAATTGTAGGAGTTTGATGGAGGGAGAAGTGACTGAATGGAAGTAATCTGGGAGAAAACTGTAAGATAGTGAAGGCTAAAAGGAGAGGGAAGGAAAGTGCGAGGCCAGATTGAAAGCTCGGGAGGAATACACAAAATACCTAGAAAAGAGACTCAAAGAACACTTCACCGCACACTGGTCCACAGGACCCACACAGGGCTCCTGTGAAGTGGAGTTGCTTTGCTGGCAACTGATTAAGTAACATTACTAATAATATTAGGATCAGCTTGGTAGACTATGAAGTCAGTTGTTGTTATTACTCACCATTGAGTTAAAATTGACTCATAGCTGACCCTCCAGTGCGTTATCAGAGGCAGAAAATGGCACAAGAGGAGATTACCCAGTTTACCACTATACCTTGGAGCTCCCGAAGTCAGGACAGGGAGGATCCTTCTAAATTACCTCTTTCCTGTTGCCATTGGTTGTGTTTCTATCACTTGGAACCAGAGAGTCTAGACTAATAAAGTCTGTGTTCAACACATTTCTGAAGCTCGCTGGATCTCAGACAAGGTCAGGAATGTAGTAGTTGGTCAGTAATTATTTAGTCTTTTAATTGACTAGATTGGTGATTGACTAAATCTTTACGAACCTAAATAAGACTAACAGAGCAGATGAAAGTGGACCTGGAGCTTCTGTGGGGAGAACAATTTCTCAGCATGAATCCAAGGTTAGATTCTGTACAGAGGGCTCTTCCTTTCAAAAGAGACCAATTAACTATCCCTCCATACTGTGCCTGGCCACTGCGCATGTAAATACCTTGACGTTGGAGGCACTCTGGAGGTTGCTGTTAAAATTATTTTCTGCCCTTTAATTTGAATTTTACTTGATACCTGAGTATTTGTCAAACGACACACTTTGGTGACAGTGGTTGAAGTACCAAACGAGTATTTCTTTTCATTCAATTGAGTTCCCACAAATACCACAAAATTACTCTCCAGTATCACAGAAAATGTTTCCAGAGAAGGTTGAACAAGATGTAACCTTTCACCTTCTAACTCTATCACCGCTGAGGTGAAACCTTTGTTAAATCCAGATTTATATCCCTTCTTGGTTCATATTGCCTACTGTGAACACAAAGGCTGCCTCTGTTGCCAGAGAGAATACATTTGCTCACTGAATTCTCTTGGTCTTTATCTCCTTTCTCTTGAGGATTGTCAGAAAATAGAGCATTGACTCCTGGTCTCTTTCTGTCTCTCACTCTCCTCTTAGTGCCTCTTGCCGTGTAACAAGATTGTTAAAGACAAATTGCTAACCATCCTTCTTACACACACACCTCATTAAAGTGGTTGTGCAATTTTCTCTCATTCTTTCTCCAGGGTCGCTGCAGGAACACAGCCATTTCTAATAACTGCCACTGGTGATGCAAAGGCTGGGCTCGGGTGAGAGTGTGTATATGCACTTTGGTGTTTGCAAAAGGCTTTCAGGTTCAAGAAACATCCTTCTGCTCTCAGAGCTGAATGACTGGCGTGCTGGGGATCCTTCGGCGCCTGGCTTCATTTTGATTTGACTTCTGTCAATGTACTGAAAACTAGATGAAAGACTTCTGGATAAACATACGATATAGATAGTTTATAATCATCTTCTTCTTCCGTGTTATTGAAACATCAATGCAGAAGGACATAGATAAACCTCCTTTGCTAACTCAGGTCAAGTGAAGTCTCAAGTTTCCAAAATTCAATAAAAATCCTGCACAGAGCCCGGCCGGATATGCTGGGCAGGACGTGCCCACAAGCTGCAAAACTGGAGAGACAGACAGTTGCGCTAATGTCTTGGTGGATGGTCTTCAAGCCTCAGTTTCCCCATTTATGCAACAAAAAGTAAAACACCTGCCAGTTCACCTAGCAGATATACTAAAAGATCCCATACAGTAACTTGTGTGAGAAGACTGGAAAAATACAGAGAAATGAACAAGGTGGGAAGTCTTTGACATACACACGGATTCTCACAAAACCTGGCAAATATGGTTTTTTACGTAACTTGAAGGGACTCACCCAGACACAGAAAGAACAGAAGGGGAGGAAGCCAAGGAGCAGCAGACTTGCTGGCATTCTTGGGGGCTACAGAGCCCAGCTCTGAACATAATAGGTCATAAAGTTCACACCCTCCAAGAAGCTCAGACCCTATTAAACACATCAGGTCATCAACTGAGCAATCTGCCACGCAATGACACTGAAAACAGTGCTGCTGTTAATGACAGGGGACAATCTCAAACCCCAGACGTAGTGACCTTAGCTATGAGTGTAGTGTAAGAAAATTAGAAGGGAGGAAAAAGGAAAAGGCTTAGAGTGCATGGTAATGTGGCCACTGGTCTTCTTCAGCCCTGCCCATAGGCTGTTTCAGGCCCATCCTGTGCTTAAACCCTTAACCACAAGCCTGACAAAAATTGGAGGGTCCTGCCCAAAGGAGCTCTGGTGGCCTAGTGGTAAGAAGGTGTGCTGTTAAAGGCACATGGTTCGAATCCACCAGATGCTCCACATAAGGAAAATGGCCAGCCTCCTCCTGTGTGATTTACTGCCTCTGAAACCCACTGGATGGGCAGGTTCAACGTGATGGCACACAACAGCAATAACCCAGCTGGCTAGTGAGAGTAGAATGGGTCTTAACATTAGTGTCCAGATGCTCCATAAACACCAAAGGGCAGCACCGTTGTTCACCCGTGTGATCATAGCTCAGTCAGAGTTGGGTTTCATATATGCTTTGAATGTCCCTATGAGGGTCAGTTTAGAGATTATTGGTCCCCTATGAGAGCTTGCCTTGGTCCTAACCACCGTCCTGTCCTCATAACTTCCCAAACTGGAAGCTTTGGAGTCAAATGGACTATAAGCCCAGAAAGTGAGTTTTGGGATTCCCAGGACTAAGCTCGCCTTCCTGGTAGGTAGTCGGTGACACCTCTCTGCCACTGCCCATCTCTCTGTTCTTCAGTTTCCCTGTGCTCGATTTACTCTCTTAGGGTTTATTCGCTTATAGTCCCATTTTGTTCCCAGTGTCGTAAGTCCTGCCCTGACGTCTAACACACAGTGTATTCCCCCTAACTTGGTGTTCAAGCTCTGCACACCTGGCCCCCACAACCTGTCTATTGTTTCTCTATCACGTCTGATCTCAGAAGTTAAGTAGCATCAGGCCTTGTTAGTTACACTTGCTGCTTAAGAGACCACAAGTCACCATTGGTTCCGATCCTCAGCCACTCGTCAGCAATTGCCTCCTGTTAAGACTCACCGAATGGAGGCTCCTTACGCGTCAGAACTGACTGGCTGGCAGCGAGAGGTTTTTTTTTCTCCCTCCCATGTTTTCCGGGAGTTCAGGAGCTCTGGTGGTAAGTACCTTCACTGTAAAGCAAAGTCACTCAGTTCAAATCCACTAGCCGCTCTTCAGGAGAAAGATAATCTCCTCCTGTACAATTTACGGCAGAGGCAAACCCACTGGAGGGGCAGTTATGGATCGGTTCTGTCTTGACAGCATAAAAGTAAACAAGAGCTCACATTTGCTGTTCCAGGTATCTGGAACATGCTTTCTTCAAATCATCCTGCCCATTTAGAAAATCATTCTTGGTAAAAATGCAGCCTGGGTACTGCTGCTAAGGACATGTAATCAGAACGGGGCATTCCCTAGAGAATGGCAGTATGCTTAAAAAAAATAAATAAATAGAGAGTTGGAGAAGGAGATAGAGATTCTGACATAGATTGGCATAGTAACTGTAGCAACAAGCTTAAAGATATTGTGAAGATGCTGCAGGATTGGTCAAGGGTTAGATCTTTCGGTCTAACATCAGAAACCCATTTCCTTCTCTCTGACTCTTCATATTCACATATTCTCATCTTTAGGACACAATTCAAAGCTTCTCCCCTTGAAGTTCTCCAGTTAGCCTGAGTCTCCATAATCTCAGATAGCCATCACTTTGGGAGAAGCAACTCTTACTAAAGACGTGTAGCCAGAGTGTTCCTTGAAGGCAAAGGTGATGAAGCTTCACCTTTCATATTTTGGACAAGGGGCTATTCCTTGGAAAGGGACATCATGCTTGGAAAGATGCAGGGTCAACGAGATGGACTGACAGAGTGACTTCAGCAATGGGCTCGAGTGTGTCAGAGATGATGAGGACGGCACAGGATGGCACAGGGCTCAGATCTATTATTCATAGGATTGCTATGTGTTGTTCTCAACTCAATAGCACACAACAACAACAAGTGATGAGAGTAACGTTCTTTTTCTAGAATGTCTATAATTTTGCTTATGTTCACATATTACTAATAAAAAAATAACTCACTTTCCTTCTTATATATCCCAAGTATCTAACAGTAATTCTTCAGTTAGGCAATGTCCTTGGTAAAAAATCAGGGATCACTCTAAAGAAAATATTGGTTTTATGCTTACTTTAGATTTTGGGCTTCCGTTCTCAAAAGACAATTCTGAGACAAGATATCACATAGTCCTGGTCATGAGTATGGTCTGGGGTCAAACAACCAGAGTTCCAATGATAGTGGCATTGCTTACTACCTGTGTGACCCCAGATATTACTTAACCTCTCTGATCCTAAACTCTCTCCCTAGGGCTGTTATGCTGCCTAAAGCAATATATGCAAAGCACTTTGATTCTTAGTCTACATAAGAATTCTTTGATTCTTATGTAACAAACAATGAAAGAGTTATTATTAATATTTTTTGTGTTTGCAAGTTTTCTATTTTCTATTGGACTGGATCTGTAAGCTCAGAAGAATCTATAAAATGAGGGCAATTAAATGTATTTTTTTAAATGCCTGGATTAACTTGGAATATTTCTGCTCCCTCTGCACATGGACTGAGGTGAAATTTTGTGAGGGTCATTAACATACTTTAGGCAGTTCACCAGAGTTCAAGTTAAGGTTTTGCTGTGTTAAAGTCTATACTATGTCTACAGTTTCTGGTTCAATAAGTGGAGAAAGAGTTAAGAGAAGATGAGGAAAGAGGAAGAAAGGGAGAGGAAGAGGAGAAATAATGAAAGGGAGGGAGGGAAGGAGGAAAACAGAAAGGGAGGGAGAAAAAAGCCTGGCCCTTCACCATCCTCCCATTTTTCATGCCCCACAGTGACGTTTGATTATTTTTAATAGTGAAAATATTGCCACACACCAATTCAAAATCGATTTATTCAAATGGACAGAGGGTCTGATCCTTTACCATAAAAGGAAGCGCCCGAACTCTGCGCAAGCTCTCCTCCCAGATCCTGGGGTGGCACATGGCTGCCTAGAACGCTATCAAAACAACACATAATAAGTGACAGATTTTTCAAATCAGATAAAGATGGGAACCAGATTATCTGTCTGGGAGTGATAGATTGCAGCAATAATAAATTCACTTGAAGACACTGGATCAATTTTTAATCAAGCCAAGAATTATTATTGCAGAAAGATAAAATGACCCATGAGAAGATGCCTTAATTTTCCACCAATCAAATTATAGCCTTTCTAAATAAGATGTAATGAGATCCATGGAATATCCAGGTTACACATCCCACCTAATTACCCATGTTCCCTGTCATGTAGTGATATACTAGTGGTAAACTGACCTCTGAATTCGCCCAGATGAAAAGGTAATTAGTTTTTCCACCAGGCTATAGTGAAAATAACAGCAGCGACACATGTCATCTCCTTCCACCAAGTCACAGTCTCCGAGGTGTTTGTTCTTAAAATATACAGGATGTGACCTACTGGGTAATAAACTACACAGTCATTAAGTGAAGCTCATGTCTGACAGAAAAACAGCCGCCATCTCGAAGTCGAGAAAAAAGGGCCTGGAGGTAAAGCAAATCAGTCCACACTTGACATTAAACTTGATCAGCAGGGAACAATCTCCCTCCCCACCCTCCCCCAGGAGCCACCAATCAGGAAATGTAACTTGTAATTATTGACAATCGTGAAGACCCTGGAAGAGAGGCAGAGACCCATCCATTCCATCTGCCCTACTTGTTCCCATCCTTCCTTCTGGGCCTCAATGTCTGGATTTGGGTTCAGTCTCAATTCAAGTTCCTTCACCTTCCTTCGAGCTGCTGATAGGAAAGGGCACCACTGGAAATCAGACCTGAACGGATTCCTGCTCAGATCCTCTCACCATATATTCATTCAACAAATAGCTACTGTAAACCAGACACTCCCACTTTTCATCAGGTTCTTCACCCTGACTTTGCATACGTGTCCAAGCTCTTCTAGCATAAGGATTTCCCACTGTTGTGGTGGTTATGTGTCATTGAGTCGTTTGTGAGTCATAACAACCCTTTGAACAATAAACAGCTCTGAATCCTGCTCTATCCCATGCCAACCTTATTGTCTTTGACACACCAACCCTCATTAGCCCAGTCACTGAGTCAATTCGTCTCATCGAGGGTCTTCCTCTGTCCCTCCACCTTCCCCAGCATGACATCCCCTTCCAAGGACTGGTTCCTCCTTTCAACATGCCCAAAGTATATCAGATAGAGCTTCAGAATCCTAGCCTCCTCCCATATTTACCCAAAATCTTTAACTAACTAGCTGATAAATATATCACTTGACTCAACCCAGTCTTACCCTCCCACTAGTGCCTATGTGCCTCTAAAAAGACTACTCACCTCACTCTCCTGCTGTCCATGCGGTTCCAGCTCACAGCTGACCCTCCAGCGAGTGTATCCAGGTCTGTAAATAGCACGGAAGGAGATTGCGTGGCTTCTCTCATGGGTAGCTGGTGGATTAGAACCACCAGAGAAATAAACGCCTCCTTTAGTGTTAGCCGCAGGACTGTACAGACCTCACTACCAGAGATCCCTTACAGAGACTGTCAGTACACGTTTCAGTGTTTCATTTGGCATTCCAGTGTTAACAAGAACAAAGTGTCAGTTTGAGATGAAGCCACTGAGTACTAAAACCTCTGAGGAATGGCTGATACATCTCAAAGGTTGTGCAAACTGAGACTTTGCACTTTCAAAAAAGGGTGCATGGCTACCTCAGCTTCCCTAGCCTAATTGCTCTCAAAACACACGGAGTGTCTAACAAGAGAGTAAGCCTTCACAATGAGAATTGATGACCAGAATCCAATGAATGCATTCAAGAATAGATTCTCCCTTTGATTAATGATGATTGTTCTAGTTTATGACTTTTTAATTACTGTATGAACATGTAAACTTTTTTTTTCAACATGTAACTCTCCAAGAAATCAAATCTAGGGTATACTTTCAGGAAGAAACAAGACAAATAGGTTTTTCTAATGTAGCATCTGCTGTCACTTTATTCAGATTCAGATCTCCATGTTAATACAAAATTTAATAATAACAACACTAGGTTGTTTATTTTTTTATTTATATGTTATTTACATTTTATTACATATCTGTTGTTGTTGTTGTTATTGAGTACTAGCCTGTCATAACCAACTTACAGCAGGTTTTCAGAAGTAGTAAATCACATGAGAGGAGAATGTTCTTCTTTCTCTCACAGAGCAGCTGGTGGACTCGAACTGCACAGCTCTGAGTTGGCAGTGCAGTTCCTTACCGCTAAACCACCAGGGAGGAGCTCTGGTGGTAAGGGACTGTGCTGCCAATCTGAAGGATGCGGTTAGAATCTACCAACTGCTTCTCAGGAGAAAGATGGATCATCTCCTCCTGTGTCTTTACTGTGTCTGAAAATCTGCTTCTGGGTCAGCTATGGATCGGTTCCAACTCTATAGTAGATAAAAACAGGTCACTAGAGGCCCCCTGAGCAAACACTGGTTTTGATTTTTTTTATTTCAAATAAATGAATGTTCTAAGCCAGACCTATCTCCCTTATGTCGCTGATCACCTTATAGAACTGTCCATAATCTGACTTAAATTCGAACAGCGGAGGTGAGTTGAGTTCCAGACTTGACAAGTGAGTGTCTAACAGCCATTGTTGCAGAGATTTCACCAGTCTCAAGCATACCGGCAAGCCCATTTTTGTCAGCTACTACAGCCTTCAATATGGGTTATATCTCAACATCAAGAAAACAAAAAGTATCACCACTGAGGCCATATGCAGCATAATCACAGATGAGAGATTGAAGTTGTCAACTGTTGCATTTTTCTTAGATCCACCAACATCCATGGTAGCAAGAGAAAATAAGTCAAAAGATATGTTGCATTGGGGACATTTGCTGTCAAGGACTTCTCCAAAGTACTAAAGAGCAAATATGTCAGTTTAAAGATGAAGCTGATGTAAGACATATTTTCAATCACCCTATATGGCACCTAACAGCAATAATAATAACATATAGAGGTTATGTATGTATATATTTTATAAGATCAAAGCCTTCAATGTGGATCACACTTCAATATAAAGAAAACAAAATTCCTGTCAATTAGGCCAATAGACAATGGCATGGTGAATGAGAAAACACTTGAAATTGCCAAGGATTTCATTTTACTCAGCTCCACATTCCACCCATGGCAGCAACAGCTAAGAAATCAAACACTATATTGCATTTCAGAAAGAGAGGGAGGAATCACTACCAGGGCAGCAGAGATTGGTGGACAGATGGACGAGCTGTGAAGGAATAGGCAGATGTGATGGGACTTGACCAGACAGGGTGACAAAAGAGATGATCACTGGTACTTGGTTAAACAAAATAGAATGTATATGAATAATTGTCTAAAATACAATATACACGAATAAACACAATATGAGTATGAGAATGAGTGTACGTGAATATGTGAATGAGTGTATGTAAACTCATAAAAATATTTTTTAAAGATAGCATATTCTGTAATTATGCTAAAAAGAACTTTGAAGTTTTGAAAAAAAGAAAGCTGTCTTTGGAGCCAAGGTGCACCTGAGCCAAGCCATGAAATTGTCAGTCATTTCATATGTATGCAAAAGCTGGGCAATGAATAAGGAGTATAAAATAATTAATGCCTTTAAATTATAGCGTGGGTAAAGAATGTTGAAAATATTATTGACTCTCAGAAAAACAAATAAATGGATCTTGAAAGGGGTGGAACCAGCATTCTCTGTAGGGTTAAGGACATTATTCATTTTAAGGATGGTTTTGTTTATCGGGGCCATGTGTAAAGAAGGAGCGACCAGTCCCTGCAGACAGACACAAAAAGTGGTAACACAGAGGGTCAGTGAAAAAGGAAGATGCTCTATGAAGTGGATTGAGAAGCAGTGCTTGCAACAATCGGTTCAAATACAGCACCAATTTTAAGTATGGTCTTTCTGTCATACACAAGGTTATTATGAGTTAATGACATCTAATAACAACATATAAATAAATTATGCAGTGTTGTTGTTGTTGTTGTTAAGTGCCATTGAGTTGAGTACTACCCATAGCAATCTTATGAACAAAATACCTGAACCCTATTCTAGAACTATGACCATTTCTCTATGTTCATAGAGTTTCCAGAGGCATGTGCTTTAGGGAGTGAATGCCACTCTTGCTTCCACGCCTGAATTAATCTGGGAGCTCCACCAAACACTGTCCACCATGGCTAAACGTTATGGCATTTGACACACCTATGGCACAGCATTCAGCATCACAGCAACCCAAAGTTATCTCATTACAACGAATTGACAGACCAATGCTGTACCACTTAGAAGAATGTTCACCCCCAAATCAACTACCACCTTTTAAATACAAGGGACGCCCATTAGGTGCTGGTTGATTCTAAACCATGAGACTTCCAGAACACAGCTCATTGTTGGCTAAATCTGGCAAATTCAATCAGGGGACACCTGTTTGTGGGTGAAAAAAGAACACAGCCAAACAACAAAACATTCTATACCCCAACCCTCACCACGATGTGTGAAACCATCTTCCAGAGTACAACCGCATCACACATGCATCTCAAATGCATTTATTATACAATGTAATAATTATAATATACATTCTCAAATGAATTGCTTGATTGATGAAAGTGAGGAGGACTTGAAATCCCTGCTGCAGAAGATCTAAAACTGCAGTTTTCAACATAGATTGCATCTGAGTGTCAAGAAAATAAAAATTCTTACCATCAGGATAGCATCATGATAAATGGAGAAAAGATTGAAACTATCAAGAACTTCATCTTACTTGGATCCACAGCCAATACACTTAGTATAAGCAGGAGATCAGGAGATGCATTGTACTGGGAAAGTCTGAAGTCAGAGAGCTCTCCAAAGTATTAAGAAGCAATGACACCAGTTTGAGGACTAAAGTGTGCCTGATTCAGGCCATGGTCTTTCCCATCACTTGCTATGCATCTGGGAGAGGGACAATGGATATGGATGACAGAAGAATTGATACCTTTGACCTGTAGTATTGGAGAAGAGTACTGAATATTTCATGGACTTTCAAAAGAACAAATAGATATGTCTTGGAGAAGATGCATCCAGAGTGATCTTTGGAGACAAAGATAATAAACTGTCATCTCACATACTTTGGGCATATTGCTAGGAGAGATTATTTCTTAGAGAAGGATATCATTCTTAGAAAGGTGGAGAGCAAAAGAGAGGAAGATCTTCAGCCAAGTGGGCTGAAACAGAGATTGCTGCAATGAACTCAAAAGTGTCAGAGAGCAGGGTTCACCTAACAACAACAAAACGAATATGTATTAATACATAATGCATAAAATAGTGACACATTCAGGAACTCTGTTAAGAGCTTTTTTTCACTTCCTTAACCAAGAGTTCAAGAGGTAACTTCCTCAACTATTCCCATTTTGCTGATAAAAAAAAATCAAGGTTAGAAGATGTAGCACGAGGTCCCATAAATGCTTCAAATCCAGGCAATCTGTTACTCCATCCAACCACTAGCATACAAAATGAGTTTTCTCAGAAATTGGTCGCCTTCATTTTCCTTTAACTAGGATCAGAATTTCTGGACTACAGGCACTACTGTGATGTACCAGAAGGGACTTCTCTCACTTTTATAATATCTTGGCTCTAGGTATTAGTGCCTCCTCGGAGTTCTCTGGCTTAGAAATAATTGCAATCTCAAACACAGATAGAGTTATTCTCAATTTAATGAATTCTAGCAATTCATCATTTTGCTACCCCTTCCTTGCTAATTTATTAATAACAATTACAACAAAATTGGCATGCTGTATACATTCTTACATTTCCTCTCTACCTTAAAATATCGTCCCTGGTGGTCTTAAAAGGTGATGCATTGAAATTTATGGTTTATTACCAGTAAAATCACTTTAGCCAATTGACCATAAAAGCCAACACTTTTAAAGTAATTCAAAATGCTCATTTTAGTGAATGGGATATTTGCTTGACTCTTTCTCTGGAATATTATTATCTTCAAATATTCCTGTGCATTCTTGTGCTGATGAAACCAGTGCTCACACATGATCTGAATATATGCTGTTATCGTAGAGTATGTGCTTACAGAGGAAATCAGATAATCATTTAAACCCACAGATAATTGGTCATGGATTTTTATTATCAGTACTAATTGTCTCAATACAGAAAAAGAACTCATGGACTTAATAACTACTTTCCCAAATTTATGTCTTCAGTTAATGAAAGCCTTTTTTAAAAATGACACGGCATTATTTTATCCTTTCCATTTTTTGCTGTTTGTTTTTTAACTGTCTTGTATACAATAATTTACTTATGTTTCATTCATGTACATTGTGCTTTATACACTCATTCACATGCATTGTGTTTCACTCACGGGCAGGATGATGAAAGATTCAGGGTAACAATAGTTCATTACATAAAACAATCTTTTAATTTTTTATAGTCTAAACAAGTTAATATAAAGATAATATTGTGATTCTTATGTATTTATATTGTCAAAAAGATTTGATGCCAACCAATAGACTTTCTACATGTCACTTTCAATGACTTGCTTCCAGCTGTTTGCATAATACTGAAAACATCTGTCGTAGGGTGATGCGTTGTCCCAATCTGCATGTGCCTGACTTAGTTTTCCAGTTTTAGCACTGGGAGCCCCATTGTCCATGAAGTTGCTTAGCTTCAGATTCTTCTTAAATATTCTTTCAACTATCCTCTCCAGCTATTCCATTTTTGACACATAAAGCCTACTCTCAAAAGGTGTTGAAATTGCAACTAATTCACAACGTAAATGGATTTTTTTAACAAAAGAAAAATATTATTCTTAATGCATATAGCTCATAAAACTTTGCTTCCAGTGTACAAATGGATCTACTGGCCGCGGGTCTGGGTTCTTGATTTCTTTTACCTGAAAAGCAAACCTAAGAAAAGATGGCAGCTACGATGGTGATCCAGACTTCTCCAGACACAGCTCCTCCCTTGCTCATAATGCCTGGGGAATGAAGATTATAATCTTTCACCAATGAAGTGAAAAATAGAAAGATGTTCTGGTTTAGGGTAAAAGCAGATAATAAATTTTATTTTGAATAAAGTAACTCTAAGGAGTCTTTGGGGCAATCAAAGAGAAACATATACTTAGATATAAGGCTTTAGGGAGAAAAAGATTGAAACTGTCAACAACTTCATCTTGCTTGGATCCACAATTAACACCCTTGGTACCAACTGTCAGAAAATCAGGAGAAGTATTGCACCAGGAAAGTCTGCAGTCAGGGACCACTCCATGTTATTGAGGAGTAATGATGTCAGTTTGAGGGTAAAGTTGCATCTGATTCAGGCCATGGTCTTTCCAATCACTTGCTCTTCATCGGAGAGCCAGACAATGAATAAAGATGACAGAAGAATCAATGCCTTTGAGCTGTGGTGTTGGAGAAGAGCAAGAGAACAAACAGATATGTCTTAGAGAGGGTGCAGCCAGAGTCCTCTTTGGAGGCAAAAAATGATGAGGCTCGCCTCACGTGTTTTGGGTCTGTGGCTAGGAGGGCTTTATTCCTTGGAGAAGAATATGATGCTGGCAAGGATTGGGGAGTGGCGAAGAAGAGGAAGACCTTCAACCAGGTGGACTGACATGGTGACTGCCACAATGGACTGTAATGTGCCAGGAAGTGTGAGGATGGCACAGGAGAGAACAGCATTCAGATGTCTTGTTCATAGGTCACTATGGATGGTACTCGATTCAACGACACCTAAGAACATCAGTAGGGTGGAGCCAAGAGGCTGGCACTACAAAATGGGTCAAGGGCCCACTGATACAGATAGAAGTTGAAGTGGATGGGATAGTGAAGAGACTGAAATAAGAAAAAAAAAAGAAATCAACTGGACAGAATGAATAAAGAGAATTGGAGGAGGAATATTTAAAAATCTTACTGATTCTTACACTGCCTGTTCCTGGCTTCCGCTGAGGTTTGTATCTGTACCTTGAATTTGTACAGGCCAGTTATTCTACAAGGAGTTCCCTTGCCATCTCCCTGCAGTGGGAATTCATCAGCAGCTCTTCAGAGGACAGATGGGCGGGAGTCTATTCCTCTTAACATTTACAGCCTCAGAAACCTGAGGGAGGATTGTAAAGAGCAGGAATCAACTCAATGATGACAGCTTTTGGTTTGAGTTCTTCTACTACTAGATAAACTATATTCTGAACTACTTCTGGGAGCCCAGTTTTCTTGACTTCCTCAGGGTACCTTCTTATATGCATACATCAACTTTTATCTTGGCATCCTTGAGATAAATGAAACACTTACTTGAGTTTACTCATTCTTTAAAAAAAATAGCTATTGAACATCAAGCACGTGCCAGGTGTTACAAGTACTAAAAGCAATTAACCAACAGTGAAATATTACTCTAACATATTCCCAAAGCTTACAGCTCAGAGAAATTAAGTAGAAGGTTGTTGTTACTATTTTTAAAACCAGTTATTGTTAAGAAAGCAGTGGTCAAGTAATTCTTCAGAACTTGCTCTTCTAAAGCAGAGCTAAAGAGCATCATGAAATTACGGAAAATAGAGCTGTTCTTTCTAAATCATTAAGCCTGAAGCATTGGATTAACAGACAACATGTCATTAAAAGAAACACAATATAGTTTCAAGCTACTTCAAGGCTCAGAATTGCATCCATGCAGCCCCCACTTCTTCTAACAGAATCATTTCATCTATTCGGTATTCCACAGAACAAACCTGTAACATCTTTTATAATATTCATATTCCCTGTCGAGTGGCAATAAGTGTTCCTGTGAGCTGCTGGGTCAAGGTCAATAAGATGCTTTCCGAAGAGGCTCTAGTTATTAATAAGAAATTCACTAAAATACTGAAAAGACATATGGCTGACTCTTTTGGAGGAGCCTGGCCATTGAAAACATACATTAAAATGTCTCCTAACTTCCAAGAAGCAAGAAAAATGATTCTTAATTAAATGTTTAATGTTTATTATAGCTGGAATATTAGCATTAGGTCAAATTTATGATGCCCTAGATTTGTACTTTTTCTTTTATTATAGAGACTTTATAGTTCGTTGAGATTCCTTATGTAATCAATGTGTACAGTATATTTGAGCTCACTTATATGACAGAGTATAACTTTATTCTTTAACATTATTATCGAGGTTTATAGCTGTCCCATCTTTGCTTTTATGGCAGATTTTTGTCACAGCTACGGTTTATTTAATAGTGAGTCTTTGGTCAGGAATGCAATGTCCAATTATGACGTTGTCCTTGTGGGAACATGTGACTGTTTTATGATAAACTTTTCCAGGAATGGCTTCTAGGCAGAGGCAGAGAATACGTGTGCTCAAAAGGAACAACTACGTGAGTGTGTGTATGTGTGCAGACTCACACTCATGACTGTGAATATATGAAAGCTCTTCTTAACCAAAATGTAACACGGAGGATACTCTTCTGCCCCTCAGACTTTGAGGGAAAGAGTAAATGAATGCTTAGAGATGAGTTGTATCATCCGTACAGGTTGCATGATGGACTGAGAACAGCCGCAATGTGATTATCCCCGTGTCCATCACACAACCCAAGAATGAAATCGACACTGGCCTCTGAGATACAAGCAGCTTCCCCTAGCTTCAGCTATTTTTAGTGGGTCGAGAATAAGTTCAGCTGCTTCCTCTAAATAGGATTAGGGAAAAACCAGAGGCCTATGCACAGAATTCACTTGAACAATCTATAACTCGAGAGTTCAATTCAGGAACTTCAGTGTAACTCTGCATGCCCCTTGCTATTCCTAATCCCTGAAAGGTATACATTTTATTAATGGTTTCTCTTCCCTTCACATCACATTCTTCTAAAAGAATCTCCTGAAAGATATCATTTGACAACTTCAAAAAATTTAAAGATATAGCAGTATAAAAAGTTTGAAAGCCCCTTTCTTATTCACTTAAGGTTTTAACTACTAGTTTGGTTTATTTTGGTCTTAGTTTGGTTTGCTTTCCTTGATATTACTTGATGAACAAGTAACATTTTTCAAATTATTTAAAAGTTTAGAATATCTCATGCTGTTTTACTAAGTGCCATCAAGTTAAATATGACTCATAACAACCCTTTGAACAACAGATCAGAGAATTGTCCTCTCTGTGCAATCCTCACAATCCGCCTCATGCTCTAATTCATTGCTATAATTGTTCCGACAACTTATTTTGTTGAGGGTCTTCTCTCTCTGACCTTCCACCTTTCCCAGTATGATGTCTTTTTCCAAGGAATGAATGACCCATCCTGATAACATACCCAAAGTAGGTGAGACAAAGTTTCACCATCCTTGCCTCTAAGGAGCATCTTGGTTTCACTTCCTCCCAGACAGATTTGCCTTTTGGCAGCCCATGTCTTCAATATCTTTGATAACACCACAATTCAAAAGCATCTTTGGTCTTCCTTATTCATTGTCCAACTATTAATCTAATGCATTTGCAATATAAGAACAAGGTGAGGCCATGAAGTTACTGAAACCCATCTATAACTCAGCCTTCTCCATGTGACGTTTGAGGGGTTTTAAAGTGTAGCCACTTTAATTGTGTTCAATTGCTCAAGACACAGGATGTGCTTTATTGTCACTGGAAGCAAAAGAGTTCATGTCATGGATTGTGAAAGAGCATAAGGAGATGAAGAAAATCCTGTAGACTCTGACTCTGGTGTTAAGATTATCAAGTTGAATTATATAAAAGAGAATGGTAAGTGTCATAGCACTGTTTCAGCCAATATAAACTATCCTCGCTAGTTTTACTATGAAGTAATTTATTATCAGATTTGAGGTGACATGGTGAAAGGTGATGGTGGTTCGGTGGTAAAATTCTCACCTTACATGAGGAAGATATGGGTTGAGTGTGTGGTCGATGCACCTCATCTCATCCGCAGCTACCTCTAGTTTGTCAGTGAAAACCCAGACGGTGTTGTGATGCCGCATTGGCTTCATGGAGTTTACAGAATAAGAGTTGAATGCTGCCTAGTTTTCATGGAGTTTACAGAATAAGAAAGACAAGGCAGAAAGACCTTGTAGTCTGTTACAAAGACTGTTGTTCAGGGCTACCAAATCAGCTCCAACTAATAGCAACCCTATCTACAACAGGAAAAATCCCCGCCTGACCCTACAGCATGTGCTAAATCCATTGTGGCCGTGACTACGCCAGCCCATCTGACTGAGGATCTGCCTCTTTTTTGCTGACTCTCCACTTTACCAAGCATGATATCCCTTCTCCAGTGACTGACATCTCCTGATGGCACGGCAAAAGCATACGAGATGTCGTTTCATCATCCTCACTCCAAAGGAATAGTCTAGCTGTACTGTTTCCAAGAGGGATGTGTTTGTTCTTTTGGAAGTCCATGCATGATGCACTCAATATTCTTTGCCAAAACCATAACTCAAAACCGTCACTTCTTCTTAGGTCTTCTTTATTCCTTGTCCAACACTCATATGCAAAGTCCCCAAACCTCATTGCCATCAAGTCAGTCAGAGATGACCCTCTAATAGGTTTTTCAGAGGCAATTAATCCCAAGGAAGGAAACTGCTCATCTTTCTCTCACATATAAGGCAACTGAATACAGCATCGCTTGGGTTAGATGCACTTTAAACTTCAGAATGGCACTCTTGCTCTTTGGTACGTTTTAGAGTTCTTCGGAAGCACGCAGGATGCATTTATTATGTCCTTTAATTTCTCAACTATCTATTACTTCTATGGATATTGATTGTGGATCTAAGTAAAATGTAATCCTGGACAAATGCAATCTTTATCCATTCATTATGTTTCTATCTATTGATCCTGTTCTGAAGATTTTTGTTTTCTTTATATTAAAGGGTAATCCAGTCCATAACTAAGAGTATAATCTTTGAAATTGATCTCTGCATCACAAAATGGTCTCATCCACCAAAAAAAACCATAGGCATAGCACAAGATCAGACAGTATTTGTTTCCATTGTACATGAAGTTGATTTGAGTCAGTGATCAACTACATGGCTGCTGAAAACACAACGAATGATAGTATTAGATTACAATACCCACATAGAGCTTTCAGGAATAATTCCCAGCCAGAGTCCTGCCATGACAGAGAAAACTATGGCCACATGGCAGAAAGATGATGGTGAATGTGACTATGTCACCCTCTAGCCTTATCAATGCCAGCAAAGTGGGTGCTGTATATATATCATACCTCTCATCCCAGTCTAATTAGCTCTGAATCTTTGTCAAATCTTACACCCAGACTTCTACTGGTCAAAATCAATGTATATCAACAAACCAAAATCCAAGAAAGATTTCTTTGAAACAGACTTTTCCTTTCGAGCATCAGAATATAGGAGGAAAGGCAGTGAATACATAGTTTGGATAGTGACAGGAAGACAGGAGCTAAGACTGAGGAATCTAAGTTAGTGATGAAGCAGGAATAATTTTGTAAAGTAATATATAATATGAGAGAGTCTAGAGAGTATTATGCTGAGTGAATTTACTCAGTCTCATAAGGAAAAATACTGTATAAGACCATTATTATGAAAATGGATAACTAGTAAGATGTTCATTGATGTCTAAAAGGAGAGGGGGTAGGAAAAGGGAGAATGGCATGGGGAAAGAAGAAGGAAGGAAATCACTAGTTTGCTGGGCAGATTGGGGGAGAAAATAAAGGAATAGGAAAGATTCAATGAGGACTTAAAAAAAACAGTGGAACAATAGGCATAGGTAATTAATGATATAAAATATAATATATATGAATGTATGAAACACATTGTCAATGAAATACAATGTAAATTAATTATTGCATGAAAACCATTATCCATTGCTCCACTTGCATGAAAACCATTAAAAACGGGGGAGAATCCAAACATTCAAATCTAATGCTCTTTGTTAATTGAGAGAAATGCTTTTTTTGTTTACATATGAATTCAAGGACTAGTTTGGGTCCAATATTTAAAGATTATTTTAGGACAATCAATTTAATAATTTCTCTAGTCTCAATAGATTTTCCAAGTATGATTTCATAGGAATTTGATGTTTTGTTCCACCTTTTTCTTCCTTTTGATCCGTATTCCTAAATTGGATCTTGATTAAATATCCAGTAATGGGAGCTGGGCATCATCTATTTCTTCTGGTCTCGTGGCAAAGGAAATAGTAGTTCAAGGAGGCAGTTAGAAGACTAGTTCATTTCTTTCTCCAATTCTTTCACTTTCTTCACAAAAATTTCTTGTCTTTAACCCACCCTATCCTGTCACTCTGCTAAATTGATCTTCTAGGTCTAACGGGTTTTTTGACGCATCTTTAGGGGTTTATGTATGCACTATCATATTATCTGCACATATTACACACATTTACCACCTCTTTGCCAATCCGGATGCCTCTTCTTTCTTCTTTTGCCTTATTGCCCTACCGAGTACTTCCAATACAATATTGAATAGGAGTGGTGATAATAGACATCCTTGTCTGATCTCTGTTTTGGAAACTTTCTCCATTGATAATGATATTTGCTCTTGGTTTTGCATATGCACTTCTCACTAAATTAAGGAAATTCTATTTCTATTTTGTTCAGTGTTTTAATCAGGAAGGGTTATTGGATTTTGTTAAAGGCCTTTTCTACAACAATTGATAGGATCATGTGGTTCTTGTTCTTTGCTTTGTTAATGTGATAAACTATATTGTTTTTCTTACATTGAACCATCCTTGCATACCCGCATTCAATTTCCAAGATTGTAAATCTTTACTTGAACAGTGTCTTATCTTTCTCCCATGGTGCACCTGAATAGGTTCCAATTACTGATGTTTCTTTTAGCAACCATCTGTTTAACCCACTGTGTCACCAGGGCTCAGTAATCTCAGCCATAAGTATGTTTAATTCAAGGTATGTTGTCTCTGTTTGCATCCCACCCCTCCCAATGGGATTTCCTGCTATGGAACCCAGGATGGAACCAGTGCTTGGAGCTAACAGGGATAAGTTCTGCTCAAGGGGAAAGGAGGACACATTTTCTTGCTTAGCCAGTGGAGCAACTGATTTTCACATACAGCAAGATCACACATAGATGGCACTGCATCAGCTCAGCCCAGCAATATTACACCTGCTGAAGCGAATAGGAAGTTACCAAGTATCAGGCTACATAAATTGAAAATAGACTCCACACTTTTCTCAGCCTTATGCATGCCTCACCTTTATGGGCCAATATCTATTACCATTCTTACTCAAACTTCACCAACCTAGGTTGAGACGCTGACTTCGAATACCAATGCACCCTGAAGTTCTCTGAAGCCAGCTCTGCTCCACTATTACAGGTTCTGCCCAGATGACAATAAGAAAGCATTGTGGTTGGTATCTGAGACTTTCCTACCTAGATTATTTGCTCCCCACTGTTCCTTGGATTGTTCCCCATTGTTCCTTTCTACTGAAAGCTGGAAATTGATGATTCAGTGTACAAGATACACAATTTTAGTCCCGAAAGTAGAATCCAGGCCTAATTGCAGCCCATGGGGACCCCACATCTCCTAGTTACCTTGAGTGTCTGCTACCTACAGCCAGATCTTGGGAGCACTCTCTAAAGGAGGCTAAGGGCTCTGTGCCTGAGCTAATGTACAACCCTACGAGGGACCAGAGGGGGCCATGGAGCCTTCCAGGAAATACCCACCAGGAGCAATGACTTTGTCCCTATGCCAAACTAGGCAAAATAATTGAACATCATTCTGAAAACAAGTAGAAGGAACGGGGAAAATGCAATGCCAATATTGAAATATCCTCAGTGTCCATGTCTGAGTGAAGTCTTCTCCTAGAGCCTTCTTTAGAAATGCTAGATACATGTCTTTCAGTTTAATTTTGCATTCAGAATTTCCTCACGTTCCCTTAAGATAGTTGAGAAGCTCTGAGTAGAAGACACAAACGGTGGCAGTAGGCTAAATGAAAAATTATTACCCTCAAACTCACCATAATTATGTAGCATTTGTCCTTGCAGAGAAAGGAGGGAACAAGAAAATGGTAACCCACCATTTTCACCTTCAACAAACAAGTGTTATAAAGAAGAAATTGCTTTCTTTTACATTCCAAAGCAATTTAATAGTTGTAGCTGACAGCAATTAGTGAGAATACAGCTTTATTTATTTATTTATTTA
>NW_006399761.1:26865248-26869485 GCF_000299155.1 Elephantulus edwardii | reverse complement strand
ACCCCGCACATCCCCCAGCCACACCCCCAACCCCAAATATAATCCATTCTGCAACCCTCATTCCGTACTCTTACGATAAACATAATGCCCTAAAATATAATACTTTTAAACTATTCTCTCCCCCATAGACTTCAATGCCGTAAACATATTTCATCCAGTTTTGTGAGAACACATTTTATGCAGGACACTCCTGTTAATCCCTTTAGAAGCATCTCACCTCACAGCAACCCAGTTGTTGCTATTACTGCTTGCCGTCAAGTTGGCTACAACTCTGATGACACCACGTATGGCAGATCAAATGACTGTCCAGTCCCACGCTGTCTTCATTCACAATCACGGCACATCTGAGCGTATCGCTGCTTTTGTGCCAACCCATCTCACTGAAGGCTCTCACTCATCTTCTACTTTACCAAACACGATGTCCTAACACCCTTAGAAAGTAAGTGTGATTTCCATTCGACCCATGAAGAAAGTGAGGAACAGAAAGTTAAGGTGAATGTTCCTCAAAATTTTATCTGCAAACAAATGGCTGGTCATATTATTAAAATGTAGATTCTGGTAGATCAAGACCTAAAACTCTAAGATTCCAGGTGTTGTTGGTTGACCAAATTTTGGCGAGCACAGGACTTAAAAATTTGATGTAAGTTAGACTCATGGAGTCCAGATTCAAACACAGAATTGGACTCTTACAGGCTAGGCCCCTGGTTTTCAAAATGTAATGCAGGATTGGTTTCCTCTAGAAACAGGTGGTGCCTGAGTGGTGTAAGCGGCTAATGCACTCAACTCCTAACCAAAAGATTGAAGGTTCAGGTCCACTCAGAGGTGTCTTCAGTGAACAATATATGGCATCTACTTTAAAAAACAGCCATGAAAAAACCATCCTTTGGTGTTCATAGGATCACCATCAGTTGGTATCAACTTTGCAATAACTGGTGATAAACTTGCTCTTGTGTGCTCTCCTTAGGTAGCTTCTGAGGCACAACAACCCTATGTAACTGGGGCAATGGGGGTAGGTGCGCCGGAGTCAGTGACACTGGCTTAGGACAGGGCAGGCTTCAGAGCTGTTGTACCCAGCTATACATAACAACAACAACAACAACCCATTACATCAGACAGGATCCTAAGCAATTGTTATAGTTCCTGTTGTATTTACACCCATAGTGGTATCCACTGTGTCACTGAATCTCACTCAGGGCTTTCCTCTTTTTTACCGGCCTCATATAATGTCTTTCTAAAGAAATTGGCTCCTCTTGCTCAAAGGATATGAGGCGGGGGGAAATCACTATCTTTCCTTCTAAGGACCATTCTGTCTACAAATCTGTCCAACACAGATTTGTTGTTGTTGTTCTTTTGGCAGTCTCTAGTATATTCAATACTCTTTGCCAATAGCAGTACCGAAGGCAACATTATTTCAACCAAATTTCTCCTTGGAGGCTAGAATTTTGAAGTTCCGTCTCACATACTTTTGAGCAGGTGGCCAGGAGTGACCAATCCTTGGAGAAGGACATTATGCTCAAAGGAATGGAAGGAAAGCGAAGGAGAGGAAGGCCGAGGATGAGATGGAATGATAACAATAACTAGGGCAATGGAAAAAGGTGTGTCAGACAGTGAGACTGGCTCAGGACAAGGCAGGCTTCAGAGATGCTGTACGTGGTGTTGCTATGAGACACAGGTGACTTGACATCACATAACAACAGCTTTTTTTCCAACTTTTATGTGCATTAGATGAACGTAAAATAGTGACTTAGGTCAGGTACACTTTAAATCTCAAAGTGACATCTTGCTCTATTGCACATTGAGAGGTTCATGACAGGATATTTGCCTAATGCAAGATCGCATTTGATTTCTTGACTGCTATTTCCACAGGAGTTAATGGTGGATCCAAGTAAAATTACATCTATGACAAAGTCAATAGTTTTTGTAATTATCATGTTGTTTCTTGATTCAGTTGTTAGGATTTTTGTTTTCTTTCTCTTGCTATACAATCTATACTGCAAGTTGTAGCCTTTAAGCTTCATTAAGTGCTTCAAGTCTTCTCTTTTTTATATTTTTTTAAAAAATTTCTACTAGTTTATTTACAAAATATGAATACATTGTTTTTAAGAACAAATTATTTCATTTCCCCTCATCCCACCCCCATTAAATTGTACATCCCCACAATTAATCCCCCATTCCTCCTGCATATCCACATACCTCTGTTTCCAACCTCTCCCATCTCTCTTGAATCCCTATACTCATTCTACAATAATGGTTTTATACAATATTTATCCTTGTGGAACTGAGTTAGTTCACTCAGCATAATGCTCTCCAGTCCCTCCCAAGTTAGGCAATTATTTACGATATCATTGCTCTTGCCTGCTGCATAGTATTCCATTGTGTGACTGTACCATAATTTCTCAATCTATTAATTTGTGGTTGGACATTTTCACTCTTTCCATGTTCTTGTGATGTTGAATAATGCTGCTATGAACACTGGTGTACAAGCCTCTGTTTGTGCCTCAGTTCTTATTTTCTCAGGGTATATTCCAAGTAGTGGAATAGCTGGGTCATATAGAATTTCCATGTTCACCTTTTTGAGGAAGTGCCAAACTGCCTTCCAGAATGGTTGTACTATTTTACAATCCCATCAGCAATGTTTAAGAGTTCCTTTCACACCACATCCTCACCAACATTTATTACTTGCTGCCCTGCTAAATTTTGCCACTCTTACTGGAGTGAGATGGTATCTCATTGAAGTTTTGATTTGTATCTCTCTTATTGCCAGGGATTTTGAGTATTTCTTCATGTGTCTGTTTGTCATTCGAATATCTTCCTCTGTGAAAATTCTATGCCTTTTGCCCATTTTATAATTGGGTTATCAGTCTTTTTCTTGTGGAGGTCCAGGAGTATTCTATAAACTTTTATTATAAGACTCTTGTCTGAGATGGTATTACCAAATGTCTTATTGAAGCAAGACTGTGTCACCTGCATATCAAGTTGTTAATGAGTCTGCAGTTCTGATGCTGTGCTCTTCTTTATGTAGTTCATCTTTTCCTATAATTTGTTCTATATGCAGGTGAATAAGCATGATGAACGCGTACAGCCCTGTCACACACTACTCGGTCCCTGATTTTAAACTCCTCCTCAGCTTGTTAAAAATGAAAATTCTCACACTTCACCTCAAAACTACTGAATCAGAGTCTCTCAGAGGGAGGACCAACAATCTACATTTTCATCAGTCTCCCTGAGGGTTGTGATGTCTTCTGTAGTTTGAAAATACCACACTCTGCTCTACTTCAGTCGCTTTTGGTTTCTAAGTCTGTCCTGTCACTTTGCATACGAGTCTTGGAATGTCTTCAGAGTTTTGACATATTACAGTCCCTCTGCACTAATTACTTTCACACATACAGGGAGCGTCTTCAGAGAGGCTGGAAATATATTACCTCTTATGGTGAAAAAATGCATTACTCCCCTCTTCTCCATCCCCAAGAAAAAAAAAAAAGCAAAGCAGCTTCTGCAGCTGCTGTGATGGAATGCAAAGGAAGAACTTAACCAGCTTCCCAAATCAAATTGTTTCTCTGCTCTGAGGTTATAAAGTATAACAGAGTGGCTGCAGGCATGTGCACGATACCGAAGAAATGATCATTCTCCCAGGTCCAAGCCAGAAGAAATGGAAATGCTTCCCCTGGAAATTCCCCAGTAGGGCAACACCAATGATGCACTCACGCAATCATTCATTTTTCACATTCAGGGCCGAAGAATGTCGGTAGCCAAGAAAACAAACAGATCTGTCTTGGAGAGGGTGAAACCAAGTTTCTCCTTGGAGGCTGGGATTTTGATACTCTGTTTCACATAATTTGGGCATGTGGCCATGAAAGACCAGTCTTTGGAAAAGGACATCATATCTAGAAGGGTGGAGGGACAGCACAGGAGATGAAGCCCCTGGATGAGATGATAACTGGGACAATGGGGGGACATGTATCGGAGTCAGTAAGATTGGCTCAGGACAGAACAGGCTTCAGAGCTGTTGTACATAGGGTCACTACGAGTCACAGAGGACTCGACAGCATATAACAACAACAATGAATATATAGATCTGGTGGTCTAGTGGTAAGAAGCTGCACTGCAATACTAAAGGCTCTCTTCCCATGTGATTAACTTACCTGTCTCTGAAAACCCACCCGAGGTTCAGCTATGGGTTGGTTCTGACTCCACAGTACACAACAACAACAAGAACAGTAATGAGAGAGAGAGAGAG
>NW_006399761.1:26839832-26864468 GCF_000299155.1 Elephantulus edwardii | reverse complement strand
CTCTCTCTCTCTCTCCCAGCTGCAAACCACAGGAAGCCAAGAGAAGAGGCTTCAGCTGGAGAAAAACCCATGTGCAATCTCTTGCTACACAACCCTCTCTCCCCAAATTCCAGTTCTTCTCTCTAAAGCCCAAACGTCCTCCGTTGTTATCTTCAGATATTTAATTAATTTGCACCCACGTCCCCAGCACTATCTTCCCTTAACTTCCATCTGAGTCTAGCCCCAGAGAATCAAATACATATTCACACTCTCAGAAGCTGGAGATCTTACCATATTTAACAAGAAGCGTCTCTGACAGTAATTGGAGTTTCGTATCAAGGTAAATAAATGGTAAGATCATAAGAACATACTCCAGTGGCACTACGCATCCAGGAACTGCTAACATCAGAGAGCAAATTTAACATAAGGCCTCCGTGGAAATGAATTTTCTATAAACAATGTGAAGAAAGCCTCACTTTTGTCATGCGTTATTCCCATTGAAGAAAAGATGAATATTCTGTTTCATATGTTTGTTACCAGAAGCTCCTGCTTCACTTATTTAATAGAAGGCATTTTCACTTCCTCGCCAGGCAGACCAAGTCATCATCATATTCAGCCAGAAATGGACGAGTGATCATAACTAGCAGCGGCTTTTAATGCAAATTGTCCAAGTTATTTAAAGTGCTGGGAGGGTGACACTTCAAGTGAGTCCATATAAAGGAAGTGTTCTGCAGGACAGGGTTTCCCAACCTCAGCACTACCGGTGTTTGACACCACATCATTCATTTTGTTGTGGAAAAGTATAAGGGTGGGGAGCAGGATAATGCCCCTACAAAATAACTATGTTATGTTACATGGCAAAGGGATATTAAAGTTGCAGACAGAATTAAGGTAGCTAATAAATGGACCTTAAAATAGAGAGATTATCCTGGATTATCTGGGTGGATCAATGTAATTACAAGGGCTCTTAAAAGTGGAAGGGAGAGAGAAGGCTTGATCAGAGAGATGCAGACATGATGAGGAAAGAGGCAGGAGAAACTCCAGCGGAGGGTGATTACTGGGTGTAGCTGCCTTTGAATGTGAAGAAAAGGAGATTATGAGCCAAGGAATGTGGGCAGCTTCTGAAAACTGGAAACGGCTAGGGGACAGACTGTCCCTTAGAGGCTCTGGAGAACACAGGTCAAGGCTTTGATTTTAGACCCGGGAGAATCACATTGGATTTGTGACCTATGAAACTGGAATGTAAAGAAACAAAACACAAAACAAACACCAAAAGCAACACCCCCCACCAAGAAACCACAACAAACTATACAATATCAAAAGGGTGGGATGTGCTGAGGGATAAAGCTGAAAGATAATTATTAGTTTGTTGTTGTTGTTGTTGTTGTTATGTGCCATCAAGTTGTCAACAGTTCACAGCGACCCCAGGAATAAGAGATATGAACCCTGCCCTGCCCTGCACCATCCTCACAATCTCTGATATGCTCCAGACAACTGTGACAGTCATGGCGTCAACACACCTGTTGAGAGTCTTGCTCTCCTTCTTTTATCCTCCACCTTCCCAGCATAATAGTTATGTTCTAAGGATGGATGCCTCCCAACAACATACCCAACATTTGGGAGATGAACTTTGACCACTCCAGTCTCTAAGGAGAACTTGGATTTCACTTCCTCCAACATAATCTAGTTTGGCTTTTTTGACAGTCCTTGGGATACTCATTTCCAACACCACAATTCAAAAGCACTGATTCTGCTGCCATCCTCATGCCTTATCCGACTTCCAGATGCACACAAAGCAACTGAACATACCATGGCTGGGAACAGGTGCACTTTATTCTTGAAACTTAGATACTTGCTCTTTAGCATATTGAAGAGATCTTTGGCATCAGATTTGCCTGATGCAATACATCATTTGATTTCTTGACTGTTGCTTCTGTCAATGTTGGCTATAGATTCAAGATCCTTGACAATTTCAACCTTTTCTTCATTTGGCATGATTTTATTTATTGGTCCAGCTGGGAGGAGTGTGTGTGTGTGTGTGTGTGTGTGTGTGTGTGTGTGTGTGTGTGTTATGTTGAGGTGTAATCCTTATAGAAATCTATAAGTAATCTATTCCAGGCACCTTCCAGCACCCTGTATGACGTTCAGCTGCATCCCTGACATGTACCTACTATATACCAGTGGAACCTTTTCCCAAGTCCTGGGGATCAAAAATTTCTCTACATACCTACACTCCTTTCAGGTCTTGCTGAAACCTCTTGGGCTTACAATAGGTGCCAAAGAAGAAGGATCTTCCATCATCTAGGCATCTTGCCCCAGGGCTACAGGCCAAGTGAGGAGCGCCAGTATGTGAGGATCACCAGTACACCAGATCCAACCTAGGCATCACCCACATTTGGGACATTAGCCTGCTGTACCAGCTGTGTGTCTCAGATGGAAGAGCAGAGACACTAAGCACTGGAAAACAGTCCAGGAACAGAAGCTAAGAGACAAAGACCTTTCTCTAGAACTTCCAAAGAAAGCCTTTCCTAGAGCTGGTACCTGGAATTAGGCCTTGGAGCCTCCTAAACTGTGAGACTTATTGGTCAGTTTGTTGTATTGGGGATATGATCTGCATATCACTAATAACTTTGTATCTTGGGTATCTGTATTCTTATTTGTTCATTGTTCATATTGTTCTAGCGTGTATAGCACTTGTCTGTCTGTTTGCAGTACTGAGGTAACTTATGGATACTGTGATGCTAAAGGTTGTGCCACCCATGTGTCAAGAGGGGTCACTCATGATGGATAGGTTTTAATAGAGTGTCCAGATTCAGATGGACTAGGGAGATGTTTTGGCAATTCACTTCTGAAATAGTTACACTATGAACAATAGAAGAATATGGATATAGTATTAGATGTAGACCCCAACAGGAAGTGAATCAAAATGAGGAGAAACAGAGCTCCAAAATCCTTGCCTCCAAGGAGAAACTATGTTTCACTCTCTTCAAGACAAATCTATTTGTTCTCCTGGCGGTCCATGGTATGTTGAATACTCTTCTCTAGCACCACAACTCAAAAGCATTGATTCTTCTTTTGTCATCCTTAGTCATTGTCCAGCTCTCTGATATATAACAAGTAGACCATGCAAAGACCATGGCCTGGATCAAACACACCTTAGTCTCTAGACTAACATCGTTGCTTTTAAGCATTCTGCAGAGGTCTGGACACAAAGACAGGAGCGGCATTATGCTTGAAAGGTTGAAGGACAGCACAGGATGAGATGGATTGACACGGAAACTAGGACAATGGGGTTAGGTGTGTCGGAGGCACTGAGATTAGCTCAAGACAGGATGGGATTCAGAGCTATTGTACACAGGAAACTCAATGGCACATAGCTACAACCATAACCATGATGTTAATGGATAATATTGTCAAAACTTATTTTCATCAGGTGATTCCAGTGTTTTTACTTATTAAATGTATGAAACATTAAAAAATTTAGGAGAAATAGCTGCAAACATACTTTAATAATTAGAACATAGAATGTGGAAAGGATGAATGTTGGAATTTGTGAAAAACTAAATGGAACGCATGAACATCGACAGTCTAGGCATTAGCAAGATGAGATGGACTAGATGATCACTTTGAATCAAAGAGTAACATGGTAACTATGCTGGGAATAAAAAACAGAGAAAGAATGGTGTTGTGTCCATAGTTAAAATGACAATTTCAAGTTCTATCCTGAAGTTGTGATAGGATATTATCCATATATTTACAAGGAAGACCAGTAATACTACTATTTTTTTAAGTATGCACACCAACAGCTAAAGTGAAAGAGGAAGAAATTGAAAATTTTTCCAAATTTTCCAGTCTGAAATTGACCAAACACGAAACCAAGGTGGGTTAATTATAATTAGTGACTTAAATTAAATGTAAAAGTCAGAAACAATGAAGAAGGAATAGCAGAAAGTTAGAACTTGGTAACTGAAATGAGGCCAGAAATAGAATGATCACATTTTCTAAGTTCAATGATTTACTCATCACAAATACATTAAAACACACACACACACACACACACAAATAGTGACTTTACACATAAACCTTGCCTGACTGATAAATAAATCAGACTGATTACATCTGTGAAAGGAATCATTGGAGAATTTCATATCAGAGGTCAAAATTGGACAAGGTGCTGACTGTGGAACAAGACCATCAATTACTCATGTGCAAATTCAAGTTGAGGCCTAAGAAAATGAAAACAAGTCCGCAGGAATCAAAGTATGACCTTGACTCTATTCTACCTGAATTTCAAAATCATATTAAGAACACATGTGAAACACTGAACACCTGCACACCCATGTTTATTGCAGCTTTGTTCACAATAGCAAGGAGTTGGAAACAACCTAAGTGCCCATCAACAAACGAATGGCTAGAGAAGCTGTGGTATATTCGCACAATGGAATACTATGCTGCATTAAAAAACAAGGAACTCATGCAATATTATTCAAAATGGTTGACTCTGGAGAACATTATGCTGAGTGAAATATCCCAGTCACAAAAGGACAAATATTACATGATGCCACTGTTATAGAATGGGACTGTCCTTGGGGTTGGGGAGAGACTGAGTAAGATGGGTTCAATAATGTATACTGCACTGAAACAGAGGAGGGAGAAAACTGTTTAAAAGAGATATATAACTAGGTATTTCTGTCATCACAAGAGACTAGAGCGAGGGCTACATGGTGGAGGGGACCTGGGGGAGGGTTTGTAAAACAATGAAAGAATATTTTCTTTTACTTTTCCATAATTTTTGGACTCATGTACTTATAACTTGTTAGTCAAATTTGTGTCTTCTAGGTTGCAACACCCCCATGATACATCTTCAAGGATATGAACATGTATGGCCAAGCACAATCAATAAGAGTGCATCTAAATTCCAAAATCAATCTCCATAATAGTCTATGTGTTTCCTACTGCCAAAGGGGCCCTTTAGAGTAGTGAGAGAAGATCTTCACCCTGAAACCCACAGCGTCCCTTTTCAGCAGGAAGTAGCTAAGAGAATACGCCATCCCCTTTTCCTTATGACTCAGGGTGAAGTCTCTCTCAGGGAGGAGTGGTAGGGAATGGCAAAGGACACACTGACAAAGAAGATTAATCAGAACTCGCTTTGACAAGCACTGTGGCATCTGGACAAGAACAAACTGGGAGGAGGGTAGAGAGAATAGTGCAACAATGAATGAATGGAAACCCAAAATCTCTGTAAATGTTTATGAAAATTAATAAAATATAATTATAGGAAAAAAAAGAAACACTGAACACCAATGGACTGATGAGTTGTGGGATAATATCAAGGATATCATCCATGAAGACAGCAAAAGACAAGTCACTACAAATACAGAGAGGGGGAAAAAGCCAAAATGGATGTTCAAAGAGACCCTCAAAATTGCACTAGAACATTGAAAACCAAAAACAAAGAAAAGAGATGTAGAGGTGAAAAATTTGAACAGAAGATTTCAAAGGACCGCTCAAGAAGACAATGCAAGGGATATCACTGCTGATGACAGATGGATCCTGGATGACAACAATGGATACCAGAAGAATGTGTATTTGTGCTTTATTGACTATGCAAAGGCATTGACTGTGTGGATTATAAAGAAATTATGGCTAACATTGAGAAGAATGGGCATCAAATAACACTAAATTGTCCTCATGTGAAAGCAAGACTTAAGAAGCTCTTATATAAACAAAGAGAGGGAACACCACCTTATTTAAAATTAAGAAAGGCATGTCTTAGGATCTATCTTTTCACTATACCTATTCAATTTGTATGCTGAGTAAATTATTTAAGAAGCTAGATACTATGACAAAGAATGTAGCATAAGGATTGGAGGAAACTATTCATAAACATTCTATATTATACACAACCTTGCTTGCTGAAAGTGAGGAGAACTTGAAATACACTACAGCCTTCAAAATGGATTGCATCTCAAAATCAAGAATATAAAATCTCTAATGGACCGATAAGCAACAACATGAGAGAAAAAAGAATGAAATTGTCAACTATTTCATCATACATGGATTCACAATCAATACACTTGGTTCTAGCATTCAGAAGATCAGGAGATGTATTGCACTGAGAAAGTCTGTAGTCAGGGGCCTCTCCAAATTACTGAGGAGCAACGATGTTAGTTTGAGGACTAAGGTGTGTTTAATTCAGACCATGGTCTTTTCAGTCACTTACTATAAGCACAATCAAATGTTCTGGGATCCCCGTTCTCCTCAAGGTTATCTGCAAATTCTCCATCTGCCTTAAGTTGATTTCTGGAAAGAATTGTTTTTATATTACTGCATCTTTGTTCATCAGGGCTTCATAAAGGGAGTGCAGAAATAATGTGGGGATAGAGGAAGACCACAAAACAGGAGGACAGGCAGCGGCCCTCCTGCTGCAGACAGTGACTACATCACACCTTGTCCTTAAAAGACCATTCTGCTAATAGGGATTTTTTTTTCTTTTTTCTTTTCCAGCTCTGCAATATCTAACTCACTTTACTACCATATTAAATGTACGAAATCAATGCTAGACCTTTTGCAGATTCCAGTGTCAGGAATATTTCTTGCTGCTTTACTCAAAACGTCCCTTTCCTCTGCCTTTTAATTTCTTGTTTTTAATTTTGTGCCAGGAGATAATCAGCCTCAGGGTAAAGAGACAGAAATACAGCATCAGATCAGAAAATGCCATTTAGATTATATTTTATTCATGCCATGCTAACAGCACCTCCCCAGAAATGGACAGCCATTCCTTAAAGTGGTCGTGTGCTGAAGCCCCTTATTTGTGGACCCTGTTCTCAAGAAATGGAGGCCAACACAATTTCTAACTTCAAGTTATTTGTTACGAAGAAGAAAAGACCATTTCACATTCAAATGAAACCCTGAATTGCAGCCAGAAGACAGGCCCCACTTGCAGCCCCCTCAGCAGCTGGGAAGCCGGTTAGCACCCGCCCGCATGCTTCCTCAGCATCAGAAGGGGTTGCTCAGCAGTAATTCTGCTTTAGGCATCAAAACGGCAGGAAGGAAACACAGGGCAAGTGGGGCGTAAAACCTCAGTGCAGAGCGGCGCGCTGGCGGCCTGGGTTGTTCAGTATCTCCCGCCTTTGGATCTTTGTGAGCCAGCTAGCAGGCCCTGGGGGTCCCACAGAGGCAGTAGCAGTTGGGGGTGCTGCAGGGCAGATAAAAGCAAGCTTTCTGGCAATGTTCCTGTGTCCTGCCTTCAAGATAGTGGCATAGGCTGCATTTGCAAGTTATTTGCATACCTTAAAAAAAGAAGACATTTAAAATGTGGGTGAACTGTTTGTAGGGCATTCATGCAACAAATTTTCCATTAGGAAGTTGTTGTTGTTGTTGTTGTTGTTGTTAGGTGCCATCAAGTTGAGTACAATTCGTAGCAGCCCTAGAAACTGTCATACTGAAGGCTGCTCTAACCTGTGTCATCCTCACCATCTCTGAGACACTCGAGACCATTGCTAAAGTCACGGCATCAATCCACCTCGTTGGGGGTCTTACTCTCCTTCACTGACCCTCCGTCTTTCCAAGTATGATGTCCCTTTCCAAGGAATAGCGTCACCTAGATTCATGTCCAGTATGAAAGACTTTGTCATTCTTGCCTACAGGAAGCACTCTGGACACACCCTTTCAAGGACGTACCTGTTTGTGCTCTTGGACGTCCAACAACATAGATCTTTATTGACGTAACTACAGGCTGTAGCAACTAGAGGCTGTAACAATTGGTTTAAAAGGTTAGCAGACTTGACCGCTTAAACGGTGGGTGTAAGTTTGAGTCTAGCCAGAGATGCCTCAGAAGCTAGGCCTGGTGATCTTCCTGCCAAAATTTAGGCACTGAAAACCGTATGCCACCCATTTCTACCCTGGCACAAGTGGTGGGGGCCGGAAACTGGAGTGGACCTGACAACAACCAGCCTCCTGTAACAGAGGGAGAATTGAAGGCTTCCATGCCACCTGTAAATGAGGAGTCAGGGACAGTGTGAGGACACAGATGATATTTAAGCTGAGGCTTCTGGTCCGACAAGGATTGCAACAGATGGCGAGAACTCGAGAGGCATTCCAGGCCCGGAGCGCAGCTGTGAGGCAAGGCTCAGTGGTATGGGGGGTAGAGCACATCTGGGAGCGGGTTGTGCTCCCAGAGGACTGGAAGTGAGAAGCCGGAACAGAAAATGATGCTGCTTTTGTGTATTTTGTGTATTCCAAGCAGCTCCCTCAAACTGTGCCACCACATGGCCAACATTCAGTGTTCAGTCGTTGGATGTGGCAGAAATACCCAAAGGTGGCCCTCAAGGGTTCGCTACCCTGGCCATCCCCTCTACTTGTGTTTAGATGGGACCAGTGGCTCACCTCCAACTGAGAGACTGTGTCACAGGTAACGGATGTCACTCACTTAACTACATTGCACTGAACAGCAAAGGTGCTGGGCTGTTACCCTCATGGCCATGCTGTATTATACCGATGTTCTTTTAGCAGACAGACTGGAGAAAGTGACTCCCTTGCTGGTTTTGAAGAGTCAAGCTGCTGTGTTAGGAGGGAACTGTGTGGCCAGGGGCTGTGAGCAGCGTCAGGCAGCCCAGCTCCTGCTGACAGCATGGAGGAGAAGAGGGAAGAGCTGAATTCTGTCAACACCCTGAGCAGCGCTTTCCCAGCCAAACGTGAGCTGAGGCCCCAGCCAGATGAGAACCCTGCAGGAGAAAAGCCAGCCAACGCAGGCCTGGCCTCCTGGCCCACAGAAAGTGTGAGGAAGGCAATGAGGGCTGTTTGCGGCTCCCAACCGTGTTGTAATTTATTATGCAGCATAGAAAGTAAATATATTGGGTAAACAGATGTGAAGAAAAGTTGCCATTCTAGACATGGTGGGTGGTGAAAAGGGGGGCTTAAATGTCATGCTAAAGGTTTGGCATTCCTACATGCTACAGGGATTAATGAGGATGGCCCACTGCTTTGCTTTCACCTTGACAATCATCAAGCCAGTTCTGACTCAGATCAACACGAGTCAGAATAGAACTGTGTTCCACAGGGTCTTCAGTGGCTGATATTTCAGAGGTCTTTCTTTCAGTGTGTCTTTGGATGGACTTGAACTGTCCACCTTTAGTTAGCAGTTAATTATGCTCACCACCGCTGCCCCCCCTCCCCTCCGCTTTGCAGAGAACTTTGAAGAGTGTCAGACCCTGTGCACATCAGTGCTGGGCGTACATGCCCAGTGCCTCGGGCAATGCCTGCAACATCATGTATGCTTCAATATTAACCATGATTGTTGATGCTCTTGTTCTCTTTATTATTTCTCACTACAAAGACAAGGCATTCCGTAGAGAGGTGAAAAACAAGGTAACTAACTGTTCAAGGCAAAAGTTTACCTCAAAAGCCACTCCCCTTAAGTCTTAAGGTTTGGAGCGCTTTGAGAATCTGAAGAAAACTATGTAATCTCCCCCACCCAGAAATACATGCACCCTCACTTACACACAGAGAGTCCCTCCTGCTCCAGATGGGCTCAAATAAGACAATGGGGCAACCTGAGGGCACGTGAGCGAGTCCACAGGAGATGCGAGAGACAGCACATGGAGAAACTGGTTTGCACTCAAGCCTGATGCCAAAACTATGCCATTGCTCATCTTCTTTGACTAACAACACTTTAATTTTGATTATTATCTCTAATCACATTTGCTTTGTTGGATACCATAATAGGGAGCTCTGGTGGTCCAGTGGTCAGGAGCTGTGCTACAATCCCAAAGGCATACAGTTCAAATCCACCAGCCACTACACAGGAGAAGGATGGGGAGCCTTCTCCCATGTGATTTACTGTCTCCGAAAACCGGCTGACGGGTCTGCTAGGGGTCGGTTCGGTTATGAGCAGGCAGACAACAGCACAACAACAGCATTTGCCCATTCAGTGTCTTTATGAGTACAATGTAGTGACACAATGGCATTAAGGGAGCACCGGTGGCCTAGTGGTAAGAAGCTGAGCGGCAATCCCAAAGGCATGTGGTTCAAATCCACCAGCTTCTCCACAGGCGAAAGATGGGTAATCTCCTCCCTTTCAAATAACTGCCTCTGAAAACCCACTGGAGGGTCAGCTATGAGTCAGTTCCAATTTGATGGCACACAACAACAACAACGATATTAACAATGGACAACAATCAATATCTTTTGCCAAATTTTCTGTCATCCAAACCAGAAACTTACTGCTCCCTAAACAAGCCAAATGCATTCCCCCTCCTTCTCTTCAGTCTGTCCATCTGCCTATGCTGAATGTTTTATATGAGTGAGAAAAGTGGCCAGTGTGCCTTTCAAGTGCAGTTCAAAACTGCCCAAAGGCAGGTTGTTTCCCAGGTGAAGAAAAAAATGTTCTCAGCTCAGCTCTTTTGTGAGGCAGCCAATGTCTATCCCCTTCAGGCTGCTGATGAGAAAGCTCCCAGCAGACCTGGGTATGCAAGCCAGCCATGGGAAACTGTCTGCTGGCTTCCTTCACCTCCCGTGGGGAATACGGAGACCCAGGGAGGCTACTCCCGCACCCCTGAGCTCTTGTGAGGTACTGCTGTGTCTGTGCTCTGGTGGACATGGAGAGGAGAGACTGAGAGAACGGCTGGTGGCAGGCAGGCCACAGGCGACAGACCAAGCACATGTGGTCAGGACATCCAGCCTTCAGTGAGTGCACTCACGTGATTAGCGCAGATGTAAATGTGCGCTCCAGCCAGAGCCTGACTCCGTTTGCTTCTTTGAATTGACAGCTGTGTGTATGTAGGATTGAGAGGCGTTTAAGATTAAACTGGACAGCCTGGAATTTTTGCTTCCTGCCTGGGAAAGTGAAAGGAAAAAAGAAAAAGGGAAGACATGGAAATATGAGGAGCAGCGGCGTGGGGGGGGGGGGGGGGGCTCAATGAACAAAATATGACATTCATGGAATTGGTGAAGAGTGGCGTTCATGCTCCCATCAACACGTGTCACAAAACGAAATGTGTGGCAAGTTACTTACGCGGTGAGCAGAAATAAATAATCAAGCCTGCCCCGATCAGGCATCCTGCTACTGTCAAGTCCACTTCAACTGGCATTGACTCTGTCAGTGAAGAACTGCCTCCCAGGGTTCCCCCAAGGATGCAAGGCTTACCAAACCTGCCGCATCTTCTCCCCCAACCGGTGGCTGGTGGGTTTCACCTGCAACCTTTCAGTTGGCGGCCAAGCACATTAGCCATTAGCTACTGCACCACCAGGCCCGCTGCAAACTTGCCCGCCAGTTTTTAACTTAAATCCGCACTGCTCCTCTCCTGGCAGCTGCGGGGCAGCGTTTACGTGGAACACATCTGGCAGCCCTCCGCATTCTCCACAGTCACCCCGGCCCTCGGTCCCCAGATACACCTGCTCTGTGCAGCTGGTCCCTTAACAGGTGCAGCGGAAAGCCCGGTTGATGGGCATTATAAACACTCCAGCCGCCGAGCACCTGTGGGGTCCGCCCGGCTTTATGAGGCAGCGAGTCTAACTTCAATGCTCCTTCCTCCAGTGGAAGTGAAAAGCGCCCTGTGCAATCTCAGTGCGCTGGGGGGCTCCTTGGGTCCTTTCCTGCTCAGAACAATTGGGTATTTACAACCAGCGTCATAAGAAGGTGTGCTGTTAACCCAAAGGCCCCACCTCTCTGGCAATTTGCATCTGCCAGCAGCTCTGGGGTGGGGGTGGGGGGAAGATGGGCTACCTCTTCCAGTCCAGTTTACAGCCTCTAAAACCCTGGGGGAGAGGGGGGTCAGCTGCCAGACAGTTCCCTCTCTATGGAAGTGGGTGTAGTGTGGCTTCGGTCATTCTGGGTTTGTCTAAGTCTCCCTCCTCTGGGACCATCCACACTTGGTCTCCATGAACCAGACAGGGAAGGACATAGACAGAACTCAGTGGTCCTAGTTTCTAATAACCCAATAAGCAAGATAAGTATTCACAGGCTTACTTGTGCCCATTATTAACTGTTGTTGTTGTGTATGGTCATGGGAAAACCTCCAGCTGGTTTTCAGAAGCAATAAATTCCAAGGGAGGAGATTGCCCATCCTTCTCCCTTGGAGCAGCTGGTGTATTTGAACCATGTACCTTTGTGTTGGCAGCACAATTCATGGTCACTGGGCCACCAGCACTCTCTACTTACTTGTTGTTATGTGCTGTAGAGTTGCTTGCAACTCATAAGCTACCCAATGTACAAAAGCCCTGAAACCAGTTCTATTCTGCACCAACTTTACTGTCTCTGACACACTGACCCTCATAACCTCAGTCACTGAATTAATCCATCTCATCGAGGGTTTTCCTCTGTCCCTCCACCCTTCCAAGCATGATGTTCCTCTCCACGGACTGGTCCCTCCTTGCAACATGACCAAAGTATATCTGACAAAGCCTCAGAATCCTTGCCTCCAAGGAACAGCCTGATTTAACCCTTTATAGGACAAACCTGAAAAAGTACTAGTTGGTAGCAAACAATGTCATATTTTTTTCACCGTACCAAAGATTTTGCTTCTAGGTATGGCTGACACCTGCCCCTCTCCCGACCCCACAGGAACTTCTTATAGAACTGATTTTTTTTTACATTATTTATTGGTTTTCATACAATAATTCATTTACACTGTGTTTCATGCATATGCATTGTGTTCCATACAATATGCCTGTTCACTCAGTGTTTCACACAGTCCTTCATACACACTGTACACAGAGACAAAGTCTCTTTTCAGGTTTTTAATCCCTGACAGGAACAAAGTATCCAATCAGCAGAGTAAGCACAGGCCAATTTGTGCTTACTTCCAGGAGTCTGTGGTGACTCTGGTGTAAGTCAGCCCAGGCTTGCCTTGCTTGCTGGGAAATGCACCTCTGCATGGCTCCCCAGTTTGTAACCATTAACCACCTGGTTTTGATTGGGGTGTCTACAGACCAACGCTTCCCACACCACTTCCAAATGCAAAACACATGGATGCATCACATACTGTGAAAATCACTGTATTTGCAAGTCCTTGTTGATAGAGAGGTAGGTATTTCAAAGCAAGAAAAAGTTCAGAATAGTGTGTAGGGTTTTTTGGGGGGGAGTAATTTTTGGTTCTTATTATCCCAATCTCTGAAGTTTGGAAAGGAGTTCAGACTATTTTTCCTGTGGTGATCTAGGGGGGGAAAAAAGTCTCGCCTCCCATTCTGAAAGCATGCATGCAATTAGTTCAGATACAAATAGAGGCTCTAAAACCATGTTCCGTGGCACCCAGGTTAATGGACTAACGCAATAAAGCAATAGGTTACAATAAGGGATTTCAATACAATTAAAACCATAAAGCTAATGATGATCTGTTTCAAATGAAGCTCTGGATGAAAAGAAAGCACTAAAAGTCACTTCTTCATTAAACAGTGTTGGTTCCACTTGTACAAGTTCACAGAGGGCATTTGTCATCTAAAGTGTAAGATGCACTGGAAATGAAACACATAAAAATAGCTTCTGATCTGCTATTTTATTTTAACACTCCTGCCTCCATGCCAGTGGACGACTCCCCACATGCCTGTAAGACAGAGTTCAATTACCACTCCATTAGAATCTTCCAGTAGTTTATTTATCCCCAGTCCCTGCTACTACGCCCAGCGCAGGAATTAAGCTCATCACCTGAGACACACAGAGGCTGGGTCAGGATGCCCGACTACTTCTACATTCAGCGATGTCTGCTACTTACTTGAATGAATTATTGTGTCACACCCTTGTTCTGTTCAGTGATTCCTGGAGCCCTGAGAGGACCTGACCCCCACGTGGCATCACTGTACTATTTAAGCTTCTGGAATTTAGATGGTTAAAATCCTCCTTCTGGTCACTATGAGTTGTAGTTGATTGACCGTGTCTACCAACAACTACCTAGTGTTGTTGGGTGTCGCTCGTTGCTACTCAGAATGACCTCAGATGACAGAGAATGATTTTCTAGGCTTCAGTCTTTACAAAAGCATGTCACCATGTCTAATTCCTCAGGCACTACTGGTGGGTTAGCCACACACTTCATGGCTGCACAAGTGTTTAATTGTAACACTGTAAATATCTCTTTTATCGAATGTTCCCAACTTGCTAACTTGAGTGTGTTCTCTATATCCTGCCAAGATCCCGAGTGATACAATCAAGCAAGCAACTAACTCGCTGAAACTAGAACTTGGGGAAATACCTAATAGCAAGATGTGAGCAGAATGTTAGGGTTACAGATAAGGCACCCACAGAAACCGCTGCCCAAATTCTCACTTCTTCAACAACATCTACCAAGCTTCATGTGCCAGACACTCGGAAGCATCCTCAGAAGCGGCAGCGATGTGGTCTTGACTCTTAGAAATGTTCTAGAAGCTATCCTCAGTGGCCTGTCTAATGCGGCATGAGGACTCTGCATCGTTGTTCAACGTGAGGCACAAATGTCCCTCAGACGTTGATGAGTGCTGTGGAAGACAGCTCCAAAGACATATCAATTATTCTCCAGCTTGACTTAAAATTAGAATCAATTGTCAACTTTCCAGAATGACAAATGATCTACTTCTTCCTTCCCAGGTGCTATGTGCCCCAGGTTTAGTTAAAAACTACAGAATGTGTTTTGAACAGGTGATTCTGATGACTCTCAGGTAAGACACACACACACACACACACACACACACACACGTGCACACACACGCGCACATGCACACGCACGCATTTTAGTCTTGTAAAACTCTGATGTGTTCAGGAACCAGCAAGGGATCCGACTAAAATGTGTATTTTTGGTTATTCACAACGTCAAGGCTGCTGGTCTTTTGAATCACACTTAGAATAGCAAAGGATCCCCACTCTAATGTACTTAACCAATTTCCTAATGCTGAGTAAATAACTTGTAGCTGATATTCTTTTATTATAAATAATACATCTCTAGACACGCATATGCTCTAAGTATCTGAATATTTTCTTTAGATTTATAAAAAGGAAATTACTGAATCTGAAGATATGTAAACTCAAGCCGAAGGTAGGTGATTTTAATCTGCACCCCTCGGCCAGGTTCAAATTGTCTTCCTGTCAAACATTCTTCTAGGTGGTATAGCACTGGTCTGTGCGTTGCTGTATAGAGGTAACTCATGGTTGCTGTGATGCTGAAGACTGTGACAGTGATGTGCCAATCGTGGTAATGGGCACCCATGGTGGACAGTGTTGGCTGGAGCTTCCTGACTAAAACAAGCCTGGAAGCAGGAGCGGCACCCACTTCCTTATGGCTTGCCTCCAGAAACTCTATGTACAAACAGTGCTCAGGCTTTTCGTTCATAGGTTCGCTATGAGTCATCTACAACTCGACAGCACCTAACAACAACAACAAGAATGCTTATACCCATTTACATCCCAAATAGTGATGTAAATGCACGCCACTGCACCATTTTCAGCACTGAAGAATAACCTTTTTCTGTTTTTCTTTCCAGTTGGATAAGTACAAATGGTATCTTCTTTCAAACTGCATTTCTTAATTAGTGAAGCTGGATATTTTATGTTTTAGTCATTTACATTTCTTCTCCCAGAAACAATGTATGGCTTTTCTTGAACCTGCCTTGAATTACTCCCTTGTCAAATGTTTTTGACTTAGTCTATCATTGATTTCTTCCCTTTTTACGAGACTACCTACAGAGTTTTATAAAGGAAGTAGTGGAGAAAAATAAAATCTCACTTTAAAGAAATTCTGTTTATTGCTATGTTGTGAAAACATAGCCCTGCACTGACTTCTGGGAATATCTGATACTGCTGACAGGATTCTTCCACATACAATTAGACCTGTAGACTGTCTATGCTGCAGAATTTTTAAGTTTCAACCAAGAACAAGAAAAGGCAAATTCTACATTTCATTCCTTGAGAGATGACGGTTATCTAGGCAGACTAAATTTAAAAAGAAGAGGAGGGAAGGGAAATAGAGATAACATTCTTCCCCATCTTCCTCCATACTAGATTTGCATAGCCACACAAGACCACAGTGGCTTCACAGTCAAGCATTGCTTTCACTTCTTATTATTTATGAAATGTCACAGTCACAAAAATACTTCATTCAACATACAGTAAGGATTCCACACTTTGAACGCAGTAGAGTGTATTTTGAGCATCATAAAATGAAGACATTTAAATCTCCTACAACAAATGGGAACTGTGAACACTGAATCAAACACTACACAATATTGGATGTTAAATCAACAAGAAGTTATTAAGCCCTAACTATTATTCTTTTCCCATGTATATCCCATATATTCCAAGAAATATATGACTTCATGCCTCGTCTTGATTAACTCAAAATCACGTTCCCTCAACTCATAATTTTTAAAATTAACTTTCCAGGACCAACTCATACATTGTTAGTAGAAATGTAATTAAAAGAACCTCTTTGGAGAGTAATTTTCAATAGATATCAAAAGCCTGAAGATTGCTTACACTTTTTAATTAGTGATTTCACTTCTAAGCATGTATCCCAGAAAATCATCCTAAATGTAAGAAGAGTTCCGTGGGTGCACATGTCTATTGCAATGTGAATAATAGTGAAAGAATGTCAAGTTATGTGCCCTGATGTTGATAATCATACAAACGTTTATAAAGATCCTGTTAAAATATGGAAAATGCTTAGTAATTGTGCCAAATCTAACAGCAAACTGCAAGTTTGTTCATTCAGTGTATTTGTTATTTTTGTTATGAGGTACCACCAAGTACAGTGACTGTATCAATCCATAGCTTTGAGGGTCGTCTTCTCTTCTAATGACCTTCTATACTTTTCCCAGTATGATGTCTTTTTCGAAGGACTAGCCTTTCCTGACAATATAGCCCAAAAGTGTGAGATTAAGTTTCACTATCCTTGCCTCTAAGGAGCACCCTGACTGCACTTTCTCCAAGACAGACTTGTTTGTTGTTTTTGTAGTCCACGGAATATTCAATATTCTTCTCAAATGCTACAGTTCAAAGGCATCAATTCATCCATATTCATTGTCCAACTTTCAGAGGCCTAAGACGCAAATGATGGTATCATGGCTTATGTCCAGTGGCTCTTAGTCTCCTAAGTTATGTCCTTGCTCATAAGCATTTTAAAGAAGTCCTTGACAGCAGACTTTATCAATGCAGCACATCGTTTGATTTCTTGATTGTTACTCCCAGTGTTGAGGTGGATCCAAGTAAAATTAAATTTTTGCCAACTTCAATCTTTCCTCCATATTTCATGCTGTTTAGTGGTGAAGAGTTTTGTTTCTTGCATTGAGATGTTGAAGACTTTCGTCTTTAATCTGTTGCTGTAAGTAAGTGCAGCAAGTTATCTTAACTTTCTGTCAGCATGATTATGTTATCTGCATAATGCAGGCTGTTGAGGAATCTTCCTCCAATCCTGGTGTCAGATTCTGCATTTATCCAGCTTCTCAAAATATTTGCTCAGCCAGTAGACTGAAGAGATATGGAGAAAGAATACAACCCTAATGCAAACCTTTCCTGACTTTGAACCAGGCAGTATTCTCTTGTCCTGTTCTGAAAACTGCTTCTTGGTCTATGTATAGATTTTCCATGAGCACAATAAAATGTTCTGAACTTTCCATTCTTCACAAAATTACACATAATTTGTTCTAATCCTCACAATTTAACAATTTTTCATAGTTAGTACAACACAAGTAAACATCTTTCTAGTAATCTTTACTTTCAGCTACAACTCATCTGGCAATAGCAGTGTTACCTCTTTCCACAATCTCATCTGAATATCCAGCATGTCCCTTGGTGATAAAATGATCCAGCAATTTTTTAATAATCTTCAGCAAAATTTCACTTGCGTGTGATAATAATTATATGGTTTGACAATTTTCACACTCCATTGAATCATAGTATCTTTTTAAATGGGAACGGCTATGAATCTCTTTCACTCAGCTCACTGGATAGCTGTCTGCCAAATATCTTGGCATATGCTAGTTAACACATCTATTTTGTTTTTTACAATTTCCAGTTTTCCTAGATTTATACATTGTACATTCAACTTTCCAATTATTAATGCATATTTACAATTATTTCTCTTCATTTTTGAGTGTCTTATGTTCAATCCTGCATCTAACAGTGTTTCTCTGTTGTTTTTGAGGCCTGTTATTTCAGAAGTTGATGGCTAATACTGCTTTTTATTCTGTAAGCTCCAATAAAATTTGTGCACTGTTTGTGACCCTGTTGGTATTTGAAATACTAGTGACATTGTTTCCAGCATCACAGCAACAACACAGAACAGCAAACTGCCAGACAAGTGTTGTACCCATAAGAGCAAATTATAAAAAGCAACACAGAATGTAAAATGAGCAGTATCATGCCACCCTAAATCAACATGTCAGACAAATTCTGTACCTAGAAGAGGAAACTCTGAAACAGGCAAGCTTACAGAAATTAGAAAATAAATGTGCATAGTATGTTGTTGTTGTTGCTGCTGTTGTTGTTATGTGCCGTCAAGTCACTTGTGACTCTTAGCGACCCAATGTACAACAGCTCTAAGACTTACCCTATTCTGAGTCAGTCTCACTGTCTCCAACACACCTACCCCATTGCCCCAGTCACTGAATCAATCCACCTCATAGAGGGTCTTCCTCTTCTGGAGCTGTCCCTCCACCATCCCAAGCATAACGTCCTTCTCCAAGAACTGGTCCCTCTTTGCAACATGTCTAAAGTATGTCAGAATCTTTGCCTCCAAGGAGTAGCCTGGTTTAATCCTCTCCTGGATGAATCTGTTCGTTTCCTTAGCAGTCTATGCTACACTCAATACTATTCTCCAGCACTACAGCTCAAAGGCATCAATTCTCATTCTATCCTCCCTAGTTATTATCTAGCTCTCTTAGTCTCATTGCTCTTCAGTACTTTGGAGAGGTCCCTAATAGCAGACTTTCCCATCACAATACGTCTTTTAATTTCCTGGCTGCTGGTGCCAAGGGTGTTGACGGTGGAGCCAAGTAAGCTGAAGCTGTGAACAATCTCAATCTCTTCACCATCCATCCTGATGTTGCCAATTGGCCCAGTGGTAAGAATCTTTGATTTCTTGATATTGATGCACATTATGGGAAATAAAACGAAATGGTCTGCCCTGAGATAGTGTATCTCCCAGCTTTGCAGAAAATGGGAGTTGAGGCGCTAGTAACATCAGAGAGTCTGTTCTTAATGGCAAAGTAGTCTCAAGCTATGATGAGTGTGGTCAAGGATAGCACTTTTTCTGGCTTAGTATGTGTCTAAGGTGCGCCAAGGCGTGAGGCACTCAGCCTGGGGCAGTTTCTGCTGACCTTACAGAAGCCTATGCTAGTCAGTCTAACCAGATATGGTGTCTTCACCAGTACATGGATGGGTGGAGGCAAGATCCCCAGTCAGAAACAGTTAGTGTAAAGAAATAGTCAATCCGTATAATTAATTAAATAATAATTAAACAAATTATAATTGGAAACAACTCACGCTGATCCACTAGTATTTTTTTCAGAGGCTGCAATTGTGCAGGAGGAGACTGAGAGCATCTTTGTTCCCTGGAGCAGATGGACGATCCAAACTGTCTGGCTTTAGGTTGGCTGCACAACTCCTTACACAGGAGATTACCATAACTCCCTCCTGCTCTGTATTTGATGTTGTTGTTAGGTGCTGTCGAGTCCGATATGACTCACTACAATCTTACGAATAACAGATCTGAACCCTGTCCTATCTGATATCATTCTTATATCTCTGATATGCTTGAGCCCAATGATGCAGGTCAGTCCACCTCATTGGGGGTCTTCATCTCTTTCTTTAACCCTCCACCTTTCCAAGAATTACATGTCTTTCCAAGATATAGTATCTCCTAGCAACATGTTCAAAGTATGAGAGACAGCCTTGCTTCCAAGGTGCATTCTGGTCTATTCTTTTCATCTGTATGTTGTTGTGGATGGTTGAGTCAGAACCAACTGATAGCTAATCCTGTGGTGGGTTTTCAAATAGCTGGTGTTTTCTGGGTTTTCAGAGGGTGTTAATTTCATGAGATATTGCCTGTCTTTGTTCCATAGAGCAGTATCTCATAGATAGATTCAAACCGCATACCTTTGGGATTGCTACACAGCTGCTTGCCAGAAGGCCACCATTTCTTTTTTTAAAAAAAAAGAGTATTCGTAATAAGTAAATCATTGATTGTAAAAAATTGTATTATTTGGTCTCTAGCCTCATTTTAGTCACCAGCATCATATTTTCCAAGCATTGGTCAGTCCTTAGTCTTTGTTTCAAACCTTTGCATTCCAAATACCAGTTATTATTGATGAATTTTCACTGTATATTTAATCAATTTTAGACTGCAGAAAATGTTAGAAAGCCTAAATTCCTTCACTTTTGGCTTTAGTGTATGGTGTATATATTTGATCAATAGTTATATTAATAGGTTTTCTTTGTATATGTATGGTTAATATCCTATCATTCACAGTACTGTACATCAGGGTAGAACTTGAAATCTTCTTTTTTACAATAAATGTGATGTCATTCCTCTTCATTTGTCATTTCTGACACAGTAGTTCATAGGATTGCTTGATTCAAAATAGCCAATAATAGTCCTTATCAGCTCACTAATGCCTGGGATAGCTATATTTATACCTTCTACTCCTTTTTGACAACTTTTGTTTTCCTATATTTATACTGTGTACATTCCATGTTTCAATTATTAGCTGATGTTTGAAGTTGTTGTTCTTCATTTTGAGTCTTGTCACACCAGCAAATGAAGATTCTTCATTGAGTGACAGCTTTACTCCACTTGTGGCATTATACAGACTCTTCCTTGAGGAAGTAGCCCTTCCTGGGTCATATTTTCAGTTCCTTCCAACTTGAGAGGTCCATCTTGTGCACTATCTCCAACAATGTTCTTATGTTATTCAAAGGACTTCTGAAGGCTTGTTATTTCAGAAATTGACGTAGTCAGAAATATGTCCATCATGAGTGACCCCACTGGTATTTGAAATGAAATGGCACAGCTTCTAGAATCATAGAAATACGTCAGTCACCATATTATGACAAACTGACTGATGATTACAACTATAAAAAGCAAACATAGAATATGGGAAGAGCTGGAAGCAAAATGTTCACAAGATTATTTATGGTGCTTGCTTCGGCAACATATATACTAAAACTGAAATAATAGAGAGAAATTACTATCACCCCTGCACAAGGATGACACGCAAATTCATGAAATATTCCATATTTTTAAACTCACCTAATATCTGTATGCAGAGCAGATTATCCGAGAGGCTGGGCTCTATGAGGAGAAGTGTGGCATCAGGATTGGTGGAAGATCTATTAACAATCTGTGTTATGCAGATGACACAACCCTGCTTGCTGAAACTGAGGAGGACCTCATGCACTTGCTGCAGAGGGTCAAGGACTGCAGCCTTCAGTATGGACTGAGGCTCAATGTCAAGAAGACAAAGATTCTCACCACTGGACCAATTGGTAGCATCAGGATGGATGGTGAAGAGACTGAGATTGTTCACAGCTTCAGTTTGCTCGGCTCCACGGTCAACACTCTTCGCACCAGCAGCCAGGAAATAAAAAAACATATTGCGATGGGAAAGTCTGCTGTTAGGAACTTCTCTAAAGTATTCAAGAGCAACGGTGTCCCTCTGGAGACTAAGGTGCACCTGATACAGGCCATGGTCCTTGCAATCACTTGTTATGCATCAAAGAGCTGGACAATGACTGGGGAGGATAGGAGGAGAATTGATGCCTTTGAGCTGTGGTGCTGGAGAAGAGTATTGAATGTACCATGGACTGCCAAGAAAACAAACAGATTCATCCTGGAGAGGGTTAAACCAGGCTGCTCCTTGGAGGCAAGGATTCTGGGGCTTTGTCTGACATACTTTGGACATGTTGTAAGGAGAGACAGGTCCTTGGAGAGGGACATCATGCTTGGGAGGGTGGAGGGACAGTGTAGGAGAGGAAGACCCTCTATGAGGTGGATTGATTCTGTGACTGGGGTAATTGGGATGGGTGTGTCAGAGGCAATGCGATTGGCACAGGATAGAGCAGGGTTTAGGGCTGTTGTACATAGGGTCACTATGAGTCGCAAACGACTCGACGGCACATAACAACAACAAGAAAGTAGCAGTCTGCTTCAGTCACTATGAAAAAACAAATAACCCTTCTCCTAAAAAACTTAAAGCTAATGAATAGCCAAGATAGAGAGAACCAGAAGAATTAAGTTGTTATGTAGTTATTTGAACAGCTACAGAAGAAGATATAAATGATGGAAAATATAATGGAAGCTATTAAGAGGGCAAATACCCAAGAGACAGTTATTCAGAAGAAATATATTGATGAGGAGCAACTTGAAGAGCTATGGAAGAAAGTGCAAATGATGGAATAAAGAATTTATGGTATAGATAAAGTGGTACAAGAACTTAAAGAATCTTCATAAGACAGAGACGGTACAGGAAATATCAGGAAAGCATGAAAAAGCAATCCAGAATGTTAAGATTGAAATGGCAGAAGTGTCCAACAACATGTTGGTACGACAAAAAAGTAGAAATGAAGAGATGTAACAGAGAGTCAGTGAGATGAAAGGCAAGAGCCTCACTGGAAGTATATTAGAAGAAAATTCAGAGCTGAGATGTAAAGAAAATTGTGGGGGTAAGCCCATTAGAAACATATGGGATGACACCAAAATGAACAACCAACAAATGACTGGAATTCAAGAACATGAGAGTAATGGAGAAAAATGTGAAAGAAGTACTAGAAGAAAATTTCCCAGGTATTTTGAAGAATGGGGAAGTCCACGTTCAAGAAGCACTGTGAACACCAAATAACTAGACCCCAAAATACAAACATCAAGACATATCATAGTCAAATTCTTCAAATTAAAAGACAAGGACAGAATAATAAAAGCAACAGGAGAAAAACCAAAAGCCACCTCCAAAGAGGACAAAATTAGATTAGATTCTGATTTCTCAGCAGAAACCATAAAGGCTAGAAGACAATGGAATGGCATATACAGAAAGCTGGGGGGAGGGGGGAATTGCTAGCCAAGGACTCTCTACCCGGCAAAACTCTCCATCAAATATGATGGAAAAATTAGATCCTTTGCAAAAAGAAGGAACTTAAGGAATTTGTGAAAACAAGACCAAAACTACCAGAAATTTTAAGTGAAGTCCTATACACAGAGACACCAAAGGAATGTGGATGGACCATAATAACCAAAAACAACAGAAAAAATAAATACAGCAAAGTGACAATGTTATAACCTGGTCTGACAATAATCACACTTAATGTGAGTGCAGTAAATGTGCAGCTAAGAAATAAAGAGTAGCAGAATTGGGGGGAGGGGGGAGCAAAGCCCATCAATATATTGCTTACAAGAGATGCATCGAAAAAAACAGAAGAGAAAGACAGAATCAAAATCAAAGGCTAGGAAACAATATGCCAAGCAAATGGAAATCTCATAAAACAGGAGTGCCAATACTAATCTCTGATAAAATAGACTTTAGAATGAAAACAACCATCAAAGATAAGGAAGGCCATGACATACTGATGAAAGACACAATAGATAAAGAAGACCTTGATCAACATTTGTTGGTCAATATTTATGGACCAAAAATAGACCTGCAAAACACATAAAACAAGGGTTAACAGAATCAAAGAAAGAAAGACAACACCATAAAAGTGGCAGGAGATTTCAACACACCACTAACACCAAAGAATATAGGTCAACTCAAAAGACAGTTTAAAAAGATGCAGAAAATCTAAACTCTACCATCAGCCAACTCGACCTTGTGAATGTATTCAGGGTAATGCACCCAACTAAAACTCAATTCACTTTCTTCTCAAGAGTACATGGTACATTCTCTAGAACTGATCAAATATTAGGACACAAAGTAAGCCTCAAATAATTAAAAAACTCTGAAATAATACAAAGTATAATCTCAGACCAAAATGCCATAAAACTAGAAATTAACCACAGGAGGGTAAAGCTTACAAAACTGCCCATGTGGAAACTAAGTACCTCTCTGCTAGAGTACGATTGAATTACAAAATAAAGAATGATTTCTTTCTTCAATTCTATTAAGAGTTGTTTCCTGTATTTTGCAGGTCTATCATTTGGTGCATAGACATTGACCAATGTTATGTCTTCTTGATCTACTGTGCCTTTAATCATTATATAGTGCCTTTCCTTATCTTCTATGGTCATTTTCATTCTGAAGTCTATTTTATCAGAGAATAATATTGCCATTCCTGCTTTTTTGAGGATGTTATTTGCTTGGTGTATTTTACTCCAGGCTTTGATTTTGAATCTATCTTTCTTTTCATTTATTGATGTGTTTCCTGTTGGAAACATATTGATGGGCTTTCGGTTTTTTTAATCCATTCTGCTACTCTTTTTTCTTTTTATTAATGCATTTAGTCCATTCACATTAATCAGAGACCTGGGAATAAAGCCCCAAACCATAAAGTTCATAAGAGACAAACTGGAATTAAGTTTAGAAGGCATAGTCTACTACTGTATGAAGAGACTACCAAATACAGCCAGAAATGGACAATCTCAAGAGGATAAAATTGATGAATGGGCCCTTCTAAACATTAAATATATATCTGTGCTCATCAAAAACTTCCATCTTTGGAAGGAATATCCTGAGTCACTGTATCGAAAGGAATTGGAAGACACAGAAGAATTT
>NW_006399761.1:26831939-26838148 GCF_000299155.1 Elephantulus edwardii | reverse complement strand
GAAGAGGAAGAAGAGGAGGAGGAGGAAGAAGAAGAAGAAGAAGAAGAAGAAGAGGAGGAAGAGGAGGAAGAAGAAGAAGAAGAAGAAGAAGAAGACTGATAATCCAATTACAAAATGGGCAAGAGACACAAAAACACTTTTCACAGAGGAGAACATTCAATGGCTAAAAGACACATGAAGAAATAGTCTAAATCACTGGCAATAAGAGAGATGCAAATCAAAATCACAATGAGATACCATCTTACCCTAGTAGCCGTGGCAAAGTTTATCAGAGCAGCAAGTAATAATGTTGGAGAGGATGTGGAATGATAGGAACTCTTAAACACTGTTGATGAGATTGTAAAATGATACCACTCTGGAAGGCAGTTTGGCACTTCCTCAAAAAAGCTGAACATAGAAATTCCATATGACCCAGCTATTCCACTGCTTGGAATATGACCTGAGAAAATGAGCACTGAGGCACAGAGACTAGTACACCAATGTTCATAGCAGTGTTATTCATCATAGCAAGGGCATGGAAACAGTCCAAATGCCTAACTACAATGAAATGGATTGAGAAATTATGTTAAATTCACACAATGGAATACTAAGCAGCACGCAGGAGCAATGATTTTGTAAATTGCTACCTAACATGGGAGGAACTGGAGAGCATTATGCTGAGTGAACAAAGTCAGTCTCATAAAGACAAATACCCTATAAGACCATTATTGTAGAACGAGTATGAGGATACAAGGGCAGCAAGGCTTAATCATAAGGTCGTACAATTTGATGGGTAGATGCAAGGGTGGATAAAAGAAAGGGGAAAGATCTAGTGTGAAAATAATGTTTACAAACTTTATAAGTGAACAAATATAAAAGAAATAAAAAGAAATAAAGAATGACATTAAAAAGTTCCCTGATACAAATGAAAATAAAAATATATTATACCAAAACCTCTGAGATGCAGCTAAGTCAGTCCTCAGAGAGACAGTTCACAGTAGTAGGTACACACAATAAAAGAGGAAGAAAGAAGAAAAGTCTAATTCAACATCTTCATCAAATAGAAAAAGAACAACAATCTAATCTTACAGCCTCTAGAAGAAAGGAAGTTACAAGAATAAGAGCGGAAATCAATGAGACAGAAAACAGAAAAACAATTGAAACCATCAATAAGACCAGTAGCTTATTTTTCAAAAGGGTGAATAAAATTGACAAACCACTGGCACATTCAACAAAATGGGGGGGGGGGGCGGAGAGACAGAGAAGACAAGTTAACTCAATTAAGAAATGATAGCGGTGACATCACAACAGAACCAGGTGAAATGAAATGGATAATATCAGAGTTCTATGCAAAGCTATACTCTGATAAATTTGAAAACCTATAAGAAATGGACAAATTGATACTCATGTCCTACCCAGACTGACCTGGACAGATGTAGAACACTTGGCCCATCACAAAAGGAGAAATTCAACAGGTCATAAAAAAGACTGGCCCATAAGAAAAATCCTGGACAAGATGACTTCACAGCTGAATTCTATCAAACATTCAGAGAAGACCTATAACCAATTCTTTTTTAATTATTTCAAAACATAGAAAAAGAATGAAAACTCCCAGAGTCATCCTAGTAAGCAAGAATAGCCCTAATACCAAAACTAGGCAAAGATATTACCAAGAAAGAAAACTACAGACCAATATCTCTCATGAACATAAATGCAAGTATCCTTAACAAAATTCTAGCCAATAGAATACAAAAGCATATAAAAAAAATAATTCACCATGGCCAAGTGGGATTCAAAAGTAGTATGTAAGGACGGTTCAACACAAGAAAAGCAATCAACATAATTCTTCATATTAACAAAGCAAATAATAAGAACCATATGATCTTAGCAACTGATGCAGAAAGGCATTTTACAAAATCCAACAACCCTTCCTGATAAAGACCCTCAGCAAAATTGGAATAGAAGGGAATTTCCTCAACATAGTGAAAAGTACATATACAAAACCAAGAGCCAACATCATTCTCAATGGAGAAGAACTGAAAGCATTTTACTTGTAAACAAGGACCAGACAAGGATGCCCACTGTCACCTCTGCTCTTTAATATTGTATTGGATGTGCTTGCTAAGGCAATAAAACAAGAGAAAGAAATAAAAGTCATCCAGATAGGCAAAGAGATGGTGAAACTTTCACAATATGTAGACGCCATGATAGTGTACACAGAAAATCTCACAGACTCAACAGTCTGCTGGTTAGAACCAGTAGATCAATTTAGTAGTGGCAGGATATCAGATCAATATCTAAAAATCAGTGAGATTCCTCTACAATAACAGAGATAATTCAGAGAAGGAAACCAAGAAAGCAATACCATTTGCAATAGCCAACCACAAATTGAGATACTTGGGAGTGAACCTAACTTAGAGATGCAATAGACCTATACAAAGAAAACTAAAGAACATTCTTGTGAGACACAATTATTATTGTTGTTGTTAAGTGCCGTCGAGTCGCAGGTGACTCATAGCGACCCTATGAAGGAGAGGCCTTGACGCTTGGGTGCCTTTCATCCTCTCTCCAGGTTCATAGGGTTTCCCGAGGCAAGCTATTATGGAAGTGGATGCCACTCCTTCTTCCAAGCTTGTTTTAATCAGGGAGCTCCACCCCTCTCTCTGTGAGACACAATAGAAGACCTAAATAAATGGAAAAATGTTCCCTGTTCATGTAAAGGAAGACTCAATGTTGTGAAAATGACAATCCTACCCAAATCAATCTACACATACAAGGCAATCCCAATACAGATATCAAATTCATTTTTCAAGGAGATGGAAAGGGAAACTGTGATGTTTATTTGGAGAGGAAAGAAATCCTGAATAAGCAAAGCTCTTCTAAGAAACAAAAATGAAGTGAGAAGCATAGCAGTCTTTGACCTCAAAACCTACTACACAGTAGTAATAACCAAAATAGCATGGTACTGGTACAACGATAGGCACATAAACCAATGAACCAGAATTGAGAAAGCAGAAATAGACCTATCTATCTATGGTCAACTAATACTTGACAAGGAAATAAAACCTATCAAAAGGTGACATGACAACTTCTTCAACAAATAGTGCTGGCAAAGCTGGACTGTTATGTGTAGAAAGCTGAAAAAGGATCCACATCTCACACCATACACAAAAAATAAACTTGAGGGGAATCTGAGACCTCAGCACAAAGCCTAAAACCATAGAGTTCATAAAAGATAAACTGGGATCAAACTGAGAAGGCCTATTTTACAGTATAAAGAAAGTGTCAAATACAGCCAGAAATGCACAGTCTCAAGAAGATAAAATTGATGAATGGGACCTTCTAAAATTAAATCCCTAAGGGAGTTTCTGTAGCATAGTGGCAAGAAGCTGCACTGCAATCCTGAAGGCACGCAGTTCGAATTCACCAGATGTTTCGCTAAAGAAGGAGGGGCAATCTCCTCCTGTGCCAGTCACAAACCAAACAAACGTATATAAATTAAATTCTTACGTGCATCAAAAATATTTTCCAACAGAGTGAAAAGAAAGCATACTGACTGGGACAATTGGCAACACCATTTCAGACAAGGGTCTCATATCAAAAGTTTACAGAATCCTAAAGGGCTTCCACAAGAAAACGACTGACAACACAACTACAAAATTGTCAAAAGACATGGAAAGAATTTTAGCAGAGGAAGATATTTGAATGGCCAGTATACACATGAAAAAATGCTCAAAATCACTGGCAAAATGAGAGACACGTATTAAACCACAATAGGATAAAATCTCACCCCTGTAGCAGTGACAAAGTTAAACAGGAAAGCAAGTAATAAATTTTGGAGAGGATGTGGAGAGATAGGAACTCTTATACACTGTTAATGAGATTGTAAAATGGTACAACCACTCTGGAAGGCAGTTTGGCACTTCCTCAAAAAGCTGAATATAGAAATTGCATATGACCCAGCTATTACACTGCTTGGAATATACACTGAGAACTAAGACACAAATGGAGATTTGTATGGCAATGGTCATAGCAGCATTATTCACCATCGCAAGAACATGGAAACAACCCAAATGTCCAACCACAATGGAATGGATTGAGAAATTATGGTACAGTCACACGATGGAATACTATGCAGCACGCAGGAGCAATGAAAATCACTAATTAACTTGGGAGGGACTGTAGAGCATTATTCTAAGTGAACTAATTAATTCAGTCCCATACGGACAAATACTGTATATGACCATTATTGTAGAAATAGGAAGATAACTAGTAAAACATGTATGAAGATCCAAGGTGTGGTGGGAAGGAGCAAAGGGGTGTGGATGGGTGAAGTGAGGTGGTAAACATAGGGTCACACAATTTGATGGGTGGCGAGAGGGATGGGTAAAATAAATGTGAACTATTTAGTGTGAAAAACAATGTATATGAACTTTATAAGTAAACCAATACAAAATAATAATTGTATTTTTTTTTAAAAATGTCTTTTTACTCTCTTAAACTTTTACTTTCTTTTATTTGCCAAAATGTCCTAAGGAAGTAATAATGATGGTGAAAATAAGGTGGAAGGCTTTGTTTTTACAATGAACAAATACATACACTGCCAGTATTGTCTCTGATTGGTTCAGTTTTGTCCAAGTTGGGACATTGCCTGTAACAGAAGGAAGGACCTTGTGAGTGACTTGAGATGCCAAGGGATAGATAACGTTTCTTTCTTTGCTTCAGTGGCTCACCCGTTTTATTTACTAATTACTCAGCACATGTGAGCATGTGGCTTCTCAGTAAGAACTGTCAGAGGAAAAACAACTGGAGCCAAATAACTCTCAAAGAGTTCACGGTGCCACTGCTGTTCTGTGGCACTTAACACAGTGTTTTATGTAATATTCCCACCCTGCCCCAAGTGGGGGCTTCTTGCAGGAATCAATATTTGTCTCTATAATGTCAACATTAGAATTATTGAACAGGGGAAATTTTTTAAAATTAAAATTTTTTATTTTCATTGTGATTTTTCTGTGAAAGATTTCCTTGTGCACTGTAGAATATCGAACAACACTGCTACTCCCGATACACACTACCCTCATGTAACAGACTCCTAGATGCGAAAGCAAAAAAAAAATCATTGTGCTTATTGCTTCAGTTGTGAGATACCATTGAGATGAGTATGACTCATAGTGACTCTATAAACAATAGACTTGATTCTCATCCTATCCTGTGCCGTCCTCATCACCTGTGACACACTTGAACCCATGTCTGCGGTCACTGTGTCAATCCATCTCAATGAGGGTCTTCCTCTCTTTCACTGACCCTCCCTCCTTCCCAGTATGTTATTCTCTTCCAAGGAATAGCCTCTCCTAGAAACATGTCCAAAGTATGAGTGACATTTGTCATCCTCGCCTCCAAGGAGCACCTTTTCTAAGACATTTGTCCTCATTATTTTTACAGAACTTGAGCTAGAAATCAAATGACAGAAATTTGTACAATCAATTATTTAATTGTCACAAATATTTAAAAACAAACAAGTAGCAACTATACACATGAACCTCACCTGATGGACTACACAGGAATCAGATTTATTACATTTGTGGAAACAGTTGATGGAGAAGCTGTAAAAGCACACCGTGGAGCAAACCATGATTATCAAGTACTTATGTGCAAGTTTAAATTAAAAGTGAATAATATTGAAACAAGTTTGGGAGAGCTAAAATGCAACCTTGGATTTATCCCACATGAATAATAAAAATATCTTAGTAATATACTTAATATATTTAACACTGATGTCTGATGATCAGCAAAGTTGTGTGGAGGTGACAAAAATATCTGTTACTGAGGAAGATATTCCTCAGGCATATGAAGAAATGCTCCAAATCACTGGCAATAAGAGAACTGCAAATCAAAACCACAAAGAGATACCATCTCACTCCAGTAGCAGTGGCAAAGTTTAACAGGACAGCAAGTAATAAATGTTGTAGAGAATGTGGCAAGATAGGAACTCTTTTACATTGTTGGTGGGATTGTACAGTGGTACAACCACTCATGAAGGCAGTTTGGCACTTCCTGAAAAAAATAGAATATAGAAATTCCATATGACCCAGTAATTCCATTGCTTGGAATATACTCCAAGAGAATGAGAACTGAGATAAATGAGAATGAGAACTGAGAATGAGGCACAAACTGAGATTTGTACACCAATGTTCATAGCAGCATTATTCATCATTGCAAGAACATGGAAA
>NW_006399761.1:26794212-26828359 GCF_000299155.1 Elephantulus edwardii | reverse complement strand
CAGTTCTGACTCGACTGCACACCACAACAAAGAAAGAAGTTATATAAGTAACTTGTGCCTGGTCTAGGAATTGAAACCAGTGTGTCCCTATCTTAAGGCATGAACACATACATACATACATACATACATACATACATACATACATATATACATACATACATACATACCACAATACACATACCTCAGAGCAGCCTGGTGGGGAAAGGTCTTCGAATAAAGGAGAACTTAAGTCCTAGAAATATTAGTCAAGAAAGAAGCTCTGTGATGGGAATGTGTGATTCATTGAAAACCTTCTCATCCAATTCCTAGAGAATATTTGACATTCTTAGAGAGTCAACCGTTCGTAAATTCAATTCCAGCTGAACGACAACAACAAATAAATAAAAATGCACAAACCAGTGGGGAATGACAAAAAATGGGGGAAACATCAGTGCTGATGGGACACTGTCAATTTGTGCTGTGCAAGAACATGGGCCCAATGCCGACAGGACAGCCTTCCCTCTTTCTCAAGGGAAACAACGGTATTAGAATTCTTAAGTTAATCTTTTTTTTTCAATGCTGCAACTGCTTCAACAAGTAAGGATATAAAAAAAATCATGAAAGGCAAATAAAATCTTGATTTGTGGCTCAATGCCGTATAACCTCCAATTTGTGGCCTCTGATCTGTTGATTACCCCCAGGGACCTGGAGATCACTCCTTCAGGAACTAGTCCACTTAACGTTACGAGAATAACAGTTTTGCATTCTTATTCCTCCTACATGTGGGTTTGCATTCTGCCATGTAGAGTTTCACAGATCCCCTCAGTCCACTTCTCTTTGTCAGTGTGTCTTCTTTTCAACTATTGCTCATATGCATGATAAAAAGTGCCCTAATATCAGGGTAGGGAGCTCTGGTGGCCTAGTGGTAAGAAGCTGTGCCCCAATCCCTGAGACACATGGTTCAAAATCACCCTCTGCTCCTCGGGAGAAGGATAGACAATCCCCTTTCATATGATTAACTCCCTCTGAAAGCCCACTAGAGGGTTGGTTGTGGATTGGTTCTGACTTAACGGCACACAACAACAACAATAACAGGATCAAACTCCCTCTGTCACACCACCTTCATCAATGCAGCACAATGTCTCACTCAGAGTTTGTCAGCGAGTAAACAAAACAGACCAGCCATGCTTCTCTCTAAATGCCCACCTCTGTCAGAGCAGCCTTGGACCACACTGACTGTCAAGCACCAGTGGTCTTTCTTTGTTTCTGATACATGCTATGTTTACAGTAGATTGATTCATTGATTCCTTGAATCTTTTATCCGTCCAATGGCAAGGTTTATTAAATTTATTCCCACCTTATCACCTTGTGCTTGATGTTTTCCAAAACTGTAAGATCTGGTCCCAATGTTCCGATGTTGGGCTCCTCACTGGAAACCCAAGTCTCAGCTCAAACAGCACCTCGACAGTGGGAACCTCTCAACTTCACTGTCTCTCCCCAAATCATTATCACATCATTGTTCTTTCCCTTACAAAACTTCACATTACCTGAAAAGTCTTGCTTATTTACTTGGTTACTTTCTTAAGGTCTATCTTTTACTTATTAGAATGCAAACTCTAAATTATCACATCTGGCAAATGTTTCTACATATATGTATTGAACAAATGAATGAAAGAAAGCAAACCGAAACCTGGCCTACCTTAATCAATCACATACAGTATGTGTGCAGAGCAGCCGTGTCCAGTGGAAATATGATGTGAGACACATAGACAATTGTATGTTTTCTAGTAGCCACATTTTTTTAAAAAGTAAAAAAGATAGCACAATAAGTTTATTTCAATAATTATTTTCTTTCACCTCCAAAATGATCAAAGAATCATTAATATAAAATAACATTGAAATATTTGTGTTGCTTTCCTCGTATCAAATCTTTGAAATACACTGTGTACTTACAGTGGTTATTGTTGTTAAGTGTCATCAATAGTTCCAACTCATCACTACCCTACACACAGTAAGAACAAAACTACTCACTCCTGTGTGTTGGCCTCACAGTCTTTTCTTGGGCTGGTAGCACATCTCAATTCAGATTGGTCACATGTGGCGAGTGGCAGCCATGAGAAATACAGCCCTAAAATACTGTTGGGCTTGTATAAAGTGGTTGAAAAATACTGGCTGAATGAGTGAGAAAACGAAAACTGCAATCTTGTTCACAAGAACTTCTGCTAAGTCATTCCTCCATACACCATACACCCAGTGGTCAGTTGACTGGCTGGCTGGGTGGCTGGTTGGGTAGATAGCAGAGTGGCTGGTTGTTCAGATGGCTAGAAAGCTGGTTATTTCGATGACTGGGTGGCTGGTTGTTTAGATGGCTGCATGACTGGTTGATTAGGTAACTGGATGACTGATTGGCTAGATGGTTAGTTGGTGATTTGGTTGATTGTTTGGTTTTGGTAATTTAAAAACAGGATTTTATTTTATCAAGTATGATTTTTTTTAAAACTTTTACTTTTTAATTTTAATGAAAGTTTCCAGAGACTTAGGATTTCCATTCATTCATTGTTGCACACTTTTCTCGCTACCCACCCCTCCCCCCAGTTCACTTTTCTCTTTGAAAAGTAAAAAAAAAATCCTTTCATTGTTATACCATCCCCACCCCCACCCCCAGACCCAGTCCATTCCACTATGCAACTTTCATTCTGGACTCTTGTCATGACAATAATACCTAATCATATATTCCTCCTAAATAGTTCTCTCCCTCATCTATTTCAATGCAATATACATTATTTATCCCCTCTTAGTTTGCCCCCAACTCCGATGTCAGACCTGCTTTACAACAGTGGCACTATGTAGTATTTGTCCTTTTGTGACTGAGATATTTCACTGAGCATAATGTCCTCCAGGGTCACCATTCATTTCTTGAATCCAGCCAGGCAAGATCACTGTTGCTCCACAATTTCTTGTCTAATGTAGTTACTAATCTTCTCCCTTTCTTGCCATCCTTAAGTATGGTATTTGTAGCCTTTATATTTTTAAAATTTGGGCAGATGGTATTTAAAATGTATTTCTACAGCACTCCTCCAGAACCTTCCATTACGATGCTGACCAGTTTAGCAGTCATCTTTCATGATCTTTAGCCTCATATGTTGTTGTTGTCATTATTATTTGAACAATCCCACAGTTCCAATTTCTCCCATTTTCCCACATTGGGAATAAACCAAAAACAAGCTCCTGATTGAGTCTAGTACCTAGCATTATAGTCCCTGATTGACTCTAGTACCTAACATTATTCTAATTTATATATTACACTCTACAAATGTATTACAGACTTATTCAATTCATTGAGTTAATAAATTCATCAGCATATTAATTTTTTAAACCTACAGTGTACACCATTAAATAATTATACAACTCTCTGGTGCTTAGGATTTGACATTCTTATTTTCAACCGCTTCTTATGTGGTAATCTTAAGTATGCTACTTCATGAATTTCAATTGTGAGCACTAAAAGACTAATGTGTAAAAGAGAATTATTTAGCTAATAGAAAAACTAGTCAACCCCTATTATCCTTATTTCAATTTATTTTGTGGTTCTTCAATTGTACATGAATCCTCAAAGTCATTTATAGATCAAGAAAAAGCCTCCACAAGAAACCTAGTACACTGTCAATAATAAAAATAAAAAATACAAAAATAATACCTCTTTAAGCGACTCTTTGATGTTGTTGTTGTTGTTGTGGTGGTGCACCTTTGAGTCAGAACTGACCCATAGCTGATCCTCCAGCGGGTTTTCAGAGGCAGTTAATTGCATGGGAGGAGATTGCCAATCCTTCTCTTGTCAATATTAGAAACTAAAAATGCAAAAATAATACCTCTTTAAGCAGCTCTTTGATATAAGTACTTTTATTGTCATCTCCATTTCAATATGCAACTAAGTGACTTTCTTTGAATCACAGTGGTTCTAAAATGATAGAGATTAATCCATCAAGTGCTCTTAAATAAATAAAAATAGGAATTTATGAAACTAATTCACATGTGAGCATTTGTGACTTTGCATATCAGTCAAACCACAGAGAAGCAAATGATAGTTAACTGGGTATATGAAACTATAATTCAGAAGAAAGCGCAAAATCTACAGAAATTAAAATGCCGACAAAGCATGTTCCAGTCCTAGAGATGTATTGTAATCAGAGGAATATAGACTCCAAAGCTAGGTCAAAATCATTCTGGCTTTTTGTCTCCTTTCTCAAACACCTTTGAAGATCATGAGTATTTCTTTTATATCCTGCTTTTTTTTTCTTTTCCATTTATTTACTTTGTTTCCTGCAACTTCTCTTACATGTCTCATACAAAATGCTCCCAAAATATCTCATCATAAGCCTTGATTTCCTTTTCTTTCTTTTCTTCTTCGTGTGTGTGTGTGTGTGTGTGTGTGTGTGTGTGTGTGTAAATACCTTTGTCAAGTAGAAAGACAGAGAAAGAATATTGTTGTTAGATGCCATCAAGCCAGTTACAATGCATAGCTACTCTATGAACAACAGGCCTGAACCCTGTGCTATTCTGTGCCATCCTCACACTTCCTGAGACCCTCAAGCTCATTGCAGCAGTCACTCTATCAATCTACCTTGTTGAGGATTTTCTCTTTCACTGACCCCCCACTTTTCCAAGCATGATGTCCTTCTCCAAGGAAAAGCCTCTCCTAGTAAAATAGTAAAATGCCCAGAATATGTGACATGAAGCTTTCTTCTCTTTGTCTCCAAGAAGCACTCTGGGTGCACTTTCTCCAAGACATATTTGTTTGTTCTTTTCACCATGTGTTGGATATTTGGCACTCTTCTCCAACACCAGAGCTTAAAGGCATCAATTCTTTTTCTGTCATCCTTATTCATTGTCCAGCTCTCGGATGCCTAGAAAGTAACTGGAAAGGCCACGGCCTGAATTAGATGCATCTTAGTTCTCAAACTAGCCTCACTGCTACTCAATAATTTGGAGATGTCCCTGACTGTAGACTTTCCCAGTGCACTATATCTCTTGATTTCCTGACTTCTGGTACCAAGGGTATATATTGTGTACCCAAGTAAGATGAAGTTGCTGACAGTTTCACTTTGTTTTTCTCTATTTAGTAAGATGTTGCCGAGAAGCAATCTTTATTGAAGGCTGTATTCTTTGATCTTCTGCAACAAGTGCTCCAAGTCCTCCTCACTCTCAACAAACAAAGCTGTGTCATCTGTATGACATAGGTAATTGATGGATCTTCCTCTGATCTTGAGCTTACATTCTTTTTTGTAGTCTGGGAATGAAAAACAGAGGAAGAATGGTCTTGTGTTCATGATTAAAAAGCCAATTTCAAGTTCTATCTAAACATTCTATTATAGAACTATTATTCCACTATATGCTCCTACAGTTAAAGTCAAAGAAGAAGAAATTGAAAATTTTTACCAATTTTTGCAGCCTGAAATTGACCAAACATGCAATCAAGATGCCTTAATGAAAAAAAATGCATTAATGTACATCATCCTTGGGTGGGTAGAGGGACAGCGCAGGAGGGGAAGGCCCTCTGGGAGGTGGATCGCATCGGTGACTGGGGCAATTAGGATGAGCGTGTCGGAGACAATGAGATTGGCACAGGACAGAGCAGAGTTTAGAGCTGTTGCACATAGGGTCACTATGAGGCACAAGCGGCTCGACAGCACATAACAACAACATATGATTATTGGTGACTAGAGTGCAAAAGTTGGAAACAATGAAGATGAAACAGTAGTTGGAAAGTATAGACTTGGTGACAGAAATGAGGCTAGAAGTAAAATGATCAAATTTGGTGTGTTCTATGAATTATTTCTTTTAAAAACTTTAAAAAAAAACAACCACAAATGGCAACTTTACACATGGACCTCACCTACTGGACTGTATAGGAATCAGACTGACTATATTTGTGGAAGGAACCATATGGATAAGCTCAATATCAGCAGTCAAAACTAGAACTAGGGGAAGACTGTGGAAAAGACCACCAATTACTCATGTGCAAGTTCAAACTGAGGCCAAAGGAAGTGAAAACAAGTCCATGAGAGCCAAAGTATAACCATGACTCTATTTCACTTGAATTTCAAAATCATCTTAAGAATAGGTTTGAAGCTTTGAAAACTAGATGAGTTGTGGGATAACATTAAGAGTATCATCAATGATGAGAACAAAAAGTCATTAAAAATACAGAGGAGAAAGAAAAAAATGAAATGGATGACAGGACACTGAAAATTGCACTAGAATGTCGAGAAGCCAAAATAAAGTGAAAGATGCTAAAGTAGAAGAGCCGAGCAGAAGATTTCAAAGGGTAGCTCGAGAAGACAAAGCAAATTATTATAATGGGATGTGTAGAGAACATGAATTGGAGAATAAAAAGGGAAGAACTCGCGAAACAACTAAAAAACAAATATAAGCATCATGTTGCAATATTGAAGGAGGCTATGAGCAATATAGTAAATGATCCAGGAAATATCAAGAGGAGATGGAGGGACTATGAAGAGTTACTGTACCAAAAAGAATTTACTGCTGCACAAAAATTTCGGGAGGTACCATATGAACAAAAAAGTAATTGCAAAGCCCATGGCCTGTATCAGGTGCACCTTAGTCTCCAGACTGACATTGTTGCTCTTCAGTACTTTGGAGAGGCCTCTGACAGCAGACTTTCCCAATACAATTCATCATTTAAATTCCTGGCTGCTGGTACCAAGAGTGTTGATTGTAGAACCAAGCAATCTCTTCACCATCTATCATGATGCTGCCAATAGGTCCAGTTGTGAGAATCTTTGTTTTCTTGATGTTGACTTTCAATCCATATTACAATCCATTATCTTTGCAATTACTTGTTATGCATCAGAAAGCTGGATGATGATTAGGGACAATAGAAGGAGAACTGATGCCTTTGAACTGTGGTGCTGGAGAAGAGTGCTGGATATACCATGGACTGCTAGGAGAACACACAAGTTTGTCTTGGAGAGGGTAAAGCTGGGCTGTTTCTTAGAGGCAAGGATTCTGAAGCTTCGTCTGACATACTATAGACATGTTGCAAAGCAGGTTCAGTCCTTGGAGAGGGATGTCATGCTCGGGGGGGGGGGGAGACTGCAGGAGGGGAAGACCCTCAATGAGACGGATTGATTCAGTGCTTGAGGTAATGGGGGTAGGTGTGTCAGAGACAATAAGACTGGCACAGGATAGAGCAGGGTTTAGGGCTGTTGTACATAGGGTCGCTATGAGTCGCTGGTGACTTGATAGCACATAACAACAACAACCATATGAACAAGAGCCAATGGTAATAAAGGAAGAAGTTGAAGCTACTCTGAAGGCATTGGCAAGAAATAAAGTCCCAGGAATCAATGGCATATTGACTGATATGTTTCAACTAAGAGATGAAGCTTTGGATGTGCTCACCAGTCTATGTCAGGAAATTTGGAGGACAGCTGTCAGTCCAATGGATTGAAAGAGATTCATATTTATTCCCATTTCCAAGATAGGTGAACCAACAGAATGTGGAAACTATTAAATAATATCATTAATATCAAATGTAAGCAAAATTTTTTTAAATGGCTAGAATAGTAAATAGATAGGGAACTGCCAGTTCAAGAAAGATTTAGAAGAGGCTATGGCACCTGAGATATCATTACTAATGTCAGACGGATCCTGTCCAAAAGTAAAGAATACCAGAAAAATGTCTACTTATGCTTTACTGACTATGCAAAGGCATTTTGATTGTGTGGATCATAACAAGTTATCGTTAACATCGAGAAGAATGAGAATTCCAGAATACTTAATTTTGCTCATGCAAAACCAATACCTAGAATAAGAGGCTGTTGTACAAACAGAGAAAGGGAACATCACGTGGTTAAAAAATTAAGAAAGCAGTGTGTCGGGATCATGTCTTCTCTTCATATCTGTTCAGTCTGTACGCTGCGCAAATTATTCAAGAAGTTGGAGTCTAGGAAGAGGAGGATTAGGATATTTAATTTGTGTTCCTTACAGAAACTTCTCGTGTTCAAGAACATAGGGCTACTTAAAGTGTTCCTTGGAAAACATCTTCTGAAAGTTCGTCCTATCTGATGTATGCATAGTGCTTTACCTCAGACAGCCAACTTCACGTTAACCAACTTCATCTTTCATGCTAGCATTCTAGATGAAGAAACCAGGGACCTCCGCATGATCCACTTCCTAAACAACATGCCTCTGGAAACTCTATGAACTTTGATAAATGTCGATAGTTATAGAAAGGCTTCAGGCCTTTTGTTCATAGGGTCACTGTGAGTTGTGCTCGACTTGATGGCAATCAACAACAACAATAATTCAATAACATGTCATCAGCAGAACTGGAAAACAAGCTCAGTATTTCAAACTCTAGTCAATTCGTCATCCCATCGTTCCAGAGCTGTCTGTGGAAACAAAAAGCTGTACAGAAGATCTTTCTCATTCTTATACCCACCTTGGCTGTAGACTTCCTCCCATCCCTTGGTAATAGTCACAGTTTTCTAGCTATTCCTGTCACTCCTGGTGGTGCAGCTTCTTCTGTTATGAGCTACACAGAACCCAGAGCAAAGCCTATGAAAAGAGAGGCTGACAGATGTTATTAGGGAAGCATTACAGACCTTTAGAAATGAACCAGTATTTCTTCTTTGATATATATGACCCAGCTATCCCACTACTTAGACTAAACCCTGAGAAAATGAGAACTAAGGCAGAAACGGAGATTTGTACACAATGCTCATAGCAACATTATTCACCATCACAAGAACATGGAAACAGCCCAAATGTCCAACCTCAAAAGGATGGATTGAGAAATTATTGTACATTCACACAATGGAGTACTATGCAGCACACAGGAGCAATGATTTTGTAAATTATTACCTAACTTGGGAAGAAATGGAGAGCATTATGCTGAGTGAACTAATTTAGTGCCACAAGGATAAATGTTGTATAAAACCATTATTGTAGAATGAGTATAAGGATCCAGGATGGGTGGGAGAGGGTGGAAGCAGAGAGATGTGGATGTGCAGGGGGAAGAGGGGATTAATTATGGAGTTGTACAATTTGATGAGGGCGGGGTGAGGGAAATTGAAAGAATTTGTTCTTAAAAACAATGTATTCAAATTTTGTAAATAAACTAGTAGAAAATTTTAAAAAGAAAAGAAAGAGTTCTTTTGGAGAAGTCAACTGTACTTTTTATCATACTACAGTATCAGAATAGATGCCCAGTGTTTATGGATTTCACAGAAAATGGAAAGTAATCATAATCATGATATACATCCACACATTTGCCCCTGTCCAGAAAAGTCTAGGGTGAATCTCTTTGAATTGAGTTTATTCTAATGGAGGAAGAGGAAATATAATGTAAAAGCCCTGGTGACACCGTGGTTAAGTGCTAACTGAAAGGTGGCCAGCTTGAAGCCATGAGCAGATGCACAAGAGAAAAATGTGACAGTCTGCTTCCCTGAAAATGACAGCCTTGGAACCGTGTGGGGCAGCTGTACTGTAACGTACAGGGCTGGGTTAAGTTGGAATTAACCAATGACTTAGGTAATATATGAATCCCAGTACAGGTAACTGATAAGAATGGACAATGGCTCTTATTTTATCCCGTTCTAGTTCCTGATGTCACTATTAGTTGCAATGGCTAAGGATTTGGTTTAACACCTGTATAAGAAACTGATGTAACATGGGTGTGGGAGAGTCTGATTTGTACTCACTTCATAAAGGGGAACTGTCCCCATCAATAAAATCCATAGCACCATATCATACACATAGCTACATGGTCAGACAAGCCACTCACCATGTTTCTGCTCCCATTTCTACAAATCATTGGGTCTGAAATTTGTTTCAAGACTCAGACTTTACTCACAATTGTGTTATTAGGGAAATAGATTAGTGGGGAGGCAAAGAATATCTTACGATGCAAGTCCAGGTGTAGTACAGCAGTCTCGAGGCTTAATTTCCCAAGTAGTGAAAGTCTAAGTTCAGTTCAACAGCACAAATGCAATAATCCTCTGGTTTCCTCAATGATCCAACAAACTATCTCAGAGCAGTTTTAAATCAGCTTTTCCTTCAATGACCCATTAGGCAAAACCTTTCACTGTGGCCTTTATATCCAGGGTTCCTCTGGTTATACCTTTCTTTAGTCTCTTCACAATCTTTCCACCACCATCACTGCCATTTCATACAGTGTGGAAAACACTCTCTTATCTTGGCCCCACAGCCAAACTTTACAAAGTTTGGATACCTTGTTTTTCATAAAAGATCCCATTTCTTTCACACACATTCCCCATCATATTGTGCAACCCTATGATTAACACCCCAAACCAAACCCCCCCCATCTATCCTTACGCCTCTGCTTCAACCCTCTCCCCCACCTTGGATCCTCATACTTAATCTCCAATGATGTTTTTATACAGTATTTGTCTTTGTGGCACTGAATTAGTTCACTCAGCATAATGCTCTTCAGTCCCTCCCAAGTTAGGTGGTAATTTACAAAATCACTGTTCCTGTGTGCTGTGTGCTGCATAGTATTCCATTGGATGAATGTACCACAACTTCTCAATCCATTAATCTGTGATTGGACATTTGGGTTGTTTCCATGGTCTTGCGATGGTGAATAACGCTGCTATGAACATTGGTGTGCAAGTCTCTCAGCCTCAGTTCTCATTTTCTTGGGATACATTCCAAGTAATGCAATAGCTGAGTCATACGGAAGTTCTGTGGTTAACAAGGTTTTAGTGACTGCTACATGAAAGGTTGAAGCTTTGAACCCACTGAGAGGAACTTTGGGGAAAATGCCTGAAACTGTGTTTCGAAAAAAATTAGTCATTGAAAACCCTATGAAACGTAATTCATTTCTGACATAAATGAAACCACCAGAGTTGTAATTTATTGGATAATAACTGGTGAGTGTGTTTCTCATACTATGATCTGTAAAAGCACCTACGTAAGAGTTGCTGTAATGTTATTTTTTTTTTTAACACGCCGTGTTCCAAGCTCTACAATATCCATAGGGAATTAGTCTCTGGGGATAAGATCTATGACACTTCATTTTGACCAAACTATCAGATTGATTTCAATGAACATTAAAGTCCACAAGATTTTAGGATCTATCACATATGGCATATTAAAGTGAAGGTTTTCTGAAGGTGATCACACTTGACATATACATCTTTAATGTAGCACATGGAGAACATCACTATAACATAAATTTTATGTCACACCAAAGATGATTCAGATAAGTATCTCTCATCCTTACACCTGATAACACACCTTTTGACACAAATCCCTGGTCCTTAAGCAACCCCAGGCCAGAACCTATCAATTGAAGAACATTTGAGAAAAGCAACTTCCTCTCTGTATCCTATGGACAAATTTCTGTAATGTTATGCTAGCATCAGTAAATAAAAATTGTTGGAGGCACAGGAAAGGAAAATACAACTTGTGGTAAATTGAGATTTTTTTTTTTTTGCCTTATATCAGAAGAAATAAATACTCAACTTAAAAACTTGAGGCGGAAAAAAGAAATGAACTGTTCCAGAAAGACGAGTTGTTATAAATTCTACAAAACCAGTGATTGCTGTGTTGATTCCACTCAGGAAGCTCATTACTGTTGACCTTGATCACCAGGCCTTTCTTCCAAGGCACGTCTGGGTGGATTTCATAAATGATACAAGCAAGAGTAACCAATAACTCGGCACTTATTCGGTTGGTTCCCTGGATTCTAAAGGGAGGCAGAAGGCCTTTCTAATTCTACCCTGAAGTAGTATGCAGGTGGTGGCATTCCTGAAATTTCTATCCACTGTTTCCACTGATCAATCCCAGAAGATGGTTTTCCTCACGTAAGAGGCACTCCTCCTAGAATGCCTAGTAAGTCTGCTTACCATGTAATCCACCTCAATGGGTCCTCCCGGTCGTAACAAAGAAAACACGTGGAGCTTGGCAGTGAAGAGCCATTACTGATCAGCTGTCAAGTGATTCATAAACTGGTCCGCAAATGTAAGCACAGTGCTGGTTTTGAACAGGTCAGCAACCCAGCTGGCAAAAAGAAAAAGTGTCAAGGAGTCTGGGAAAACAAGGGGAGAAATGTTCAACAACTAATTTCAACACTGAGAAGAGCATTCAACACCAGGCTTTCTCAGCGTAACTGCTGGCCCCCTAGAAATATCCCAGGCATACCCTGCTCGGTAAGTACTTAGAGAAGGTTTTTTATGTAGTATCTTATGAGAAATCCCAAGCCCAAAAGGATATCAGGCAAAACAAGGCTGTGTGTGGCTACCAGTCAGCCAAAATCTGGTGGGCAGCTGGAACCAGTCTTCACGTTCAGGGGCCCTGTGCGTTGCCTTCTGGGAGAACCCTGGTAGGATTGAGAATTGCAAACTCTAAGGAGTAGAACTCTGAGCCCATCGGAACCAAGAGGATAAACGTTTTTCAATTATTTCAAAAAGGATACCTGATGGTCTCTCTCGCTGTTAAACAAAAGGTTGATAGTTTAACCCAATCGGGGGAGGGGGGGGATGTTGTGCACACATAAAAAATATCCACTGCCATCAAGTCACTTCTGATCCTTAGTGACCCTAAGGACAGAGAAGAGTTGTGCGTAGTGCTTCCAAGGCTGTAAACCTTATGGAAACAAACTGCCTCATCTTTGTTATGTGAAGCATCCGGTAGGTTTGAACTGCCAACATTCTTGTGTTAGCAGCCAAATTCTTTAGTCACTGGGCCACCAGGGTTCCTACATCACATACTGCCTTTGCTGTTTTGTTTGACACAAACAAAAGTGGATTTGAAACACCACGTAGTAGCTCCCAGCTTGTTTCTTTCTGGTTCTTAAAACAGCCACATGCAAACTGGGATGGAATGTTTTAGATGAACTAGATACCTAGACAAATATTTCATATTCTCAACACATTTAGTAAACACACTGTTGTTGTTGTTGTTGTTGGTATTGTTATGCACTGTCAAGTCAGTTGTGACTCAGAGCCACTCGATATACAACAGAATAAACCACTCCCTGATTTGAGCCCACTGCGGCAGCCATTCTAGCAATCCTTCTCAGCAAAATCTTCTTTTTTTGCTCAAAACATGTGAAAGGAAGTGTTAATGTCCTCACTTCAAAGGAACAGTCTAGAAGTTACAGGTTTCTTTGTTCTTTGGCATTTCAAGGTATTCTTTACTAACACCGCCATTCAAACACATCAGTTCTTCAGCCCATTCCTTTCTCATTGTTCACTTTCCATATGCATATAAGACAGCTGAAAATACCAAACTTGACTCAGGCTAACCTTATTCCTCAAGTTGATGTCTTCACTTTAAAAAAAAATTATTATTAATTTCAGTGAAAATTTACAGAGACTTGACTTTGGGTTTCCATTCATTCATTGTTGCACTTTTCTCCCCTCTCAACTCTCCCCTGTAGTACACTACCCTCTTGGAAAAGTAAAAGAAAAATTCTTTCATTGTTTTACAATCCTTCCTCCAGGTCCACTCCACCATGCAGCCTTTGTTCTAGACTCCTGTCATGACAAAAATACCTAATCACACATCCCTTTTAAACAGTTTTCTCCCTCATCTATTTCAGCGCAGTATACATTATTGAACCCATCTTTCTCCGTCCCTCCCCAACCCCGATGTCAGTCCTATTGTACAATAGTGGCACCATGTAGTATTTGTCCTTTCGTGACTGAGATACTTCACTCAGCATAATGTCCTCCAGGGTCACCCATTTTGTATAATATTGCATGAGTTCCTTGTTTTTCAATGCAGCATAGTATTCCATTGTGCGAATATACCACAGCTTCTCTATCCATTCGTTTGTTGATGGGCACTTAGGTTGTTTCCAACTCCTTGCTATTATGAACAAAGCCACAGTAAACATGGGTGTGCATATGTCTTTGCTTTTTAACACTTTAAAGAGCTCTTCTGCAGCACATTTGTGCAAGGCAAACATATAATTTTATTTCTTTGCTTCTGTTTTAATGCATGTTCAATATGGATCCAAAAAAAACTAAATCCTTGATAATTTCAATCTTTTCTCCATGTGCCATGATGTTCCTTATTGGCCCAGTTGTGAGGACTTTTTTTTCATTATATTTAGTTGCAATCCACACATAAAACTATATAGTCTTTTACTTTCATAAGTAAATTCTTCAAATTCTCTTCACTTTCAACAAGCAACATCATGCCATCCACATATTGAAGGTTGTTAATGAGTCTTCCTCCACTCCGAATGCTGTGTTTTTCTTCATTTAATCAAGGTTTTAGATTATTTATCCAGCAGACAGATTTAATAAGTATAGAGAAAAATACATCCTTGATACCTCCTTTTTCTCATTTTAAAGCATACAGTCTCCTCTTCTTCTGTTGGAGAGACTAATCCTTGGTCTACGTACAAGTTCTGCATGAGTACAATTAACAATAGTTCTGGAATTGCCATTCTTTGCAACATCATCATAACTTGTTATTATTCACACAGTCAAATGCCTTTTCATAGTCAATAATATAGAAGTAAATCTCTTTCTGGTATTCTCAGCTTTGAGCCAAGTTCCAGCATTTGACATCAACAGTGGTATCTTTCTTTCCACGTCCTCTGAATCCATTCCAAATTTTTGTCAAGGTACTGAGGTAACCATGCACTGCAAGATAATGTTCTTATTATCTTCAGCAAAATGTTTCTTAGATGTGATATTATTAATATTGCTTGATAACTACAACAATCTATTAGATCATCCTTTTTTGGAATGAGCACAAGTAGAGATTCCTTTGTATCAATTGACCCAACAGCTGTCTTCCAAATTTCTTGGTATAAATGAATGAGCACTTCCAGTCTTGCATTTATTTACTTGAAGCATCTTAATTAATATTATTAATTAATATTCCACAAATTCCTGACTCTTATTTTTAGCCATTGTTTTCAGTGCAGACTGAACTTCTTCCTTCAATATCACGGATTCTTCACTATATGTTACCTCCTGAATTGGCTGAGCATCAACCATTTCTTCTTGGTACAATGACACTTTTCTTTGATGCATCTTGCATAGTTAACATTTTGCCCATAGAATTCTTTAACCTCAGATCTTGAATTATTTTTACTTAGTTCCTTTAGAGTGAAAAATGATGAGCATGTTCATTTCATTTGGTTTTCTAACTCTATTTCATATTTTCGTTATAGTATATTTCCTTCTAATATTTTACTTTGTCTTCTCAACCCATCTGTGAAAACTTCTGTTCAGCTCCTCCATCATTTCTTCCACTCACTTTAATTACTCTATGTTCAAGGGCAAGTTTTGGAGTGTATTCTAACTTCAGTTTTGTTTTTTGTTTTGTTTTGTTTTGTTTTCTGACATCAGTTTTGGTCTTTTCACCTGTCTTTCTAATGACCTTTTGCTTTCTTCATGTATAATGTCCTTCATGTTAGCCCACAGTTCATCTGATTTTCATTCATTAGCGTCCAATGCTTCAAATCTATTCTTGAGATAGATTTTAATTCAAGTGGGAGATTGTGGCATTAACCTAAAAGAGTTGCGTTTTGCTTTTCTTTTTTGTTTGTTGCTTTTTTTTTTTTTTTTACTATTAAGGTTAGCGCCCTCTGGTCTCCAGCTACCATAACTGCAGACACGCAGTCTTCTAAATCATCAGCATTTGAAGCAGCAATATAAAGAGAGCACTTTCCACTCTGGAGAGTATGTGAAAACACCAACCCAGGAGCCCAAGCGTGACTGTGTTTAAGCTTCCTGCTGCACCGAGCCTAGTCCAATGTTCAGCAGTTTCTACAAAATATCTGGCCTGCACACCTAGAGTCAGATGAGTCATTCCTCTGAGGGATCTGAGTCTCTGGTGAACCTTCTAGTAAATCTTTGAACCCATAGGACATAGAAGAATTGGGGAACTGAGTGACAGATGGAGCTATTAATAGGAAATATGGACTTATACACACAAAGCACAGATCGACATTCCTCCAGTACTCTCTGCTTTCAGCCAAAATCCATTTAACATTAGCTAAAATATCCCTAGTACCATGACCCCTTCTAAACCCAGCCTGGACTTCTGGCAGTTCTCTGTTAATGTACTGTTCCAGTTGTTTTTGAATAATCTTCAGCAGAATCTTGCTTGCATGTGAAATCAATAATATTGTTCTATAGTTTCCACACTCTGTTGGGTCACCTTTCTTTGGAATGGGAACATCTCTTCCAGTCAGTTGGCCAAGTGGTTGTTCTCCAGATTTCTTGGCACAACTTGGTGAGCACGTCCAGGGCAGCATCTGTTAGCTGAAATATGTCAGTTGCTATACCATTTATTCCGGGGGCCTTATTTTTTTGGTATTTCCTTCAAAGCAGCCTGAACTTCTTCCTTCATCACCATAGGCTCTTGCTCATGAAATTCTTCTTGTTTCATGAAATTCTTCTGTGTCTGCTAATTCCTTTTGATACAGAGACTCAGTATTTTCTTTCTATCTTGTTTTAATACTTCCTGTATCATTTAATATTCTACCTAAAGCATCCTTGATTATAGCAACTCGAGGTTTGAATTTGTTCTTCAGTTCCTTGAGCTTAAGAAATGCTGAGTGAGTTCGGCCTTTTTGATTTTCTGATTCCAACTCCTTGCACATTTCATTGTAATATTTTACTTTGTCATCCCATGCTGCCTTTTGAAATCTTCTCTTCAGCTCTTTAGTATCTTGAATTCTTTCTTTTACTTTGGGTTCTCTGCGCTCCAGTGCAATTTTCAGAGTCTCTTCTGACATTCATTTTGGTCTTTTCTTCCTCTTCTGTCTTTGCAATGACCATTTGCAGTCTTCCTGGATGATACCCTTTATATCGTCCCACAACTCATCTGGCCTTCGTTCATTAGTGTTCAAGGCCTCAAACCTGTTCCTGAGATGGTTCTGGAATTCAGGTGGGATAGACTCAAAGTAATATTTTGGTTCCCGTGGATTCAGTTCAATTTTCCTCAGCTTTAGCTTGAACTTGCATATGAGTAGTTGGTGGTCAGAGCAAGGAAACACTGCATGGTTCAAAATTGGGAAGGGTGTACACCAGGGATTTGTCCTGTCTCTGTATATTTTCAACCTTATCATCTGGGAGGCTGGGCTCTATGAGGAGAAATGCAGCATCAGGATTGGTGGAAGATCTATCAACAATCTGTGTTATGCAGATGACACAACCCTGCTTACTGAAACTGAGGAGGACCTGAAGTGCTTGCTGCAGAGGGTCAAGGACTGCAGTCTTCAATATGGATTGAGGCTCAATGTCAAGAAGACAAAGAGTCTCACCACTGGACCAACTGGCAGCATGAGGATGGATGGCGAAGAGATTGAAATTGTTCACAGCTTTAGTCTGATTGGCTCCACATTCAACACTCTTGGCACCAGCAGCCAGGAAATTAAAAGATGTATTGTGATGGGAAAGTGTGCTGTTAGGGACCGCTCTAAAGTACTGAAGAGCAATGGTGTCTCTCTGGAGATTAAGGTGCATCTGATACAAGCCATGGTCTTCACAATCACTTGTTATGCATCAGAGAGTTGGACAATGACTAGGGAGGATAGAAAGATAATTGATGCCTTTGAGCTGTGGTGTTGGAGAAGAGTGTTGAGGGTACCATGGACTGCTAAGGAAACAAACAGATTCAGCGTGGAGAGAATTAAACCGGGCTGCTCCTTGGAGGCAAAGCTTCTGAGGCTTCGTCTGACATACTCTGGTCATGATGTAAGGAGAGACCGGTCCTTGGAGATGATGCTTGGGAGGGTGGAGGGCAGGTACAGGAGGGGGAGGCCCTCTATGAGGTGGATTAATTCAATGACTGGGGTAATTGGGGTGGGTGTGTCGGAGACAGTGAGAGTGGCACAGGACAGAGTAGAGTTTAGGGCTGCTGAACACAGGGTTGCTATGAGTTGTAAGTGACTTGACGGCACATAACAACAACAATATGGACTCATACAACTGGTTAAGTATTTGAGCGTACGTTGTTGACCTGAGGCTTCTCATAATTAGCCTGCTATTAATATCAGCAGGACAAATTATAAAAACAGATACACTCTTGTGGATTTGTTTTCATTTTTAAAAGTATATTGCTGAGTCTCAGTTCCTATTTTGTCTTAGTGTGGAGACTCTGCTGAACCTATCTGCTGATAATTGAAATATCAGGGTAATCACTTTCAGTATCACAGCATTACACAATTCACCACAGTGTAATAAAATGACACATAAGTGTTGTTGTTGTTGTTGCTGTTGTTATCAAGTTGATTCCAACTCATAGCAACTCTTTAAACAGCAGATCTGTCCTATCCCTTGTCCTATCCTGTGCCATTCTCATGATCCCTTATATGCTTAAGCCCGTTATTATAGTCACAGTGTAAATATATCATGTTAATGAACAGATGAATAGTGATTATTAAATGTAGATGAAGTATTTTCTTTCTGAGAGAGTTTGGTCTTGAAAGACACCAAACCAAGAAACTCTTTCATGCTTATTATTCTGAGTGACCTGAATACCATAGAGTAAAGGAACTTTACCATCTAGAGCATATGGTTGACAAACTTCTCCCATAAAAAGAAAATAGTTTAGGCTTTGTGGGTGGACCACAAACAACCTTTCTCACATATTCTTCTTTGTTGTCTTTTATTTTATGCACAACATTTTCAAAACATAAAAGCCATTCTTCATTCAGGAAGCAAACAAAAACAGATCCTAGACCAGATTTGGCTTGTGGGCTGCGATTGTGGCCCTCTGAGCTAGGCCAGTCATCTCTAAATTTGGCTCTAAGGAGGACTAGCAAAGAGCAGGACCTCTACAGCTACCTCTTGGAAAAGGTGTCTCAGGAGGGCTCAGGATGCCACGCTTGTTTCAAACACAACAGTTCCTCTTACTTGGAGCTCAATAGTATTAACACGGAAAAATGCCACTACAGCTTTGAAGGCTTGGAAATCTCCTCCCTATCCTAATAGCAAGCTCTGGTGGCCTACTTGGTATAGAGTTGTGTTCCTAATCCTAAGGTGGGTAGTTTGAATCCATCAGCTGCTCCTTGGAAGAAAGATAGGCAATTTCCTCCTATGTGATTTACAGCCTCTAAAAACCTGCTGGAAGGGTCAGCTATGAGTTGATTCGAACTTGATGACAATGAGTAATGGAATGATTCTAATTTCCTCATTTTAAGTAAAATAAGAGCAGAAATAGCAAGCGAGGCCCAAAGCCCTTATTATTAGCCTGTGAGCTCGGTGCTGGTCCATTACACAGCCTTTCTCTAAGGTAGGCCAACTCCGTAACAGCAGACTGTGGCTTCAATTCAACCCTGCCCTGAGACAGATGTCTTAGCTACCAATCAATTAAAGTTATTTATTCAACACTTTCATGTGCCCAGAGAGTGCTGCGAAAAAATAAAACAAGAATCTGTATTATGGTAGGCAGAATTATAATCCCCACAAAGACACCCACATCCTGATGTTTAGAACCTGTGTCTGTGTCACCTTATGTCGCAAAAGGGATTTTGCTAAGGTAATTAAGGTTAAGGTCAAATTGTCTTGGATTTTTCAAGTTGACCCAAATGATGAAATTCCTTAAAAACGGAACCTTTAATGTTTGTTAACAGTCAGAAGGGATACAACTACTGAGGAACGCTGAAAAAGATATGATCCTGCTGACTTTGAAGATGGAAGGAAGGCCACAATGAAGGAATGAAGGTTGCCTCTAAAAAAGCCAAGTCCATTACCAATAAGTTGATCCTGACTGACAGCCCTACAGGACAGAGCAGAACTGCCCTCCAGTACTTTCAAGGCTATCATCTTTCCAGAAGGACATTGCTCATCTGCCTCCTGCACTGCACCTTTCAGTTATCAGCCGGGTGCTTCAGACACTGTGCCACCCAGGCCCACAGAAGCTGGAAATGATAAATTAACAGATTCCGTCACCCATCTCAGGACCTCTAGGAAGAATCACATCTTGCTAACACCTCGATTTTCAGCCTAACTGCTACAAAACTGTAAGACAATAAATGTAAGTTGTTTTAAGTCTCTAGGGTTGCAGTAATTTATGAGGGCAGTCACAGGCAACCCACACACGCTCTCTGACAGAGAATGGCCTACTTATCCCACAACATGTCATCAGTTGGAAGGACCTATTCATCTGGCCCTTCTGGCTTCTCCACCAAGGAACCCACAGCCTTTGCCCTGAAGGCTTAGAAGTCAAGGTGTGAGTCAATCTGGGTATTTCCTAACACAAAGCATAATGATAATATAATGTAAAACTTTATCTGTACAAATGACAACATTTCAAAAATGGAAAAGAAAAACTATTAATTCAAGATTTCTCTATCCTAGAGCTCTGGTGGCCTAGTGGCAAGAAGCTGTGCTGCAATCCCAAAGGCATGTAGTTCAAATCCACCACCTGCTCCGCGAGAGAACAATGGGCAATCTTATTCTGTGCGATTAACTGCCTCTGACAACCTGCTTGAGGGTCAGCTATGGATCGGTTCCAACTCAACAGTACACAAAAACAACAGCAACCATGCTAGGAAAAGCTTTACGTCTGTCTGTTTGTCTGTCTGTCTGTCTGTCTTGGAGGAAGTACAACCAGGTGATCCTTGGTGACTAAGATGGCATAACATTACCTCACAAACTGTGGAATGTTGTCAGGAGGGTCAGGTCCTCGGGAAAAGGCTCACGCTGGGAAAGGTCAGTTAAAGAGAAGAAGACGCTCAACAAGACGCACTGACGTGGTGACTAACAACGGGCTCAAGCTTCTCAGAGGGACTGAGGATGAGGCCGGACCGAGGAAGGTTCAGGTCTGCTGTTCACTTGGTTGCGATGGATCATAGTCAACTTGACAGCACCTGATAGCAACAACTATCTTAGAGACTTGACAACAACACCAACAATCAAAAGTCCCCAACAAATCCCCGGCCATCAAGTCAGTTCTAACTAACAGAAACCCTTCTGGACAGAGTAGAATTGGCCAAGGTCGTTTATTAACTTTTTCTCCTGGGGACTGGTGGTGGATTTGAACCTTTAAGTGGAACTTTGTTAGTAGACTGTGCTTAATCATGGCTCCACAGGAATCCTTCTATTTCTTAGGAGGAAAGACCAAAGTCTGGGTCCTCATGATACCAACAGTGAGATCTGGTCTATTTACCTTGTGGCGAGACAGACAGACACAGAATAGAGGAATCAGTTCAACCAATTCTTTCATGCCATTGACACAGAACTTCCCTCTAGACCAGGAATCAGTCAGCTACATCTCTCAGAGTAAAACTGGTCCATTTTCCATTTTTTTAAATAAAATCTTATTGGAACATAGCCATGTTCACTTATTTACATATCATCCATGGTTGTTTTTCCACAAACACTGCCAGAATTGAGCAATTATGACAGCCTGATATGTTGAAGACATTTAAGATGTGGCTTCTTTCAGAGAATGTTTGCTAACTTTTGTAGGTTAACTTGGGCAGCCTCACATTGATCAGAGAAACAGGATTGCTGAAGAGAGGAGTTCACACACTCCCATGAGCAGCCGTGCACTTCAGTGGTTGCCTCACATAAGCGGCTGTGTTCGCTTTTTCATTGGGTTAGGTGACTCCCAGTTGTCAGCCCTGTCGATTAGTCCGAGAAAGGCTATAGTATAACCCAGCAAGACTCAGCTGTGACAAGCTACATTTCCTTTGAGTCAGTCACCCCAGCATGTAAGCAGTCTCATTTGATCTATTTCTTCTTATCCGGGAGTTCCCAATGCTTTCCACCATATATGTGAAAACATGACACCGGTGTCTCTTTCCTTATTCATAAATCACATTATCCTGTGGCTCTGCACTGACTCTCCCTGACTCAATGACTTCTGGGTTTTTTCAGAGATAAAAACACAACTGTGAAATAAGCAATTACTATTTTTTTTTTTTGCATTAGGTTTCTGAAGTTCGAGACAAATCATTATTTTGGAAGTCAAGTTGGTTGAAATGCATCTATATAACACTGCTGAGTTAAAACACTGGTGAGTTAATGGTAAGGAGTTGTGCTGATAACCTGAAGGCATACAGTTCAAATCTACCAGCTATTCCAGGAAAGAACCATGGGCAATCTCCTTCCACACACACAACTGACTGCCTCTGAAAACCCATGGGTTGGCTCCAAATCGACCTACTTAAAACAGGACAAATACATGTTGTTGTTGTTGTTGTTATGAGTCATTCAGTTAAGCACAACTCAGAACAACCTGTGAATTCGTACAATCCCTGACATTCTTGAGCTCACTGGTACCGTCACTGTGTCAGTACACCTAGGCAAAGGACTTCCTTTCTTTTGCTGTTGCTCCAACTTCCCAAGCACGATGTCTCTCTCTTGTGAACAGCCTCTTCTATCAGCACGTCTGAAGTGTACCAGGCCAAGTTTTATCATCTTTGCCTCCAAGAAGTACCCTAAGACACATCTGTTTGTTCTCTTTTTTTACGTTGATATTAAATCATAACTTTTTAAAAAATTTTACTTTAATGAAAGTTTACAGAGACTTAGGGTTTTAATTCATGCATTGTACTTTTCTCCCTGTCTACCCCTGCCACCCCAATTCTCTTTTCTTTTTGAAAAGTAAAAGAAAAAAACTATTTCATTGTTATTCAACCCTTCCCCACTAAGTACACTCGACTATGCTACCTTCTTTCTGGACTCCTGTCATAACAATAATATCTAATCATACATCCCTTTTAAACAGTTCTCTCCCTCGTCTCTTTCAATTCAGTATACGTTATTTATCCCCTCTCAGTCTCTCCCCAACCCCTATGTCAGTCCTCTTTTGTAACAGTGACATTATGCTGTATTTGTCTTTTTGTGACTGAGATATTTCACTCAGCATAGTGTCCTCCAGGGTCAACTATTCTGTGAAATATTTCAATGAGTTCCTTGCTTTTCAATGCAGCATAGTATTCCATTGTGTGAATATACCAGAGTTTCTCTAACCATTTGTTTGTTGATGGGCACTTACATTGTTTCCAACTCTTTGCTATTGTGAACAAAGCTGCAATAAACATGGGTGTGCATATATCTGCTTGGGTGGTTACGGTCTCTTTGAGGTATATTCTCAGTAGTGGAATTGCTGGGTCAAATGATACTTCTATTTGCAACTTTGAGAAAGCTCCATACAGCCTTCCACAGTGGTTGCACCATTTTACACTCCCACCAACAGTGAATAAAGGTTCCGGTTTCTCCACAACCTCGCCAGCATTTGATGTTTGATAAACACAGAGTTTTACAATAAGAAACAGTGGAGAGAGGATCTTGTGTAGGGCTCATTCCTGTCAAATGAAGGAGAAATAGAAAGGCTTCTGCCCATCCCTTCAGTTCCTGGAGGTTTTGTCCTGAGAAAAGATAACAATGCTGCCAAAAAGGGTTACAGGAAAATCCACATGTATTTAAGCTTAAAGCTTTAGCTTCTTACTGGCTCTGCTCTTCCATCACACACCTGTGTGCACAGACACAACCTTTATGATTCAGGAGCATCGTTAAAACTGAAGGCCAAGTGCCATGGATTCGATCCCAGTACGTGTGTCAGCATAGAACTGTGCTCCACAGGATTCGCTAAGGCTGACTGGCGATAGTATTGACTCTGCAGCTGTTTTTTATTACCAACAGAGCACATTAAGCATTTCTACCATCCAGGGATCCCAGACATCATTTCCAGAAAGAAATACCTAGGTAGATGGACCAGAGTTAACATTTTCTTGTTCAAGTCTAGATTATACTTGGCACACAAACGTCCCTAATGGCCCTTGTACAGACATGGATGAAGGTAGCTGAGAATAAATTAATTGTACGGAGTGTCTGCCAGTGGGTTACTTGGCATGTGGCAAAGGAATCCTATAACAGAGGCTGAAAAGGAGACTTCTACATCCAAGTTCTGCTGCGAGCTCCTCACAGACTCTCCAGCAGCCAAGGTGAAGGTTGCTAAGCCTAGGACCAATCACCATGCGCTGCTCAGGCCAAAACAGATCAGCAAGAGGCACCGTGGTAGAGCTAACACCCAACAAGGATTTGAGATTAGCTAGCTCATCTCAATAGAAGCCGGCAGAGAACAACACATGTGCAAATCCTCCTGGCCCCACCAAGACAATGTCATGGACATTTTCCCTGTGTCCAGCTGTCAGCCAGAGGGAAGAAGAAGGAGAGGAGAAAGCCTCACACATGAGGAGAAAGAGAATATCTCTACATCTGGCTCCTAAATGTACATGAACTATGTTACTTCAAAGACTAATTTTATTTAAGGGAGAAATATTTGCTCCTTTTTGTTTGGGTTTCTATACATGACTAAGGGCTCCAGAGTAAGGTAATTATTAATTACAAATATATAAGTTTCCAAATTTATTTTATGTTTGAATATGATAGGTATTTTTCTAGTTTAACTGTCCTAACTTCAACCTATCTCTCCCCTGTCCTTCACATAAGCTTCAGTTCAGTTTTTCACAGCAGAAAGGGAAAGACCCTCTTCCTGTTAAGCAGAGAGAAGAAAGAAATGCTGATGTGTTGAAGCAAAAGGGAAGAGTAACAGTTCTCACCCCTCATTAAACAAGACGCCCCTGGAGAGAGGGGCATATGTCAGGGCTCTGGGCATGCTTCCTGCTTGCACTGGCCAACATTAAAACAATGGAAGAAGTATGTCCTAGGTCATTGCTAATGAGGCCCTTCTAAACCAAGTGGCCAGTTCTGTAGGTTCTGGAATTTCAGACCAAATCATTGGTTTTCCAAGTACCCACCACAGATGCCAATCTCATGGACATTATGTCCCTTCCCTGAGAGAATACAGCGCTGGGTGCAGGATGGAGGCATATGTGACTGTATATTTATAGTATTTCTCTGAAACTGGAATTAATTATCACTACTTACTTCTCTGTCCTTCTTAGATCTGCAAAGTGTGGGTCACAGTGACTTTGTTTTTATTGGCCTACCACATATTGAAACCATTCCTACATATTGAAACTGAATAGCTTGGCCAAATCCTTGTGAAAATTACTTACTGTGCAGCAAAACAGGACGACTCTCTAACGTTAATGTTTGGGGATATTTTATCATTTCAAGTACAGTCATGCACCACAAATCGTCCACACAGGGAAAACGTGACGTTCATTTGGGTAATGTCTGACTGCATATCTGTCCATAGTACTAATCTTCTAAAAAGTTATTAGAGTTAAAATTTGAAGTACATGCAAAGGTTCATAATAACAAATGGGTACAACTTCGTAACACTCATCAAAACATTTTAATATTATTAGTAATAATTTCAATATTCTTTTTTTAAAAAATGAATAAAATTTCTTGGTTTGGGCAGTATTGTGGGTTTTGGTGTTTTGTTTTTTTAAATATGCTTTAGTGTGTCTGAAAGTGTTTCTTGAGAAAGTGCATTAAAAAGGTAAAATATGTACTATAATCTCACTTTATCAAGTCAATTTTAACTCAGAGTCCTACAGGATAGAGAACAAGACGGTGTTTCCAAGACTGTAAATCTTACGGGAGCTGCTTCCTCTCTCTCCTCCTCTATCTACCACTGATGCTAGAAACACACTGTGGCTGTGACTCACCCACAAAATTAAACATAAAGGCAGCTTTTGAAATGGATGCATTCCTAACCTGTTGAGGTGTTCACACGCCATCTAAATCACATAAAGTCCAATGTCACAGAACATATTATAGACATTCAGCAGCACATGACTGAACATACCAAAAGGAATTAAGTCCAAACTGTGGAATACAGTCTTTGCCTGTTTCCATTCCTGACACATATGTATTTGGGTTCAAAGACCTCTGAAAGGATCAAATCTCCAGCTTTAATTTTTTTTCTCTTTGTGAGTGAAAAGCAGGCCTGCATCCTCCATTAAAACATCTGCAGGGAAGTCTGTGGCATGAGGCCTGTACCCAAGACACCTCTAATGTGGCCAGAAAGGGTGGGGCCAGACCCCTCTTCTGTTGCCCCCTCCCCAACGGCCCACAGGCAACAATCAGTTCAAAAGTAAAACATGCAGCCGCAGAGGCCTGTGCCAGAGAACCAGTCAGACCGAGTTCTCACTGCACTGACCAAATAAATCACAGCCTGAATGGAGCAACCATGCAAGCCTTCTGTTTATTTCCTCTTCTCTTTACCTCAGGCACCTCGACTACAGAGAATTCTCTCATATTCTTTTTTCTTTCTGCAATTTCTGAATTCCTGTATCTTCTCACAACTTCTCCATGTTTTCCTTCTTTCTTATTTTCTTTCTTCACAGTCTTTCCTCATCCTGAAATATAAAGGCCTTCCTCAACAAGGTGTGTGAATTAACTACTCCGTACTGACTCGTTCTACCAGTTGCTATCAAGTGAATTCTTTCCTGCTCTGTGCCTCTGAAAACCCACTAGACGGTCAGCTGTGGCTTGGTTCTGACTTGACAGACACAACAACAACAAGTGTCAGGGTAAATAGAGGCTCATTTCACAAAGTTTTCAATATCTGACTCTTGGGAAGTAGATCATGAAGACTTTCTCCTGAGGTACCTCTGGGAGGACTTGAACCACCACCTTTTCAGTTACCAGCTGAGTATAACCTCACCACCCAGGGCCTCATGATCCATCCTGAACATGCTGGGAAACCCCAGAAATCCTGTTATAATCTCACCCCATCTTTTTCTTCTCCTCCAAGTGTGCTTTCCTACTCTGGCTTTCAAAAAAAACACAAAAGTAATCAAAAAGACATATTCCACATCATTCACTCTGGGCAGAAACAGACTCTTCCAAACCAATCAAGCAAACCTGCTGATGTGGAGTTTATTATGACTCCGAGTATCTCGACACGACAGCACAAAACTGCCCCAAGGAGTGTCCAAGGCTGTAAGTCTTTATGGAAGCAGACGGGCCCATATTAATCCCAGAGGGTAGCTGGTGGGTCTCAACAGCTGACCTCCCAATTAGCTGCCAAACTCCTTAACTATTGCAGCACCAGGTTTCATCACCTCGCACAGAGGGATGTCACTGCAGAAGTGTGTTTCAGAAATGTGTTTTGTTCTATAGGTGGGATGCCCTCTGACCTTAGCCCTAAAAACACCCCCAATTCCAGATCCATCCCCAATGCCCTCACTCGCGGCTCACACAGGCCCCAGATCCTCTGCCCCAGGAGCCTTCACCACCTGCCTCACATTTTTGCAGGAAGTCTGTCAGTCTCTCCCAGCATTCCATAGTGTTTACGTCTCTTGATCACCCTCCCCTCCCCAGCACCAATTAGCCATGATGTGCCACAGAAGTGGCCTTGGTTTGTGCACACTTATGTTCCTGCTGTGTTCATCTTGATGCACATTTCACTAGCCCATGTGCTTCTTGGTTTATAAGTGTCCTACTCCCTTCATGAGACTCCCAGGGCCAGCAGGCGTGCTTCCATGCTCCTGCAGGAGCAGATCCATGACTGTGCAGAAAACACTGCTGAAAAACGGAAATGCCACTGGGCCACACGTTCAGCCCCTTGAGCTGATGCCTCCAATCATTTCCTCATACTCCCAGCAGATAAGCTTCCCTCATTTGTGGTGCCCTTTAACTCAACTGACTTACAGACTTAAAGAGATGACTTTATTCAAGCCCCAGTCCACAAACAAACCCATTGCCTTCAAGTCAGTTCTGACATATGGCAACTCTATATCTTATACCATAGAGCAGTTCCAGGGAGGGTTTTGGCTGTAATCTCACTGAAATCTATCTCCATACTTTTATTTGAGGGCACCTTTGCATATATTTTAACTGCCAAAATGTAGGTTCCCAGTCAACACCTTTGGTACCAGCAGTCAGAGATCAGGAGATTTGGGAAAATGTTCAGTCAAGGATCTCTCCACTGTCCTGAAGAACAATTATGACAGTGTAAAGACTAAGATGCACCTGATTCAAACCAGTCTTACCAATCAACTGCTATGCAAAAGGACAAGGAATAAGGATGACAGAAGAATTGATGCATTTGAGTAGTGGCAGGTTTATTTCCCATGGACTTAAAAAAAATAGATACGTCTTGGAGAAAGTGCAGCCAGAGTGCTCCTGGGAGGCAAAGTTGGTGAAGCTTCATCTAACATATATTGGACATATTGGAGAAACTATTTGAAAAAGGACACGATGTTTGGAAAGGCTCAGTGAAGGAGAAGAAGACCCTCAAAGAGATGAATTGATACAATATCTATGACAATGGACTCAAATGTGTCAAGGATGATAAGGGCAGCACAGTGTCGTAGACCGAGGGTAAAGTATTTTTATAATTATTAATAGTGAGACAGACAGTCAGGAATGAGATAGAACAGAGAGCATAAAACAGGGGCCAGCAGTTCTCGACTGAAGACCCCAATTCATGTTTCTCCGTGTATTTTATTAATAATCAGGGGAAGCAAATCACAAAAGGAATTCTTTGTAAATGAAGCCGACCTTTTCTCTATTGTCAACCTCATGCTCTAGCTCAGGAAGTATTTCACAGGAAGGAACACTCCCTCTGTAGGGGAGCCCTAGGTGTCTTCTGTCTGCAGGGAACAAACAGCTCATTTTCTGGGATCTACCACAAGAGAAATCCTAACTTATACATTTGTAGTATTTGGTGTGAAGTTTGGCTTCCCATAGCACAGGATAGAACAGAGTTCTGATATATTGTTCTTGGCCTTACTATGAGTCATACTCGACTCAACAGCACTTAACCAGTCAGCATAGCAATGGTTTCTTTGTCAGGGCAGTGGACAGGTGATTAGGCTGCAAAAATGAGAAAGAAAAAAGGACTGATGTTTAGAAAATACAGGCTTTGTGACATGTCTTGGAAAATGTGCTCCTTGGAGGCAAAGATGGTGAAGCTTTGTCTTGCATACTTTGTGCATGATGCTAGGAGAGGTTATTCCCAGCAAGATGGACTGACACAAGGTCTGTAGCAATGGGCTCAACTGTATCGGAGACAGTGGAGATGGCACAGAGCAGCACAGGGCTCAAATCTGCTGTTCAAAGGGTCACTATGAGTTGTACTCCACCCAACGGCCCCTTACAACAGCAATAGCAGAATTATCAAGCAGGAAAGGAGAGTACATGCACATGGCCTTCTTCTCCTGTTTCTCCATTGAAACTGTATTACTGTCTCCATGATCCTGTTCCTTTATCATACACTGCACACCTCCTTCCATCCATTCTCCCATTCATGACATAATTCCTCGTGAGTGTTGTAATAGAAAAAAAAAATCACTGAAATTTAGCTGACAGAGGTCACAGAGTTCTACAATTCTATCCCCAGTGCCTAGAAAAAGTAATAAGAATCTAGTTAATATGAAAGTCACCTTTTTTTGTAATAGGAACAAACATGGATCTCTTCTAGTCAGTTGACCAGGTGGTTGTCCTCCAGATTTCTTGGCACAACTTGGTGAGTGCATACAGGGCAGGGTCTATTTGTTGAAATATGTCAATTGGTATGCTATCAATTCCTGGGACCTTGTTTCTTGCCAATTCCTTCACAACAGCTTGAACTTCCTCCTTCATCACCACAGGCTGTTGTTCTATGAAACTCTTCTCTGTCAGCCAATTTGTTTCAGATAGTGACTATATACTTCTCCCATCTTCTTTTCATGCTCCCTGGATCACTTAATATTCTGCACAAAGCATCCTTAAATATTGCAACTCGAGGTTTAAATTTGTTGTTTAGTTCCTTCAGCTTAAGAAATGCCAAGCAAGTTTGGCCCTTTTGATTTTCTGACTCCAGATCTTTTCACATTTCATTATAATACTTTGCTTTGTCTTCTCACGCTGTCCTTTGTAATCTTCTGTTCAGCTCCTTAACTTCTTGATTTCTTCCCTTTGCTTTGGCTTCTTGGTATTCTAGTGCAATATTCAGTCCCTTTTGACATACATCTTGGTCTTTTCTTCCTCCTCTGTCTTTATAAATATCTTTTGCATTCTTCCTGGATGATGTCCTTTATATCTTCCCACAGCTCATCTGGTCTACAACAATATCAATCTGGAGAGTAAGAGGCGCCTGATCCAGGCCATGATCTTCCCAATCACTTGCTATGCATCAGAAAGCTAGACAATGACTAAGGATGATAGAAAGAGAATTGATGCCTTTGAGCTGTGGTGCTGGAAAACAATATTGAATATACCACAGAGAACTAGAACAAACAGGTTCATCCTGAAGAGGGTGAAACCAGGCTGCTCCTTCGAGGCAAGGATTCTGAAGCTTCATCTGACATATTTTGGGCTTGTTGCAAGGAGTGACCAGTCCTTAGAGAGAGACACCATACCTGGGAGGGTGGAAGACGGCACAAGAGAGGAAGACCCTGTATGAGATGGGTTGACTAAATGACTGGGGTCATGGGGTAAGTGTGTCAGAGACAATGAGAATGGCTCAAGAGAGCTATTGTACATATGTCGTTATGAGTCACAAGTGACTTGAAGTTGCATAAAAAATATGAAGGAGAAAAAAAGAAATTTATAAATGAATGCTCTGCCACTTCTTAAAGCCTGAAGTTTTCAAAAGTGTACTCAACTTTCCTCTAGTGAAGAAGTTCTTTCTAAAGTACCACCTTTATGCAGCACCTCTTGCCTGGTGGATAATGGCTTCCTATTCATCTCTCTATCTCCAACTTCTCTCATTTTAGTCATTCCCCAACCCAATATTTCCTTAAGCACAAATCAGGTAATTTACCACCTGTCATGGATTTATTTTGCCACGTCCTCCTCCCTAAAATACAAGTTGTTAATGTTGTTGTTGTGTGCCATCAAGTCATCTGTGACTCATAGCAACCCTATGTACAGCAGCTCTGAACGCTGCCCTGTCCTGAGCCAGTCTCACTATTTCCAACACACCAATCCCAATGTTCCAGTTACTGTATCATTCCATCTCTTCTGGGGTCTTCCTCTCCTGCACTGTTCCTCCGCCCTTCCAAGCATGATGTCCTTCTCCAAGGATAGGTCCCTCCTGGCCACGTGCCAAAGTATATAAGACAGAGTTTCAAAATTCTAGCCTCGAAGGATAAACTTGGATTTCACCTCCCTCTCCAAGACATATGTGTTCTCTTGGCAGTCCATGGTTCAAGACTTCTCCAGCACCACAACTTGAAGGCATCTATTCTTCTCCTGTCATTCTCAGTCATTGTCCAGGTCTCTGACACAAAACAAGTAATTGCAAAGTCCATGGCCTGGTTTAAGTGCACCTTAGTCTCTAAACTGACATCGTTGCTTTTCACTTTGGAGAGGTCCCTGACAGCAGACTTTCCCAATGCAATTCATCTTTTGATTTCTTGACTGCTAGGGTTAAGACTATTGATTGTGGATTTGAGCAAGCTGTGACTGTTAACAACCTCAATCTCTTCTCCATCAATCATGGTGCTACCAATTGTCCCAGTGGTGAGAATCTTTGTCTTCCTGATGTTGAACTTCAATCCATATTGAAGACAACAGTCCTTGACCCTCTGCAGCAAGCGCTTCAGGTCTTCTTCAGTTTCAGCAAGCAGAATTGTATCATCTGCCTAAAGTAGGTTGTTGATGAGTCTTCCTCCAATCCTGATGTCACATTCCTCCTCATAAAGCCCCATTTCCCAAATCATTTGTTCTGCATATGGATTGAAAACGTATGAAGACAGGATGCGTCCCTAACACACTGCTTTCAAACCATGCAGCATTTCCCAGCTCTGTTCAGCTCTTTCCTGTTCTGTTCTGCTTCCTGGTTCAAGTGCAGGTTTTACATAAGCACAATCAAGTGTTCTGGGATTCCCATTTTCCTCAAGGTGAGCCACAATTTGTTGTGATCCACACCGTCAAATGCCTTGCATCGTTAATGAAACACAGATAGACATTCCTCTGGTACTCTTTGCTTTCTGCCAAGATCCATCTGACATTGGCAAGAATGTCTCTAGTGCCAAGACCTCTTCTAAATCCAACTTGTATTTCTGGTAGTTAATAATAAAATAAAGGTTATTTAATGATCCCTCCATGATCTGTCAAGCCAAATAGGTATAGGGAGATTAAAGGGGGAACAAAATATCTTATAGTCCTATGACAGCTCTAATCTGAAGTAAATGGAATTCCCCTAGAAGATGGCTTGTAATAGGGAGCTGATAGTCCAGTACAAAGAAGCTGCATTGCAATTCACCAGCTGCTTCACCAAAGGATAGGCAGTTTCCTTCCATGCTATTTATTGCCTCTGAAAACCCACTGGAGGACCAGCTATGAGTTGGTTCTAATTCAGTGGCACAAAACAACAACAACAGCAACAACATGGCCTGTAATACCTTTTATCTCATTGTAGTTAAAAAGTGAACCAAAAGGGGTGAAACTTCTTACCTGTAAGAAGCAATCACGAGGAGCAAGGCCCATCTTTTTGGACAGGCAGCAAAGAGAGAGAGCCTTCCACTCAGGCTGGCATGCTGAATTTGGAATTCTAGCCTCTTAGTGCGTACGAGAATAAATTTCTGTTTGTTAAAGTTGTCCACTCGTAGTATTTTTGACACTATAACACTATCCTTAAAAATCTCCAGTGGGTAATAAAGAACAACAGGATTAACTCTAAATTATTTTCATGGAATAATAAAACCTGGTTAAGTTTAAAGTTGTGTGTCCATCTGGTTGGCTATAATTCTTGGTTTGACAATGATGGTCTAGGCATCCCTTTGATGAGATCATATACGAGCGTTTATTTGATGAGATCCGCTGTGAGCAGCCAATCCATTTTAAGGGATGGGGGGCGGGACTGTGACCTGCATTGAACAGGCATATGGAAATCTGGCAGAGCTCTCTTGCATGTTGTTCTGTCCAGCTCTGAGCTGGCTCATCACCACTTGGCCTCCAGTTCCTGGGATTCAAGCCTGCTGCTTTACTTCCTGCTAATCTGGAATTTTTCAGCCTCAAAAGCCAGCAGTCTGTTATCTGATCTGCAGATCTGGGGTTCATCAGCCTCTGAAACTGGATGAGTCAGAAGAAGCCTTTGGGCTGACATCTGACCTTTGACCTTGGGGCTTGCCAGCCTCCACAAGCATGCAAGCCATTTCTTTGAGAGAAATATCTATCTACTGATCAATTGATAGATAAAGTTCATTGGTGTTTCTTTTCTAGAGAACCCAGCTAACCTAACACCCTAACTTTACTGCTAACTGTTCCACTTTCCAGCTCTCCCCTTCTCTTACACCCCAACAACTCACCCTAAGTTCTAGCCACAGTTACACACTATATTCTGCACATGAGTCTATTCTTGCTTCTGTACATTGTATTTTCTTCTTTCTGTTCTTCCTAACAAGCCTAGCAAACTCCTACCCTGGTCATCATTCTTGACTTAGTTAAGATGTCATCTTTTTTCTTCACTTTTATAGACAACTTGGTTACACTCTCTTGGTTTATTTATGGTCATCTGACCATAATTCCTGCCATCACCACCACTAGTCCTCCACCACAGGAAATTATAATTACTTGCATAAATGTCCATCTCTCGTACCAAAATTACAAGTATTCCAGAGTTGAATCTGCATCCTTAATCCCTGTAATAGCATGTTCTGGATAAAAGGTTTTGAGTGATGGAATCAAGGAAGGCAGGGAGATCTTGGCACTTTTCCAGTAGCTAAATCTAGAAGCCTGGAAGTCATGAATTCCCAGAGCAGAAAGGAATGTACAGATCTTTGTGAAAAATCTTTACTTTAAAGATCAGTAAATTGACACTGCTTTCATCCCCTTTACTCAATTTGTCACCAAATCCATTTGTCATATCCTCCATCAAAACTCTACCAGATGCCTCCACGCCGCCTCCCGTCATTCCCCATTCATCCCCACTGACCATATGCCCAGCCCCTGGTCTCTGTGTCACAGTGAGATTGTTGAAAGCTCTCAGAGAGGCTTCTCTTTATTGTCCCTTATATGTTGTTTATTGTTGTTATTATGTGCCATCGAGTCGTTTGCAACTCATAGTGACCCTATGTACAAGAGCTCTAAACCCTGTTCTATCCTGTGCCAACCTAGCTATCTCAAACACACTTATTCCCACCGCTCCAGTCACTGAATCGATCCATCTCATCAAAGGTCTTCCTCTCCTCCGCCACCCCTCCACTCTCCCAAACATGATGTCCCTCTCCAAGGATCAGTCCCTTCTTGCAACATGCCCAGAGTATGTCAGACGAAGCTTCAGAATCCTTGACTCCAAGGAGCATTTCAGTTTCACCTTCTCCAGGACAAACCTGTTTGTTCTC
>NW_006399761.1:26791491-26792867 GCF_000299155.1 Elephantulus edwardii | reverse complement strand
ACAATTTCCTAATGGCCTCATTTTTTAAACAAATTTCCACTCTACACCACTCCATCCTTACCAACCAGGTCTCATTCATTTAGGCCATCCTCTTAGCTCTACTCTTTCCCAAGACATACATAGCATGCCCTTGACCTTGCACAGTGCCAGAAAACATAGCACCAGCACTCTTAAGGTAGGAAAAGTGCTCATGGAATATGGAATATGGTCCTCGTGGTGACTTTGAAGAGAAGGCAAGCAGTAAAGAACCAGGCAGTGGAGTAGGTCTGTTTCCACAGCAGTTGTCATGGTAGTGCATATGGGAGGATTGTAATGACCCAATTTTAGCACTAAAAGGCTTGCATCTTTGGGAAGCACCTCAAGTTCAGAAAAATGCCCAGTAAGTCACTGTTTGTTTACCAGTCAGGGTCAAGCATGCCAGTGTATCAGGATCATAAACCACCAGAACAAAACTCACGATTATGGAATTGATTCCAACTCACTCCAGCCCTCCACCAGATTTCCAAGGCAGTAAATCTTTATGGGAGAAGAACTGCCCATCTTTCTCAGACCTGCCGAACTTTCATCTAGCAGTATGAAACACTGTGCACTATGCAATTCTTCAAACTATAAGCTGAATTAAACCTTGCTTTATAAGGCACTCTGATAGCGATGCAGTTAAAGCATTTGACTCCTAACCACAAATTTCATGGCGTGAACTCACCAGCTGCTCTGCAGAAAAAAGATGAGACAATCTGCTTTGGGGGAAATTTCACTCACTCATTCATTCACTCATTGACGGCCACCGAGTCAATGCTAACTCACAGCTGACACCCCACTGAGTCTCCTAAGCGAGAAATCATTTTTATTTATTTAATAATTTTTATTGTTATTTTTAACCAAAGTTTACACAGTACTGGATTTCCAGTCATTCATTGTTGCACAATTTCCTCCCTCCTCCTCATCCAGTTCACTTCGATGTGCACCTCTTACTCTGGACTATTGTCCTGCAGATAATGCCTAGTCATGTATTCCTTTAAACAGTTCTTTCCGTCATCTGTTCCAAAGCAGCATTCATTAGTTATCCCCTCTTTTCTCTGTTTCCCCCAATTGCCATGTCACTTCCTCTCTACAAAAGTGGCATTATGCAGTATTTATCCTTTTGTGACTAAGATATTTCACTCAGCATAATGTCCTTCAGAGTCACCCATTATGTATAATATTTTAAGAGTTCCTTGTTTTTCAGGGCTGCATAGTATTCCATTGTGTGAGTATGGCACAGCTCTTCCACCCATCTCTTTGTTATTGTAAACAACAGAAGAATAAACACAAGTATGCATAGATCTTTTTTGGTGGCAGTTCTAGTTTCTTTAGGGTATATTCCCAGTAGTGGAATT
>NW_006399761.1:26730909-26781125 GCF_000299155.1 Elephantulus edwardii | reverse complement strand
GGGTCGGTTCTGACTCTATGGTACCCAGCAACAACATTACACCATAATATGTTTTTTCCTTATGTGTCTACTAAAAAGACCTCAAACTCACTGTCAAGTTGAAGCCAAGGTCTAAGCATTTAGCCCTTACACTACTTCTTGGAAGATTTTAACCTAGAAAATTCCAAAGAGCAGTTTTACTTTGTCACAAGGGGTTGTGATGAACCAAAAATCAACTCGAGAGCTCCTGAAAGCAGAAAAGAGAAGCCAGGAGCCATAGATCTCCCTAAACCTTCAGTCTGTGGAGGAATCAGAACACATATACACTTAGCATTATCAACAAAGGAATGCTTAGGAGTTGATTACAGGGTGCTGTGGTCTATGAGGACCCTGGCGCAGGGCTGTTCAAAATGTGGTCCCTGGACCTGCAACATCTCTGTCATTTGGACGTTATTAAGAAAAATAAACGCTCAGATCCTACTCAAACCAGTGGCTTTCTGGTTCTTGTTGTTGTTATATGTCCTCATTCAACTATGACCCCATGCACAATAGCTCTGAAGCCTACTCCATCCCGAGCCAATCTCACCGTCTCTGACACACCTTCTCCCCTACTCCCTTTTCTATGTCGATCCATCTCATCCTAAGTCCGACATAAAGTCACTCCATATCCATCAGAGGCTAACTGTGCTCCCTGGGTTTTCAACGACGACCTTGTCAATAGATAGTCTAGGTGCATCTGGATGGACTCGAATAACCAATCTTTCAGTTAACAGCCAAGTGTGGCCACCCGTCTGCCTCACCCAGGGACTCCTGACCCCACCACAAACCTTCATAAACTTTTCAGTCAAGTGAAAACCATTTCCGTCTTCCAGGGTCCTTTCACAGGCAGTATATATCCCTATATAAGAAGACTATTTTTTTTTTTAAGAAAGAAGAGGAGGTACAAAGGAAAATTTTTTAAAAAAACCAAAAACTGTTTTACTCACCCAAGAGATTCAGACAGCCTCCATATTGGAGGCCAAGAGGGAGCTGGTCTTGGAGCATTTAGGGAATTGTTCCTTCCCATGTGCTACTGTTCCCAGCAGTATCTGCCAAGACCTAGAGTGTCAGCATCTTATAAAAGGCATTTCGAGACGCCACAACACTTCCTGCCCTGACCCTCGCACGAGGCCCTCGATTAAGCCGGAACTAATTCTTCTGACAAGTTACAAACCGCAGACAAAAAATAATGAAAACACGGACACCACTCACACTTGGGGAAGACTCCGGGGCGCTGCAGTGACAAAGCCCCCACTATTCCTCAGCTTCTCTGCACCGTTCCTGATGCTGGGATGGCAGCATCCCTAACTCCTGGAGAAAAAAACAAAAAGGCAGCTTTCCAAAGTGAGCCTGGGCCGAACTGCGAGCAGATGGGCCTGCAGAGATGCCCAATAGTTTCTATGCCATTTTCCCCCCAAGTCAATGTGATGCACAAGGAAGAACATGGGACTCAGAAGCAAGTGTCCTGGCTTCTGTATCTCAGTTTACTTTAAAAAAGAAAACATGACTCGAAACAGGTTAGCTCGTTTCTCTGAATCCCAGAAGTGTGTGTACGTGTGTGTGCACAGAGAAATGATGTCTTCAAATATGAGGCTGGAAGCCATCTCCCGCAGACAATGACCTAGTATTTCTGGTGCAGCATTTCTTCTCCAGAGAAGAGAGGCGCTTGGGGGTGCAGGTGCTGAAGGAATTAAACCATTGAGGGATCTTGTTCACCATCACTCCCTGCCCTTGAGCTGGGAGCAGTTCCTTCTGCCTGGAAATGAGTGGTCCCCATGTGCCTCTCCAACTAGAACATGTGAGGCTTGAGCCCTGAGCCCAGCTAGGATACCAGGGCAGTTCCAAAAGAACAGGGGACTTCTTCGGAGAGTGGTGAGACCGCAGTGAGGGGCGCAGTGCTTTTGAAGCACATCATTCAACTTCCTCCTCTGTACTGGCCAGAGTGATTATGCTCATGTGAAACCTACACCCAGACCAAGAGGCTGGTGTGAAACAAAGCAAAGGAACACTACATGGTTTAAAATTAAGAAAGGAGCTTGTCAGGATTGTATCCTCTCTCCATACCAATTCAATATGTATACTGAGCAAATTATTCAAGAACCTGGACTCTATTGAGAGGAATATGGTGTCAATAACCTGCATTATGTTGATGACACAACCTTTCTTGTTTAAAGTTAGGAGGACTTGAGTCACTTGCTGCAGAAAGTCAAGAAATGCAGCCTTCAATATGGATTGCATCTCAGCATCTGGAAACAAAGATTTTTACCACTGGACCTAAAGACAACATCATGATAAATGGAGAAAGATTGAAGTTGTCAATGATTTCATCTCACTCGGATCCACAATCCATACCCTCAGTACCAGCAGGCAGGTGATCAGGAGATATATTACACTTGGCAAGGATCTTTTTAATCACTTGCTGTGCATCTGAGAGCTGGACAATGAATATGGATGACAGAAAAAGAATTGATCCTTTTAACTATGGTTTTGGGGATGAGTACTCAATATCCCATGGACGGCCAAAAGAACAAATATATCTTGGAGAAAGTGCAGCCAGAGTGCTCCTTCGAAGCAAGGATGATAAAGCTTCATCTTACATACTTCAGGCATGTTGCTAAGAGGGGCTGTTCTTTGGAGAGGGACATCATGCTTGAGAAGGGGAAGGGACAGTGAAAATGAGAAAGACCCTCAACTAGGTATATTGGCTCAGTGACTGCTGCAATGGGCTCTAGTGTGTAAGAAATTGTGAAGATGGTACAGGATTCAGATCTGTGGCTCACGGGTCACTGTGGAGTTGAATAGATGGCATCTAACAACAACAACTAGCCAACAGAATCTGGGGACTGACGAACTGTGGGAAGGACAACTCTCCACACCACAAGGTAACACAAGACTCAGTCCAGCCCTTTGTAAGGGCTCCTGATATTAAGGACATTGTTGCCTTCTTTTCTTTCTCAAGATAAAATAAATGGCCAGTAGATGCAGAGTGCTCAGGTCCCACCAGCAAGCTGAGTCCTCAAAGAGTCCAATGAGGTTTCATGTTTAATTATGTGGTAAGCAGCACCCTTGCTCATCAGTAATCCAAAAAGCCTGGCCTCTGCCTCTCAGGATGAAGGCTCTCTCACTATCCAGGGTTTGCAAATTCTGCTAAGGGGCTGCTTTGGTAAACTGTAAATCAGTTTAATCTGTCTTCCACGTCCAGCTCCATCTTTCCATTTCTGGAAGGATGTCGTATCCAATCTGCCTTACCTCCTTTCCATTTTAACAGCTTGGGTACTAACCCCAGAATTCTACTTGAATGTTATTCCCCTGACTAGTGTCTATCTGAATGAGCTCTGGTAACATGGTTCATCTTGGTGTTGTGTTGCTAACCTAAGTCAATGGTTCAAATCCACCAGCTGCTATGCAGAAGGAAGATTCTTCTCTCGTAAAGATTCACAGATGCAAAATCAACTCAACAGCAGTGGGCTTTTCCAAGGGTCATCTCTGTCTGTAACCCCTAGGATTGAATTAATACTTGGTCCCTGCAAATAAATGCCGCCCTCCATCTGTCACTCAGCTGGTCTGTGGTTACTTGCATGTTGCTATGATGCTAGAAGATGGGCTAAAAAGAAAAAAAAGAAGAAGATGGGCTATCAGTATTCAAATACCAGCAGGGTCGCCAGTGAGGGACAGGCTTCTGCAGAGTTTCCAGACTAAGACAAGCCAGGAAGAAGGGTCTCAGGTCTACTTCCGGGGGAAAATGTAGGTGAGCCAACAATTGTGAACATAGTACGACATCAGGGAGCATTTCTTTGATGCCAAGTGAGTACATCTCGAGCTTTAATTCTCTTCAGAGCTATTTTTCCTGTGTTCATGTCCTCAAGAAACTCTTCTCTAATTTGCAATCACTGATAAATCTAGCTAAAAGTATTTTAATGGATGCTTTTTCAGAAAAGGAATCTATACTAGAATTGAAGTCTTCCATCTTACGAGATGCCCAGATCTTCCTTCATGCTCTGGGGCAGTGCCACTAGATGAGTAGCACTGTTTATTGATGGTAGTGTTGTCCCAGAATATTTTCCAGCACATGTATAACAGACAGAGATGTAGCACTATTGAGAAGAAGCTTAGGGACCTCACTAATGTCTATTTACAGACAATGCAATTAAAGAAATATCAAATGGCATGGGCTCTGTCTTGTCTGGATACATGAACATGTACATCTTTTTCACCTACAAGATAGCTCTAACAATTTAGAAGTCTCTAGATATATGCACCAACTGCTTCTATAGTCTTCTCCTTTGTCCCCTAATTCTTGTCTCTTCCTCCCTACCTGATACTCTTTGCTACAGCTTCATGTGGATGTTTGTTCTTAAATTTCATCAGGTCGATTCATAGTGATCACATGTACAACAGATCAAAACTGATTTTGTGCCACAGGATCGACACAATCGCCACTGTGGTCAAATCCATTGTTGGAGACACTGACTCAGTCCATCTTCCTCTCTGTTACTCATCTTCCATCTTTCCAAGAATGATGTTCTTTCCCAGGAACTGACCTTCCTGGCAACATGCCCAAAGGATATGACATGAAATCCCACATCGTTGCCTCCAAGGAACACTCTGACTGCATGTCTTCCAACACAGATTTCTTGTTCTTTTGACTGTATGTTGTATAGTCAACATTTTTCAACACCACTACAATCCAAAAGCTTCTTTACTCTTCTTATTCATTCTCCAAAATTTGCATGTATATGAGAGAATGGAAGGTTTCATAACTTGGATCAGGCACGTGTTAGTTTTTGAACTGACATCTTTGCTATTTAGCAACTTAAAGAGGTCTTTGACTACTGATCTACCCAATGAAATACACAATTTGATTTCTTGACTGCTCCTGTCTTGAGTATTGGATTGTGGATCCAGGCACAATGAGCTCCTTGTCAACATATCTTTTATAAGATTTATAATATCCATCGTGATATTATTTGTTGGTTGATTTGTGAGGATTTTTGTTTTCATGATGTTGAGGTGTAATCCATATTGAAGGCTCATATATAAGCCTTATTTATATAAATACAAATGTCAAGAGGTAGGTAGACACCAAGATCTAGACCTGAGTCAATGCCTTCAAGTCAATTCCAACGTGCAGTGACCTCATGTGGCAGAGTAGAATGAGTCAGTAGGGTGGTCTTGGCTGTAATCTTTCAGGAAGCAGAGCTTCCGGTCTACCTTGTGTTTGGCCCCTGAGTAGCAATCCAGCAACCTTTAGTTAACAGACAAAAGTAAGGTGTTTATGTCATCTGCTTGTAAAAATTACTGAAATGTTAGCTAAAGAATATAACTTATAAAGCTCTGCTAGTCTTCACTTTCAAATATTGCATTTTCCCAGCTTGAAACCATACGGAAATCTCCGACCAAAATAGTCTACTTCTCAGTTTCATCATTCCAGGCTAGTTTCCCATTTCAATGGATCCAGATGAATGAAGAAGTTCTGCCAGACGTAAAGGATTTCCCTCTCTCACACCTTCTCCAGTGGAGCCATTTGAAGATGAAGACATTGCTCTGAGGAATATTTGATCAGATGCTTAAGCATTAACCATGTGCAGGGAAAGCCATTAAATGCCTGAACCTTCCATGATTTAAATTGATTTTCTGGAAAATGAAAACACAATTGAATCCAAGAGCAAACTATCTTAAAATCACATTAGAAGAATAAAAACATATCATTTTTTTTCCACAAGAACTGTAAAAATTGAATTAGCTAAAAGAGGAAATAATTGTGTTTGTGTTCTAAGCAGTTCCGTTTTATTAGAACAATAGGTACCTATGAAGAAATCAGAACTCTAAAGGAACTGTAATTGTTTCCAAAGTAACCCATAGCTGACCCTCCAGCAGCGTTTCAGAGGCACAAGACACACAGGAGGAGATTGTTCATCTTTCTCTTGTAGAGATGCTGGTGAATTTGAACCGTTGGTCTTTGGATTGGCAGCACAATTCTTTACTACCAAGCCACCAGAGCTCCCTAACTGGGAGAACAGGATGAAGTTAGAGGAAGCTTGGATGTCTATGCAGGGCTTAAATCAAACTGCTGGGCTGACTGGCAGATCTCGAGTGATAGGAACAGCTAGCATTTGCCAATATCCAGTGCTTAGAGTCACTGTGATGATTAAGTGAGTACGTGAAAAGCATTTAGAATGGTTATTGACCATCGAACCACCTCAACCTCCAACAGTTTTTCAGAGACTGTAAATCACATGGAGGATATCTGCCCATCTTTCTTCCTCAGAGCTGCTGGCAAATTCATGCCAGCAGACAATCTCTGCCTTCAGGATAACAACGCATCTCCCTATGGGCTACACCACCAGAGCCCCCTGTGGTATCAGTGGCTACCAAATCTGCTCCAGTCCAAGTGACCCCATGCGTGGTCGCATGCATGTTGAGTAGAAATATGCTCCAGAGGACTTTCAACGGCTGCTTTCTCTAAAGCAGAATGTCAGGCCTTTCTTCCAAGGCATCTCTGGGTTGACTTTAGTCACAAACTTCAGAGCATGTTAGGACAGCATTTGTTTGTTGAAATACGTCAATTGGTAACCTTAGGCAGGGCCCACAGACGAGGAAGATATCAAAAGAGGGTGATTTACATAACAATAATTTATTAAAAGCGTATTCATTTCTATGCACCTCAATCCATATTGAAGTGATCTCCAGACAGAAGGTAGGAGTAGGGACAGGCAGTGTCCACGTCCTTATAAGTGGCCTATTAACTGTGCAAGTTACCATTGCTGCAAAGAAGTGCCAACACGAACTTGATTGCTGAGAATTTATCCCCTACTGAAAATCCATAGTGTCCCCTGGGTTGTGCTTCAAACGCTAAAGTCCTACCTGTAGAAGAAGCTGCTAGTATTCACCGACATCCACTCCTCTCCCTCCTGACACCTCCAGCTTCCATGCAGTTAGATGGGACCAGACGACTCGTTCTAATGAATGAAGTGTGTGCAGAAGTGCTATATGTTTCTCCAGGGTCACAGCATAAAGAATTGATCGCTAATCCTTTGATTTAGCCACCCTGGAGGCCACCTGTTTAGATGTAACAAGACAACAGAACAGTAGCCAGGAGATTGACCTAGCCCATATTTAGATTTTTGCAAATAAGCAAAGTATTTTTTTTCTTTCTTAACCCTGAATCTTCTGGGCTTATTTATTAATGCATCATTGCCTGACTAGTGTATATAATACGATAGGCTTCTAACTCTTTAGTCAAAATTTGCTTGGGCTTTTGTTTCCAGCCCGGAACTTAGGCCAGCCTCACTTGATTATAAAGCCCCTGAATCCTATCTGCTAATATGCACATGAGCTACTGTTTAGTAATCTTTGTGTTTTTAGCAAACTCCTGGGCCACAGTTTGGAATGTCACTGTGTAATTTAGACGACGGCTGTGGAGTCTGAGCAACTTTCTAACACATCCTGCGGCTCTAAGTGGAAATGTAACAGGCGAACTGTCCAGTAATGAGCCTTGACAACCTCTTCTCCACCAGGAGAAGCAGCAGTCAAGCTGGGAAGAAGGTTGCTAACTTCTCTACTGAAGTGTTGATTAGGCTTTGCCCAGCTGGCTTGCTTGGGGGGGTGATTCTTATCAGTCTGCATCCAAAACCTTTATAGATTTCACTGGGCCTCCCTGCAACTGTGTGTCACTCACACACACACACACACACACACACACACACACACACACTGTGTCTAGTCCAAGTACCCGCCTCTTATAAGAGAGCAACATTCAAGAAGCATTCTGAATTCAATCAAAATTACAGAACAGTGTTTCTTTTTTAAGTTCCTATTTGTTTGTTGTATTTTCTTTCTTAAGGGAGTTACCCACATACAATCTATAGCTCAAAACGAGGCATGTGACGCAATAGTTCAGTGTACCTGCGCTACTCAGATACCTGTCCATTCAAAATCTACTCATTTGTTCCAAGGGAAAGAGCTATGGCACTCTGCTCCCTTAATAATTACAGTCAAGAAGACCCTCGGGGGCAGTTTCATTCTGTCACATGGCTTGTCACAAGTTGGAATTGACCCCACAGTGACCCAAGAACAACGATGCATTATTTAAGCTTCAACTTGGTAACTGTGGCTTACACAGAAAAAATTGGGAGGAAAGGAAACTAAATTATCTGGTCATCTCCAGTGCCAGTTGGCCAGTCTCAAAAAGACAGAAATCCATGTCTCATTTTCTCCTGGCCACTTTGAGAAATGTATACTGAAGAGGCAAAGCAGTCAGACAAGAGCTTAAAGGAGGTTAAAGTCTGGAAGCACCCAAAGTGCAGATTAGGCTTTGTAGCCACGAAGTTGCTTAACTAGTAATGAATGCTATTACTTAACAGGACAACTAACCATCTTCAATTGCTACTTGTGTAGCATTTCATTTTTCCAGATATAAACAAATTTTCCTCAATCAACACTCTTGGCACCAGCAGTCAAGAAATCAAAAGACTAACTGCATTGGGTAAAACTGCTATCATGAACCTTTCCAGAGTACTGAGAAGCAACGATGTCAGTCTAGAGACTAAGGTGTACCTGATCCAGGCCATGGTCTTTGCAATTATTTTTCATGCATCAGAGAGCTGGATAATAACTAAAGATGACAGAAGAAATGATGCCTTTGAGCTGTGATGCTGAGAAAGTCTTGAACATACCATGAACTGCCAAGAAAATAGGTTTGTCTTGGAGAGGGTGAAACCAAGTTTCTCCTTGGAGGCTAGGCTTTTGAACCTCTTTCTCACATATCTTGGGCATGTGGCCAGGAGGGACAAATCCTTGCAGAAGGACATCATGCTGGAAAGGTCAGAGGGATAGCGCAGGAGAGAAAGACACCCCTTCCCCCCATGAGATGGATTAATACAGTAACTAGGGCAATGGAAGCAGGTGTGTCGGAGTCAGTGAGACTGGTTCAGGACAGGGCAGGCTTCAGAGCTACTGCACACAGGGCCACTATGAGTTGCAGGCAACTTGACAACACATAGCAACAACAAATTCTGAGTATAAACGTCAGCTGCCTTAGATCCCCAATCTCCCCACCCATTTAACCTCAATTTAACAACTCTCCTTTTTCCTCCCCTCTCCCATCCCAGAACTTTCTTCTCAGACTTTGACAATACAATCTGAAATGAGAGATACAGTTTACCACATCATTATTTTTACACAGTGTATCTTCTAAAAATGGTCCATTTTTACATTTGCTTTAGGTTTATAAAGAGAGCTATAGTAGAGAGTTGCCCTGTTAACTAAAAAGTGGTGCTTTCTCTGGGGTTCAAGTCCACTAACAAGTCTGCAGGAGAAAGGTAGGAAAACTCCTGTACAATTTATAGCATCCAAAAACTCACTGGAGAGTCAACTATGAGTCAGTTCTGACTCAGTGTCAATGTGTTTTGAGAGTTATAGGTTTATAAACAAAAATACAAGTATAAAATGTATCCATAATACATAATTATTATGTGGAATAATCCGGATGCACCATGATTAAGCACTCAGTTGTTAAAGGACAGATGAGCACTTCAAGTCCCCTAGTGATTCCTTAGCGAAAAAAGCAGGTGACCTTGTCCTGTAAAGATTTACGTCCTAGAAACCTACACCACAGTTGTACTCTACTATGTGGAGGCCCCATGAGTTCAAATCCATTCAGTTGCACACAGCATCAGCAACATCTTGGATTATCAGCAGATGGACTTCTCTTGTTAAGGTATTTGCTCCCAACCTTTTTTATATTTTAGTTTTCTTTTTCAATCTGATCTCTCACTGAAAACATCAGTTCACCTCTTGGTGAACTGAAATATATCTTCGAAAATTTGTATTCAATAGACATATGTAATTGTATATTTGTTTGTATATGTGATTGTATATCACCTTGTGTATCAGAGACTATATTTCTGTTGCATTCACATCTGAAAGACAAACTGGGTATACAATTCTTGATGTGTGGACTATCACATATGAAACTATTGATGGTGCTTTATGAGTGGTAAAGTCTAGGAATTTTTCTCTTCCTTACTTTGGTATTTTGAGATTATCTATGTTTTCCACACAGAACACAATGTTGATGTCAGAAAAAGATGAGCAAAATTAAAATTAAGAAATGTATGCTGAAAGCTTGTTTTTGCCTTCTCGCGTTCTGCTGGGTACTGAGAAGCACACCAGTGTTCTAAATTACCAAGGAGACAAGCTGTAGACAGTGAGCTTCTAGGCATTCCGCTCCTCTCCCTTCCCTGTATCTCTCTGGCTTCTTTCACTTCCACTCACTGCTCCACTCTCCTCCTTTCCCTTTTCAAATAGATCCTAAAAAGAACAAAAACAGACCTCACCTCAACCTTCATGTCACTGACTTAGAACCAGCTCGTAGCTCACCCTCCACTGGGCTTGTGAAGCTATAAATCACAGGGGAAGAGATTGTTCATTGTTCCCTCACAGTCACTGATGGATTCGAACCACCAGAGGTGTGACCTTTGGATTAGCAACACAGTTCCCTGCGGACTCTGCCACTCAAGCCACCTCAACAACATAGCTGTTGTTGTGTACCATAGAGTCAGAGCCGACCCTTAGCTGATGGGTTTTCAAGGCATTTTAATGGCACAGAAGGAGATTTCCCATTCTTCTCCTGTGGAGCAGCTGATGGATTCGAGCTGCGTGCCTTCAGGATTGCAGAGCAGTTTCTCACTACTTGACCATCAGAGCTCCCTCAACAACATAGGAAGCAAAAAAGTAAAAATACAATTCTATTTACACACCCACAAGCACTTTATAGTAATTATCATTATTATAGACTATTATCAAGTACCATACTATCATCTCATTGCTGTAAAGTCAAAATTGACTTCTAGCTAACCTTTCGGTGAGTTTTCAGAGGCTATAAACGGCCAAAGAAAAGACTAGCTTTCATTCTCTGGATGAGCAGACTCACTAGGGCATTTGAACCACCATAGAGAGACACTGCCTTTCGATTAGCACAAAACCCCCTGCCAGCAGAGCTTTTTGGTGGAGTGGTATATTTCAGACTAATTGATAATACGCATAGATGTTGCTGCTATGCAAGTAATTTTACAATTAAAAGCAGTATAAAATACATATTACATATTAAGTAGTAAAATAACCATGTTTTGGAATACCTAATAATATTTTTAAAAATCACAATTTCTCAAACCTCTTCATGATTCTCCGTGCAACAAGATATTGAATTTTGACTGTAGGAAACAATAAGAGATCTAAATAAATGGGAAAATGTTCCCTATTCCTAGAAAGGAAGGCTCAATAGAATGAAAATGACAATCGTACCAAAGGCAATCTATATGTTTGATGCGATCTCCATTCAGATGCCAAATTCATTTTTCAAAGAGTTGGAAAAGGCAATGGGCAAGTTTATTTGGAAAGGAAAGAGACTCTGAATAAGCAAAGAACTTAGGAAAAATAAAAATGAAGTAGGAGGCATAGCACTTCCTGATCGCAAAACCTACTACTACACAGAGGTAATAACAAAAAGTCTGGTACTGGTGCAATGACAGACACATAGATCAATGGAACAGAATCAAGAATTTAACCCACCTGCCTATGGTCAATTGGTATTTGACAAGGAAACAAAACCTATCAAATGCAGAAACAATAATGTCTTCAACAAATGGTGACAGCAAAACTACATGTCTACTAGCAGAAAGCTGGATCCACACCTTTCACCATACACAAGAGTCAACTCAGGGTGGATCAGAGACCTAGGGGTAAAGCCCCAAACCACAAAGATCAAAGGAGACAAAATGGGCCCAAACTTAGAAGGCTGAGCACATAGTATAAATGGACTGGCAAATACAGTCTATTTACACCATAGGCTATGTGCACAGCCAGGAAATGATAACATCAACAAATAGAATCTTCTCAAGATCAAATCTCTGTGTACATCACAAACTTTTTCAAATAGGGTGAAAAAAACAAAAACAAACAAAAAAAACCCCAAACAACAACAACAAAAAAAACCACACAAAAAAACCCTAGTGACTTGGAGGAAATACTTGGCAATGACAACTCAGACAAGGCTCTCGCTAAGAAAGTTTACAGAATACTACGAGGAAAGACTGCTAATCCAATTACAAAATAGGCAAAAGATATGGAAAGACTTTTTACAAAGGAAGACATTCATCTGGTAAACAGAATACATGAAGAAATGTTCAAAATCACTCGCAATAAGAGAGATGCAAATCAAAACCACAAAAAAAAACCCCACACACACACACAAAAATCAAAACCACAGTAAGATACCATTCAGTAGCAGTGGCAAAGTTTTAAAGGCAGCAAGCAACAAATGTTGAAGAGGATGTGGGGAGATTGGATCTCTCGTGTACTGTTGGTGAGATTGTAAAACGATGCAACCATTCTGGAAGGCAGTTTAGTGTTTCCTAAAAAAAAGCTGAACATAGAAGTTTCATATGACCCAGCTATTCCACTGCTAGAAATATACTTCAAGAAAAACAGAACTGAGACACAAATGGAGAGTGTATACTGATGTTCATAGCAGCTTTACAATAGCAATAAAATGAAAGCAGCCCGGATATCCATCAACAAACGAATACATTGAGAAATTGTGGTGCATTCACACAAGGGAATACCATGCAGCATTAATAAAGAGCACTGTGTAGTACTCAGGAGTAACAATTTTGCAAAATATTATATACTACGGGAGAGGCTAGAGAGTATTACACTGAGTGAACTAGCTCAGTCTCATAAGGACATGTACTATGTAAGACCATAACTGTGAAAATAGAAGGATAACCAGTAAAATATGGGAGAAAGTCCAAAGTTGGGGAAACAAAGAGGCTGAGAGTGATGAGGGGACATCACGAGATCGCAGTTTGGTAGATGAAGGCATGGGTGAAGGAATTAGGAAAGATCCAGACAATGGGGTAATAATGGGCATATATCAATGATTAATATTATAAAACACACTATATGGGAATGATCATATATAACACAATGTGAAGGAAGAAATGTGTGAAACACAGTGCACATGAATGAAACACAGTCTATATGAATTTTTTTATGCAGATCAACATAAAAGAAAATATTTTTTTTAAAAAGATTGAACCTTGAAGGCTACTTGGTCTCAATGATTAAGTTTAGTTCTAACTTCCTTTTACACTGAATCAGTCTATCATGTCTTTACCCCAAAAGATGAAAACCTTCTCCTTGTCCCTCAAAAAAAAAAAAAACAAACAAACAAAACACCAGCTCTCCCTTCACTCAGCCCCATCAATCAGTGGGTTTGTTGTTTTGGCTTGTGGGTTTTTTCTCCAGCAGAACAGGTAGATGTTCATGTCACTATCGTGGTTCCCAAGTCAAGTGTCAATTCTTTTCATCTAGAAAACAGCTCAAGTATATACATATTCCAAAGGTAAAGGTTGTTTTCAGCACCCTCTTGCCACCCAGGCTGCTCAGAAAGTCCATTTCTGCTTTTGGGAGGTTTGCTCTCATGCTGTCACTGCACGCAGCTCGTAGGAGCCTGAGCACATGGGAGACTTATTCAATGACGCACCCAGAAGAGCAAAAGACCCTGGCGTTGGTATGACTTTTATACCAGACTCTGAAAGTGAATGGCTACTTGCGTGGTGCAGAATCCGGGGGCTCAATCCGCAGGTGCAAAGTACCTTTCCCAGGTTTCTCTAGGGCAAAAGCAGGGAGTTAATTAAGTAACACATCACTTCTGACAAAACTGACTTCCATCAAAAAGTGTGCCACCACACTTTACCAGGGAATGATGAATCCTAATCACTAGAGAATATGGCACATGGAGAAGGGGTAATTGTTCAAAGTTCATAATGAACTGTTCGGTAATAATGTAGACTGTAGAATGAGAGTCCCTTTTGCTCTCAAATTTCAAATGTAGAAACATGCTATGTATTCGAAACTCTCATTTATGTTTAAGAAATTGTTAGAGTATTTAATAAAAAAATGTTATCAAAGCTGGTTGTACTGGGGAAAGCAGATGGAGATGAGAACAATTACTAAGAACACAGTGTCTAGGTCCAGTGAAATGGACTTGCTCTGAGTGATCTGAGCAAATCAATATTTCTTTTTATGTGCTGCTTTTTTATGATGTGCAAAATCAGTAAAGATCAGTATCTTTTCTCATGGAATTTCTTAAAATGAGTTAAAATAAAGCACAGTACTTAGCGTATAAAAATTTAATACAACTGAGTTAATTAAGGCTCACAATGACTCAAGCAGGCAGAGTAGAAAAGCCGCATGGGTCTTCCAAAGCTGTAAATCTTTGTGCACGACCACATCCTTCTTCCACAGCTGGTAACTTCGAACTACCGCTAGTGTACCATCCGTGGCTTATAAACCAAACTTAATTCTGACTCATGACAAACCTGTATCAGCAATCCTGGAACAGAATAGTTCTTTTTTTCCCCCACGGAGCAACTCGCAGAAACATGATACTGGGAGTAATCTATACCGAAGGCTGTAGTCTTTGATCTTGAAGAGAAAGTGCTTCATGTCTTCTTTACTTTCAGCAAGCTGGGTTGTGTCATCTGCATAATGTAGGTTGTTGATGAATCTTCTTCAAATCTTGATGCATTATTTGTTCAACAGATATAACGGATTGCTGCTGTTGTTGTCATTGAGTCAAAAGTGACCCATAGCTGACCCTCCAGTGTGTTTTCGGGGGCAGTAAATTACACAGGAGGAGACTGTCCATCTTTCTCCTGAGGAGCAGCTGGTAGTTTAAAATTATTTACCTTCAGGTTGCACCACTGTTTCTCTATAAATAGTAAGAGGATACAATCTTAGCCTACACTTTCCTGATTCTACACTCTAGAGTATCACCTTGTGTTATTCAAATGACTGTGTGTGCCCATGTATAGTTTCCATGTAAGCATGATAAAGTATTCTGGGATTTCATTCTTCTCATTGTTATCTATTTTTTTTAAAATCAACACAGTTTAAAGTGTTTGTATAGTCAATAAAACATAAGTTAACATCCTACTGGTAATGTTTTTTCTGCCGAGAGCCATCTGACATCAATAACGATAACCCTAATTCCACAGCCTCTTCTGAATCCAGCTTGAAATTCTGGCAGTTCACTATCTACTTCTCCAGCCATGTTTTAATAATCTTCAGCAAGATTTTTCTTGCCTGCAATATTAACGATACTTTGCCATAATTTATTCATTCTGTTGGATCACTTTGTTTCTGGCATGGGCACAAGACTGGATCTTTTCAGTCAGTTGGTCACGTAGCTGTTTTCCAATTTTCAAACAAATTGTTGTGTCATTGAGTTGCTTGCGACTCATAGTGACCCTATGTACAACAGTCCTAAACCCTGCTGTGTCCTTTGCCAATCTTATTGTCTCTGGCACACCTACCCCCGCTAACCCAGTCACTGAATCAATCTATCTCATCAAGGATCTTACTCTCTTGCGCTGTCCCTCCACCTTCCCAAGGATGGTGTTAATATCTCTCTCCAAGGACTGGTCCTTCCTTGAAACATGTCTAACGTATGCCAGACGAAGCTACAGAATCCAATTACAATCCAGGAAATTCTCTGGGTAGTTCTGTTCTGTCTAATTGTGTCACTACAAGTCAGAATTGAGTTGATGACACACAGTAACAAGTTATAGGGCATGTCTCCAGGAACATCTGTTAAGTATTACATCTTGTTTCCAACTCAAACCAGTTAGCCAAGCTGAGGGAAGGTAATGGGGCTGGTTTGGTTTTAAGCATGCTTCAATTTATTGCCCTTCACGTTGGATTTTTACAAATATTTATGTTTTTATTTTATGAATTAAAAGTGTGTGGCAATTCTACATCAAGCAAGTCTATCAGTTTTCCACTTTTCCAACAAAATACTCACTTTGGTTCTCACAACTGTAATTCTCTCAATGTTTCAAACTACTGTTACTCACTTAAGAGACTGCAGTAATAACGTAAACATAACTTCTATATGCACTGGGAAGCCCAACAATTCATGTGACTTGCCTTTTTGTGATAACAATTTTATGGTGATGGTCTAGAAGTGACTGTGCAACTAATTGTTGTTGTTGAATGCAGTAGAGTCAGCTACCACTCATAGTGACCCTAGGTACAACAGTCTGAAGCCTGCCCTACCCTGAGTCAGTCTCACTGCCCATTACCCCAATCAGTCCATCTCATCCACGGTCTTCCTCTCCTTTGCTGTTCCTCCACCCTTCCATGTATGATGTTCCTTTCTAAGGACTGGTCCCTCTTGACCCAAAAGTATGAGAGATGGAACCTCAAAATCTTTGCCTCCAAGAAGAAACTTGATTTCACTCTTTCCAAGACAGACTTATTTGTTCTCTTGGCAGTCCATGATATATGTTCAATGCTCTTCTCCAGCACCACAACTCAAAGGCATCAATTCATCTTCTGTCATATTTAGTCATTATCCATCTCTCTGATGCATAGCAAGTAATTAAGAAGATCAAAGATCATAGCCTGAATCAGGCACACCTTAGCCTCTAGACTGGCATTGTTGCTCTTCAGCAATCTGGAGAGGTCCAGGACCACAGATTTTCCTAATGCAATTTGCCTTTTGATTTTCCAACTGCTGGTGCCAAGATTGTTTATGGTGGAACTGAGCAAGCTGGAATTGTTAACCTCAATCTCTTCTTCATCTGTTATGGTGCTGTCAATCGGCCAAGTGGTGAGAATCTTTGCTTCCTTTTTTTATGTTGAGTTTCAATCCATTTTGAAGACTATAGTCCTTGACTTTCTGCACCAAATGCTTTGGATTCTTCTCAGTTTCAGCAAACAAGGTTGTGCCATCCACAAAATGCAGGTTTTTTATGAGATTTCCTCCAATGCTGATGTAACACTTTTCCTCTTATAGCCCAGTCTCCCAAATAATCTGTTGTGCATATAGATTGAAAAGGTATAGAGATAGAACACTTCCCTGGTGCACTCTTTTCCTGATTTTGAACTATGCATTGTTTCCTTGCTCTGTTCTAACAACTGCTTCCTGGTCCAAGTACAGGTTTCACATGAGCACAATCAAATGTTCTATGTTTTCTATTCTTGTCAAGATTAGCCACTATTTGTTGTGATTTACACAATCAAATGCCTTTGCATAGTCAATGAAACACAGATAGACATTTTTCTGGTATTCTCTACTTTCTGCCAAGATCCATCTGACATTGGCGACGATGTCCCTAGTGCTACAGCCTTTTCTAAACCCAGTTTGTACTTCTGGTAGTTCTCTACCAATGTACTGTTCCAGTCACTTTTTAATGATCTTCAGCAGGATTTTGCTTCTGTGTGATATTAGTGATGTTTGTTGTTTTTATGTGCCAGGGAGTTGCCTGTGACTCATAGCAACCTATGTACAATAGCTCTGAATGCTACTCTATCTTGAGCCAATCTCACCATCTCTGACACACCTAATCTCACTACCCCAGTTATTGTGTCAATCCATCTCATCTGGAGTCTTCCTCTCCTGCACTGTCCCTTAACCCTTCCAAGCATATTAGTGATTTTTTTTTATAATTTTCATACTCTGTTGGAACACCTTTTTTATTTTATTTTTTTTAATAGGAATAACTATGGATCTCTTCCAGTCAGTTAGCCAGGTAGCTGTCCTCCAGACTTCTTGGCACAATCTGGTGAGCACATCCAGGACAGCGTCTGTTTGTTTAAAATGTCAATTGTATTCCATCTAGTCATGGGGGCTGTTTCTCACCAGTTCCTTCAGAATGCCTTAAACGTTCTCCTTCATTACCACTGCCTCCTGCTCGTATGTTGTTTCATGGAATTCTTCTACATCAGTCAATTCTTTTTGGTGTGGTGGCTCTGTGTACTCCTTCCATCTTTTTTTGATGCTTCCTGGGGCATTCGACATTCTGCCCAAAGCATTGTATTGCAATTCTGAGGAATTCCTGTACTAGAGCCCGAATGACAAGAAGCCCCCCTATTCCACTCTGCTACCCCAACCCCGTTCCAATCTTGATTCTGCCCAGCTGCTGGGTCATGTGGTTCAGTTTTGTTGTTTTCTTCACTGTGGACTTATCTTAGTAAAGAGGATGTTTTATTTGCTTTTTTGACTCAGAAGTACAAATTTCTCAACCTCCTCTTTTAAAAGAAAGAACAGACAAACGTATACAGACCAAAGTTTAATAGCGATTACCTAGAGCAGAAGACAGGGCAAAAGGTAAAAGGTTTATTGCTATGGAGTATTGAATTTTTATTTGCAGTGTTGGAAAGTCATACTGATTAAAAGACAGGGTTGCATAGCCAATTAGTATGGTTGCTGTCAACAAGTTATACACCTTAAAAAAGTTGACTTGTCACAATAGGGTACAACTATAATAAAAAATAAAAAGTAACTGTAGATGCTGCTGATGTACAAGCAAACACCCCAGGAGATTTAGTTCCTAGGCTTGAAAGTTTAGGGCCTTGGCTTTGTGGTGGGAATCTCCCAGTTAAATGACCTAATGTCCAGTTTAAGTGAGGTTTTTTTATATTCCCTAGTTCATTGAGTAGTACCTGGGGGCATAAAAACCTGAAAGAAGCCTCTCAAAGTACAGAAGGAAAATCATGAATAAGAAAGATAAGATGGAATGTGTGGCTAATTATCTCAGTGAATACCTGCTTCATTTGCCGTAAGATGACAGCTAAATGATATCTAGCTACTGTTGTTGTTTGGTGTGCCATTAAGTTGAAATCAACTCATAACTGACTTTACAGCAGATTTTCAGATGGAGTAAATCACATGGGAGGAGACTGTCCATTCTCTTTACATGAAGCTGGTGGTGGATTTGAACCATGTGTCCAACTTCTAATGTCGAATTTTTTCATCAAAGATTCTGTTCAGGAACACGAATCAAAAGGAGAAAATTGTAGGACAAATTTAGGAGCTAGATGATCCCCACAGAGTTTTCAGAGGCTTGTTACTTATGAAGTGGATGGCCAATCCTGTTTCCTAGTCTGTCTTAATCTGGGAGCTCTACTGAAACCTATCCATCATGGGTAACTCTTGTGGCATTTGACACACCAGTGGCATAGGTTTTGGTATCACAGAAACCCACAAGTTATCTCAGTACAGAAAATTAACAGACAAGTGCTGTACCAATTAGAACAATTTCTCCCCAAACACAACAAACTGACAATTTAGTTTTTAACTCTAGTAGCAAATCAGTCTACATCTGACTATTAATTAAAAATTACCTACCTTTCAGAATCCAACTGCTTCAAACAAGAGGCTTTCTGGCAGGCCCCAGACAACTTTTATTCCAAATTATTGAAGAGAAATTATGTCAGTTTGAGGACTAAGTTGCATCTGATTCAGGCCATGGTCTTTCTGATTATTTGCTATGCATCAGAGAGCTGGACAATGAATAAGGATGACAGAAGAAGAATTGATGCCTTTGAGCTGTGGTGTTGGAGAAAAGCACTGAACATCTCATGGACAGCCAAAAGAACAAACAAATATGTCTTGGAAAGCGTGTAGCCAGAGTACTCTTTGGAGGTAAAGATGATGAGGCTTTGCCTCACATATTTCAGTCATGTTGCTAGAACGGGTTATTCCTTGGAAAAGGACATGATGCTCAGAAAGAAAAGAAATACCCTCAACCAAGTAGATTGATATGATGACTACCACAATGGCTTCTAATCCATCAGGTAGTTTGAGAATGGCACAGGATAGGACAGGATTCAGATCCGTTGTTTATAGGATTGCTACGGGTCATGCTCAACTCGATGACACCTAACAATAACAACAGAGGATCCTCTGACACTCTTGCCTTGAGATTAGCTTTAAATCTTAAGGCTTAGATAAAAAAAATATCCCCGGAAATCTTCTTAAAGCCAAAGGATAGTTTAGCCTAACTGGTAAATAAATAATGAGGGAATTCTGGTGGTAGAGTCCATAGGGAATTGTACTGCTAACTCAGAGGCCACGCTTCTCTGGTGCTTCAAATCTACCAGCGACTCTATGGGAGAGAGATGGGAAATAACCTCCATCATCATTAGTTCTGACTCAAGGGCTACGAGTAAAGTTTAGATAATGAATGTCTGCCTTGAGCTCTCTACTCTTTCAAGATATAGCTGATGGAATCAAATTGACAATTAAAACTCAAAAGATTAGATAGGAATATTTTAGGGGACAGTTAGTTTATGTTAAAGAAGAAACCATGGGTGCATAACTTGAAGAATGTAACCAGTACCACTGAATTTACATTAGTGATTGATGAATTGGTAGGTATTTTTCTGTGTATATTCTCAAGAATGCACATTTTCATAGTTATCCTTTTAATTTTACAATAACTATCTTATGCCATGATTGTCCTTATGAGATTGAGTTGAAACACAGTGCGAATGAAGGAAAGTGTGAAACACAACATATACAAATTTTGAATGCAAACCAACAGAAAAGAATTTAAAAAAGGAAACTGATAGTAGATGAGGTGTTTTCCAGTGCAATGTTACATAATATATAAAAAAAAAACAACCTACTTTTTAAAAATTAAATTTTAAGGGGAGCTCTGGTGACCTAGTGGCAAGGAGCTGCAACTACAATTCCAGAGGCGAACGGTTCAAATCCACCAGATGCTTTGCCGGGGAAGGAGGGACAATCTCCTCCTGTACCAGTCAGATCTGATTTGACGGTACACGCACACGAAAATAATAAAATAAATAAAAAATTACATTTTATCCCAGAGTCATGCAGTTTGAATCCACCAGATACTCTGCTGGAGAAGGAGGGGTAATCTCCTCCTGTACCAGTTGGATCCAATTTGACGATACACACACACACAAAATAATAAAATTTTTTTTAAATTTCATTTTCATTTCAAGGGAAAATAAAAAAAAATAACAAGCAAAATTTGCTTCAATCTTTGGGAAAAGAGATAGAGAAAGTTGCTCTAAGCCTACAACTAAGAACCCCCATGAAGATCTGACATTGCTCAAAGACATCCAAGCACTGATCCAAGCCTTGGCATTTCCAATGGCTTCCGATGCATCAGAAAGTTGACAATGAATATGCAAAGACGAAGATTTACTGCCTCTGAATTGTGGTTTTGGCAAAGAGTATTGAATATCCCATGGACTACCAAAATAATAAATGTACCTATCTTGAATGTAAGCAAAGTTCTCCTTAGAGGCAAGGATGATAAAATTTTGTCTCACTTTTGGTACATATTTAGAGGAAAGCAGTCTTTAAAAAGAGATACCATGATGTGAAAGGTAGAGGAGTCAGAAAAAAAAGAAGACACTCACCCAGCTGGACTGACACAATGATTACCAACGTAGGTTTAAGCATGGTAGAGATGGTGAAGATGGGGTCAGTTAGGGCAAGGTTCACTGGGCTGCTGAGCAGTGTAGTTGTCTCAGTAGCACCTAACAACAACAATATGATGGATCAAATGGTCAACATTCTAAAGCAAAACAAAAAGGCAAGGTGGTCAGGGAAACTAGACTCCTGGGGACAGAACAACCAGAATGAAAATAATGAAAAAGTTGATAGTCTGTGTAAATTGAAACCAGTATTGTTGAACAAATTGTGCAGGAGTTGTTAAGTGGCTAATTGGCTGTGTGAACTTTCACTGAAAACACAATATTATTTAAAATAATAACAAAATTATAAACCTGAATTGTACTTTATCAACTTTAAAAAAAATTGACATTACTATTTAAAGCCATCTAAATGAAGTGCAGAAGCTGTTGTTTTATTTTCTTTCTTTGGCAGCTGTAGTCTGTCTGTTGGCATACTTCATCTGTAGTAAAAGAAGGATTTTTCTCTCATGTTCACGAACTCATCGTAGGAGACTCCATGGGGCACAATCCTGGAGTATCCTAACAGGATCAAGAATCACTAAAGGGAGTCTGTGAGAACTCAAGTTCTAGAGCGTTTCACCATTTGCCACTTGGTGCCTGGACAGAAGAGCAGGACCTCAGAGTGTTCAATATAACAATCGTAAAGTGCTCATTACATAGAGATGTAACATTACCTGCCTCTTAGGGTCGATGAAAGAATTAACTTAAAAAATACAGCAAATGTGCTTATCATGGGCCAGAGCACGGTGCTCAAGTATTGTATTTCCATGAATGGGGACCTTAACAAGCAACGTGTAATGACTGTGCTATCCTGGTGGCCTCTGTTATAATCCCTAAAAGACTGTTACCAAGATGGACACTTCTTTGCTTTTGTAGACCCCTTGCTGTGACATACCTGAATCTTCCCCAAGGATGAAACACTTCTGTAGCTGTGAGGCCAGGTATCTCCCACTCTCTGGTGACTTTGAACTTTTCTTAGCCAATGTCCTTGGACCTACATTATTTTGCTTCCATGTCTCAACTTAGAATCAACAAGGAAACAGCTAGGTTAAGCACTTGCAGACTTTTATGTCAAACAACACTGGGAGGTACCTAAACACCTCTATATTGCTTCAAAGGAGTAAGATTCTGGTCCCAGGAGCAAAAGAGATACCAGACCATCTTTGGGATCATCTTCTAATTTGGGGTGTAGGGAGACCCCAAGATAGCCAAGAAGGAAACATTTAGGCCAGCTGAAGCTGGCTACCTTTAATCTTCAGAGGGAGGAGCAGTGAGAGGCACCAGACAAGGCTGACCTGAGCTGTGGGTGCCTCCTTTTCCTAGTGCATCTTACACACCAGAATGAGCCCAGAGGCATAACAGTAAGCCTATTGTTAGTGGTTCTTCATTGAGATTTTGTAGATAGAGGCTGAAGCTCCCAGCTGGATTTGTTTGCTATCAGATAACTCCTTGCTTTCCTACCAAAGTTGGCTTTAATCTCTGCAAAGTACTACTGGCTACAACCAACTGGGAAAATTCCTTAACCAGGTTAATACCTGGATATTACCCAAGAAAGAGTGCACAGCCATTCAATGATCCAGGTAAAGTGGCCACATTTCAACTCCAGCTGCCCTGTAACTTAGCAGTTTGGAGGAAAACATCTCAGCATCCTGTGGTGGTGGTGGTGGTGCTGCTGCTGCTGCTGGTGGTGCTGCTGGTGGTGGTGGTGGTGTAACAGAGTCATAACCGACTCATAGCTGATCTTCCAGTGGATTTCAGAGGCAGTTAATCACACAGGAGGAGACTGTCCATCCTTCTCCAGAGGAGTATCTGGTGGCCTCAAACTGCATGCCTTTGGGATTGCAGTGCAGCTTCTTACCACTAGGCTATCAGAGCTCCCTCTCCCTCCTTTTCCTGCATCTTTGCCACTTACACTTCCTCACCAGCTCCTTGTGGGTCCTTCTTCCACTCCCTCTATAAACAGACCCTAAAAGTACAGCAAGGCAGAGAGAGGCCAGGAAAAGTCAAAGAACAATGTTAATCACATGTTCATGTAAGTCTAGTCAAATAACACTTTAAATGTGAGGCCCTTGGAGATGAGAGATACTCTCAGTAAAGAGTCTGTTTCTGGGACCTGAGCAAGTATATTGTGTGGGGGAAATGCATATTGGTTTTGGTTTGTTTTTTATTAGATACTATTCCCTATTTGGTTTTTGTCAGAAGAATTACACCTGGAGGCAAACACACAATTCTCTCTCTCTCTCTCTGAATCAGGTCTCTGGCTCTGGTTGTCTCTGTCTCTCTGTGTGTGTGTGTGTCTCTGTCTCTCTCTCTATGTGTGTGTCTTTGTCTCTCTCTCTATGTGTGTGTCTCTGTCTCTCTCTCTATGTGTGTGTCTATGTCTCTATCTCTCTGTTTGTCTCTGTCTCTTTCTCCCTCTCTCTCTCTCCTTGCTCTGTTGTTTTTGAAATAAAGGGAGACACCCTGATGTCCCCCTTTTGGGAGCCAAAACTCTTCTTCACAAACTTGGTACTACCCAATGGCAGAACAAAAGCAGGAAGCTCCGTCCTTTCCTATCATTCACTAGGGTGAGGAATCTGCCCACTCCTTACCTACTGTCTGATTTCTTACCAAAGGAGCATTTGCAAGATGAAAGATTTATATTCTGTGAACTATTTCGCTTGTCATCAGCTGGGGGCTCCAGGTTCCCCGGCTATGCTGGTCAGTTCCGGGAAGGTTCGCTGCGCCCTCGTCATAGGCAAGGCCACACTGCTCCCAAGTGGCTTCTGTGGGGAAGCAAGAAGTCAGGAATGGCTGCAGCTGGATTGCACCCCAGACCCTCTGGGCGCTGCCTCACTGAGGCTTCACCATAAGAGCCCAGCTGTTCAGACCTCGCTGCAAAACTGTCCTAACGTCCACTCCACCAGGGAGCTCAATAAAGGGCCTTCGTGGCAGAGGGGGCAGCCACCCCATAAAACAAAACTGCTACCCTGGTGGGTCAAACAAAAGATAGTGCAGATTTCAACCTGCAGACCACGGTAGCGATGGTCTGTTAAGAAGTATAAGGATGCAAGTGAAAGACGGTCCTCTCCATGCTCAAAAAACAAAACGTGGAGAATGAAAACAGCTCTCAGTACTTACACACAGAATAAATTTCTTTTTTTTTTATGTCCTGAAAGTAGTCCCTCACCATCTACTAGCACTATTTCATGAAGCTAAATCAATCTTAATAAATAAAATATTTTTCCAATTTCATTCTTTTGTCTACAAGAAATACAAATTAACACCCCCAATGGTTCTTCATAGTCGGTGGTCTTGTAACTTAGTGACTGCACCACAAAGTATGGACGGTTTGCTCTCAGACCAGCATCGGTTGTGTCCGAAGCTTCCAGCGAGCTAGGCTCACTTAACGCCTGCTGACAGGAGAAGCAGGGCCTGCCCGGTGTCATTATGCTCCTGAGGAGTTCTCTCCATCCCTCCACCCCGGATTTCATGCAGCCTTTCCAATTCTCGAACCACCTGAGAAACTCTCCAGCCCAGATGAGATTCAGGTCAATTATATCCGTGCCTCCACAGGAAAGCACAGACATCAGCACGTTTTAAAGCCCTACTGCTAATGCGGGGGGAGCTCTGGTGGTCTAGTGATACGGAGCTGCGCTCCCAACCCGAAGGCAAATGGTTTGAATCCACCAGCTACTCCTTGGAAGAAAGATGGGCAGTCTTCTCCTGTGAGATTCATTGCCTCTGAAAATCCGCTTGAGGGCCAGTGAGCTGGTTCTGACTGAGGCACATAACAACTGCTAATCCAAAGGTGGCCGTTTTCTAGAGGTTCGAATCCACCACATAATGGACAGTCTCTTCACTGGTTCTCCAGAGCAAGGAGATTCTTTGAGACAGGTGATTACAAAGTGAAGACTATACTATGAGATCCACTGTCAAAGACAGTGTCTTCATTCCAGCTGCACATATCAACCAGCCTGGGAGCTTACAAACAATGCTCATTCCCAGGCTTCGGCACAGACCACAAGACTCCAGACGCCTGGTGATGGAGCCCAAGAGTCTTAAGCTCCTAGATGGTTCTGACGAACTGAATATTGAAAAGAAAGTTGTATGATTTGGCTAAATGATTTCCTTTTGATTGCAAAAGTATGTCCACAGGAAAAAGAAAGAAAAATCACAGAGAAGCAGAGAAGTGTTGTTGCTAAGGGTCATGAGCTCTGTCCTCCGCTGTGTCACCCTCACGATATCTCATTGTCCAAGCGTGCAGTCACTGTCACTGCATCAATCCATCCGCCGACGCCCTTCCTCTCATTTAAGGATCCTCCACTTTCCAAAGCAGGTGGAGAACAAAGAAGTACAACAGTATCTGAAGTATGTGCATTTATAGATTCTAACTTCTAAACACACACAAGTTGCTATGGTGTTGATTCCACTTGAAGGAGACCTGAGTGAGACAGAGTGGGTGAATTTCAGAAAGTAGATCACAAGACTTTCTTCTAAGGTATGTTTGGGTGGACTTGAACTTTCAGCCTTAAGGTTGGCCATCCAGGGTGTTAATTGAATAACCCAGAGACACCAAATACTTAGCTCATTAATTCCTTTAGCTGGGGAAGAAGTGAGAGTGATGTACTCAGGGAATATGAAAATGAAGGAAAAGACTCCCAAGTGCTTCATGCAAAATCCCTGTCATGGAAAGAATTGTCAGAGGAAGATATTCAAATGGCCAACAGACACGTGAAGAAATGTTCAAAATCATTGGCAATCAAAGAGAAGCAAATGAGATACCACCTCCAGTAGCAGCAGCAAAGTTTTAACAGGCCAGCAAGTAATAAATGTTGGAGAGGATATGGTGAGTTAGGAACTCTTATACATTGTTGGTGGGATTGTGAAATGGTACAACCATTCTGGAAGGCAGTTTGGTGCTTCCTCAAAAAGCTGAACATAGAAATTCCATATGACTCAGCTATTCCACTGTGTGGAGTAAACCCTGAGAAAATGAGAACTGAGACACAAACAGAGACTTGTACACCAATGTTCATAGCAGCATTATTCACCATTGCAAGAACATGGAAATAGCTCAGATGTCCAAACACAATCAAATGGATTGAGAAATTATGGTACATTTATCCGATGGAATACTTACTACACATCACGCAGGAGCAATTTTGTAAATTGCTACCTAACTTGGGAGGGATTGGAGAGCATTATGCTAAGTGAACTAACTCAGTCTCATAAGGACAAATACTGCATAAAAATAATATGTAGAATGAGTATGAAGATCCAAGGGAGGGGGAGAGTGGAAGCAGAGGGGAAAGGATGGCAGGAGGTGGAGGGTGATTAGTCATAGGGTCACACAATTTGATGGGTAGGGGGGTGAAGGAAATGGGAAAGATCCAATGTGAAAAACAATGTGTTCCAACTTTATAAACAAACAAGTATAAAATCCCTGTCAAACTCTCTCCAAGCACTTCCGGGACGGGGAGGCAGCACCCTGCCTTGCAAGTGTGCGCACACATGCACACACCGCGCTGCAGGAGGCCTGAGGGAGTCTGCCACCATTTATATCACTGAAAGGCCCTTTTATAACTTCAGTTTGTTACTACCTAAATTAGAATAATTTGGCTCATCAAATTAGATTTATGAAGTAATGGTTACCTCATGTACCAGTTTTTCTGTGATTTATGGAACTCTCAGGCCAGGCTGCTGATCAACATGGGGCAACCCAGGACCCCGCACCAAGCACCCCACGGCCCTGTTGGATCGAGGCAGAGGCAGGGCTGGGTCCGTGGGAGAATCCCTTCTGCCCATGAAGAGGCTAGGGTTCAGTTCTCGGCTGAGGGGCCTCCTGGACAGCCACCTCCTTGGAGAGGCTTGTGTGCGCACACAGCCCTGAACAGTTTCAGCAGGGCTTCCAGAAAGAAAGGCCTGGCTATCCTGAAAAGTCAGTCAGTGACAGCCTTCCAGACGACTACAGTCTGATCTCACTATCCACAGACTCACCAGGAATCGAGAGCCTGTTACAGCAACTAGCAACGCCAGAGGGAACCAGGCAGAAGACTCCTGAGCTCATGTGATTTATCTTAGGTTGACTGACATCTTTTTATGAATTTTTTAATTGTGATTTTAGCTAAAGTTTATAGAAAAGTTAGATTTTTCCATTCATACATTGTTGTCCATTGTCCTTCCTACCTGCCCCTAAGTTCGCTTTTTTGGTTTTATTTTTTATATCAGTTTGCTCACCAAATTCGTATACACTGTGTTTCACAGTGTTCTTCATTCATATTGTGTTTCATGCAGTCATTCCCATGCACTATGTTTTATATAATCAATCACCATTGGACCTTGTCCATCATTACCCAATCCTTTCAGGTCCCTTCTGGATCCTTCCCATTTCCTTCCCACCCTGCCTCCACCCACCAAACTGTGCAAACTTGTGCCTTCAGACTGACATCTTTTTCAGTTGTTGCTCTTATTATTGTGTACCATTGAGTCAGAACCAACTCATAGCAGCTCAGAGGTTTTAAATCCCATAGAGGAATTCAGACACCTTTCTCTCACAGAGCAGCTAGTGGATATGAACCAAATACCTTGGGGTTGGCAGAGTGAATTCCAACTCCTAAGTCACGGTCATTCCTTTCTTTTGCAATTATTGCTTAGGAAATTCGAAAACTTAAACGTTCACAAAAAATATCGCTATGGTTGGGATTCTGAAGGTAAAAGAAAGAAATGAAATGGATACAATGTTCTCCTGAGGCTGCAGTTGGAAGGGAGCCCAGAGCAGGGCTGTACTGCAGCGACTCCTCCTGAAGAAAAAGCCACAGCGAACAAGATGATTCTGACTCCTGGTGCTTCTTCCACCAAGGCGCCCAGGCTGTCAATATGCATGAAGGAGAACAGCCATCTTTCTCTCTGAGCACCTGGGGGATTCAAATGACCGAACTTTACACAACATGCTGGGTTACTGTTGTCCTCCATTGGCTTCTCCTTGGCTGAGTTTTTTCTGAAGTAGACAGCCAGGCCTTTCTTCTTTGTCTGTCTTAGTCTGGAAGTTCTGCTCAAACTTCTCAGCATCATAGCTTCGGAGGTGGGGGTGGGGTGGGGGCAGCTGCACATGAGAAGCTTGGCCTGGGATTGCACCATCATCCACCAGGGGCTCCAGGAGAAAGATGGGCGCCCGCCTGTGTGATTTACAGCCTCTGAAAACCCACTAGAGGGTCGGCTATAGGTCAGCTCTGACTCCACGGCACACAACGACAACAACAGCACCTCATGAGCAGAAGGAGTTCTCCCACCGACGCATGCTGGTCTGCCTCACTCCAGCAGAGCTCCAGCACTTGGTGAGGCGACACGTTGATCAGCAGCCCTGATGAGGAGTTACATAAATCTTTGATTAATTTAAAAACTAGACAAATGAGGTAACTGTTACTTCATAAATCTCTTATGATGAGCAAAACTTTTCTAACTGAAGTCTTAACAAAACAAAATTACAAAAGGGCCTCTCTGTAATGTAAAGGGTGGCAGACTCCCTCAGGCCTCCGACAGGGTGTGTGTGTGTGTGTGGTTGTGTGTGCAAGCGTGCGCATAGGAGCACACATATGCACATGGGCTTGTACTGAGGGCTTTGAATAACAGCTTAAGTGATATTGATAAAGCAAAGTTCAAGTCTCTAAAAGACAGCAGATTCTCGGAACAAAGTCTGATATATTCTACTAAGTGGGTTTAAGCGTACAACTGAACGTGTGTAAACACATCCGGGGATCTTTAAGAATTTTTCTTTCTTGGGACTGTCTGACTATGAAAGCTGATCTTTTCCATTTCTCTGGGACATAAAACTGAGAAAAGACACTTCCTTTGATGTAGCTTTTCAGGCATGAGGTGCTGCTTTATGGACACAAAGTTGGGTTTTAGAGCATTGATTCTTAAACCTTGATGGGCAAATCACTCCAGGAACGTTTTCACAATGGAGAGCCCCGTCTTGGACTTTGCTTTGCAGCCCAGACTCTGACACGGGAGATGGGATGGGACCTGAGACCTATCTTTTCACAGATTCCCCTAGATGACCTAGATGTAGGTGGTCTGAAGCTGCATTCAGAGAGCGCTGGCATAGAATGTCTCCATTTGCCTCATCACCTCTAGACATCCTCCTAGACATGTTTTGAAATCCTTGAACTAAATACTGATATACAAAAGCCAAAAGTTACTAGTTTCATGATCTGACAAGTGAACAGAAAAATCATGAGGACAAAATGTTCCAAATGTAGGCTCTTCAGTCAGACTTCTTGGACCTCAGCTCCCATTCCTATCCTTGCTGGCAGCAAGTCCTTGGAAAAGTCCTACAAACTCTCTAACCCTGGTTCTTCAACTGTAAAGGGAATCTTCCCTATCTAATTAGGTTGTGTCTGCTGCAGCAGAAGTGTATGAGCAGATGACTTTAACTAGCACAAATGTGTTCTTCCACAGTTCAGGAGCGTAGGTCCAAATTCTGGGTGTTAGCTCTAGAGGAAAGGGACTCTGGTGGCCTGTTCCATAGAAAGTTGAGTTATTAACCCAGAGGCTACATCACCACAGCAGTTTAAATCCACGAACAACTCTGAGGGAGAAAGATGGGCCATCTCCTCCCTTGCAATATACAGCCCAGAAACTCAATGGAAGGTCAGTTGTGAGTTGGTTCCAACTCGACAGCAATCAATGTGAGTGGATGAGATCTAGGGGAAAGTTTTCTCTCTCAGTTGCTTTCCCAGAAAGTCCTTTGTCTCCTTCAACATCTACAGAGCAGATATTACTTGGAGGTTAACAGTATAGGGGCCCTAGGTTCAAAGGACATGCTCTGCTCCTAGCTCTTCTTTCTTGCTGGTAGTCAAGACCCTCCTTCACAGTTCACTTCCTTTTCCTTTTATCTCTTATAAGATGAAAGGTCATGCAGGCCACATCCCAGGGAACATCCTCTTACAGCAGATCAGGGCTATGACCTCAGGAATAATATTGCATACCACCTTAATACTTTTACAACTGATTAGCTGGTTGCATCAGATCTCATCCTTACACAGCTGCCAAACACATCAGCTATTAAACACATGGGGAGGACTGCATCATCATTTAACTGCCAAACCACTGAGAGTCATCGCCCAGATGAAAGTCAGCACATATTGCTGAGGAACAATTCAGTGGATGACAATTGTTGAGAGGATTTAATGAAATAATTTCTAAACATGCTTAGCACAGGTCCTGGTGCAACAGTAAGTGTTCAATAAAATGTGGCAATTTGGTTAGAACAGAAAACAAAAGAACTCTCTAAATAAGAGTGTCTATTGTCTTCATTTTTCAGTGCTCACGCAATGGAATTTGTAACACTCAAGGATTTACTCATTCCAAGGAACTTTTTAAAAAGTATAAACAGGGATTAAGCACATGGACTTCATTTAATGGACAGCTCAAGAATCATAATGACTACATATCTGGAAAGAGTCAAGGGAGAAGCTCAGTATCAGTAGTCCAAGCCAAGCCAAGTGCTTACTGCCTAATAGATCATCAAATACTCATGCGCAAGCTCAAAATGAAGTTGAAGAAAATTAAAACAAGGTCTTAAAAACTAAACCATGATATTGAGTGTATTCCAGCTATAATTAAAAACCATCTTAAGGATAGATCTGAAGGATGGATAAAGACCAGATAGGTTTTGAGATCACATCAAAGACATCATCTCATGCTGGAAGAACGCAAGAATAAATTCAAGCCTCAAGTTGCAATGCTGAAAGTCTCTATGGGCAAAATCTTGAATGACGTAAGAAGCATCAAAAGAAGATGGAAATAATACACAGAGCCACTGTAAAAAAAGACTTGGACTTGAAACATTTCAGGAGATAACATACGATCAAGAATCAATGGTGTTGAAGGAAGAAGTGCAGGCAGCACTGAAAACATTGGAAAAATAAAATAAGGTCCCAAGAATTGGTAGAATACTAATTCAAATGTTTCAACAACCAGACACATCTCTGCATATGCTCACTAGCCTATCCCAAAAAATTTGGAAGGCAAGTTTCATGGCCAAATGACTAGAAGAGATGTCTATTTGTTCCCCTTACCAAGAAAGTTGGCCCAATAGAAAGTAAAAATTATCAAACAATGTCAATAATATCACGTTTAGGTAAAATCTTGCTGAAGATTCATTGTAAATGGCTGGAACAATACCCAGAAATCCAAAATGAATTCAGAAGAGGCCAAGAAACACAGGATATCATTGCTGATGTCAGGTGGATCTTAACTAAAAGTGAAACCTACCATGACAATGTTATTTGGGTTTTACTGTCTATGCAAAGGCATTTAACTCTGTGGATCATGGCAAATTATGGATAACATGGAGGAGAATGGGAATCCCAAAATGCTTAATTGTGCTTAAACTATACATAGACCAAGAAAGAGCTGTCTGAACAAAACAAGGGAATATGGCACAGTTTAAAATTAAGAAAAATATGTGTCAAAGTTGTGTCCTTTATCCATGCCTTTGTATGCTAAACAAGTAATTCAATAAATTGGACATTATGAAGAAGAATGTGACATCAGGATTGGAGGAAAACTCATCAACACCCTTCGTTGTGCAGATGACACAAACTGGCTTGTAGAATGTGAGAAAGGCTTGAAGCACTTACAGAAGAAGATTAAAGACTACAGCCTCACCACTAGACCAATAGGTAACATCATGGTAGATGGAGAAAAGATTGATGCTGTCAATAATTCATTTAATTTAGACCCACAATCAATATCCATAGTAGCATCAGACAAGAAACCAAAAGATGTGTTGCCTTGGGAAAATCTGATGTCAAGGTCACTCTAAAGTACTAAAGAGAAAGGCTAATCAACTTAAAGACGAAAGCGCATCTGGCCCACGCCACAGAATTTTCAATTGCTTCCTGTGCATCAAGGGAACTCTGATGGCCTAATGGATAAGGAGTTGTACTTCCAACCCAGAGGTGGTGGTTGTTGTTGTTGTCAGGTGCCGCCGAGTTGAGTACAACTCATTGCGACCCTATTAAGAACCCAAAGGTAGGTGGCCACGTCTGCAGGAGAAAGATGAGGAATCGCCAGATAAAGCCTCTGCAAACCATTTGGAGGGTCAGCTATGAGCTGATTCCTACTGAAGGGCAATGAGATGGAGTTTAGAATTTTTTTCCCTATGGATCTGCAAGTTGAACAAGAAATTAAGATAATTAAGGAAGAATCTGTGCCTTTGAACTGTGGTGTTGCAGAAGAGTACCAAATATCCCATACTGCTAAAAGAACACGTAAGACTATCTTGGCAATAGTGCAACCAACGTGTTTCTTCAAGGCAAGAATGGGGAAACTTTGTCTCATTTACGTTGGGTATGCTGTCAGGAGAGGACAGTTTCTAGAATAAGACACCATGCTGGGAAAGGTAGTTGGTCAGAGAAATACAGGAAGATCTCAACAGGATCGATTGACATAGTGAGTGCAGCAATAGGCCCCAACATGTCAGAGATCATGGAGATGGTACAGGCTGGGACAAGATGCTTTTCTGTTTTTCATAGGATGGTTATGAGTTATAGTTGACTCAACAGAACCTCAAAATAATATAAATACCACAATCAGCCTGTTTCACAGAACAGAAATCTATTTTCTTATGATTCGGAAATTTTTAAGACCAAATGCGGCATGTGACCCATGAGGGAAGGGCCTTCCTTGTACATTTCACCTTTTGTAGTCTTGGTGTCCCTTGGCTCTTGGCAATCATCATCAACCACTTCTCCTGGTTTGTTTTTACTTCTCTGTCTAGTATGCTATTTTCATAACTTAACATTTATTAAACTAAGGACATGCTATATACTGATATAAATTCACTAATAAAACAAAGAAAATTATATTTCTTAATCAGATTATACCTCGAGTTGCTATAATCAAGGATGCTGTAGGCAGAATGTTAAATGATCCAGGAAGTATTAAAAGAAGATGGAAAGAATATACTGAATCACTGTATCAAAAGGAATTGGCAGGCACAGAAGAATTTAATGAAATAACATATGAGCAAGAGCCTATGGTGCTTTGAAGGAAATAGCAAAAAATAAGGCTCCAAGAATAGATGGTATACCAATAGACATATTTCAGCTAACAGATATTGCCCTGGATGTGCTCACCAAGTTGTGCCAAGAAATCTGGAGAACAACCACTTGGTCAACTAACTGAAAGAGATCTATATTTGTTCCCATCCTAAAAAACGGGACTCAACAGAGTGTGGAAACTATAGAACAATATCATTGATTTCACATGTAAGCAAGATTCTACTGAAGATTATCCAAAAATGACTGGAACAGCACATCAGCAGAGAACTGCCAGAAGTCCAGGCTGGGTTTAGAAGGGGTTGTAGTACTGGGAATATTGTAGCTGATGTTAGATGGATCTTAGCTGAAAGCAGGAAGTACCAGAGGAATGTATATCTGTGTTTCATTGATTATGCAAAGGCGTTTGACTGTGTGGATCGTAACAAACTGTGGCTGACTCTGAGAAGAATGGGAATCCCAGAACACTTGATCATGCTAATGCAAAACCTGTACTTGGACCAAGAGGCAGTCATCAGAACAGAGCAAGGAAACACTTCATGGTTCAAAATTCGGAACGGCGTACACCAGGGATGCGTCCTATCTCCATACCTTTTCAACCTGTATGCAGAACAGATTATCTGGAAGCCTGGGCTCTATGAGGAGATATGTGGGGTCAGGATTGGTGGAAGATCTATCAACAGTCTGCGTTATGCAGATGACACAACCCTGCTTGCTGAAAGTAAGGGGGACCTGAAGAGCTTGTTGCAGAGGGTCAAGGACTGCAGCCTCCAATATGGATTGAGGCTCAATGTCAAGAAGACAAAGATTCTCACCACCGGACCAATTGGCAGCATCAGGATGGATGGTGAAGAGATTGAGATTGTACACAGCTTTAGTTTGCTCGGCTCTACAGTCAACACTCTTGGCACCAGTAGCCAGAAAATTAAAAGGTGCATTGCCATGGGAAAGTCTGCTGTTAGGGACCTCTCCAGAGTACTGAAAAGCAATGGTGTCTCTCTGGAGACTAAGGGGTGTCTGATACAGGCCATGGTCTTCGCAATCATTTGTTATGCATCAGAGAGTTTGACAATGACCAAGGAGGATAGAATGAGAATTGATGCCTTTGAGCTGTGCTGCTGGAGAAGAGTATTGAGGGTACCATGGACTGCTAAGAAAACAAACAGATTCATCCTGGAGAGGGTTAAACCGGGTGGCTCCTTGGAGGCAAGGATTCTGAGGCTCTGTCTAACATACTTTGGACATGTTTTAAGGAGGGACCGGCCAGTCCTTGGAGAGAGATATCATTCTTGGTAGGATGGAGCGACAGCACAGGAGAGGAAGGCCCTCTATGAGATGGATTGATTCAGTGACTGGGGTGATCGGGCTGGGAGTGTCAGAGACAGTGCGATTGCTACCAGACAGAGTTTAGAGCTGTTGTATATAGGGTCACTATGAGTCGCAAGCGACTCGATGGCACATAGCAACAACAACAACAACATATCTACAGGTGTACATATGAAGAGTCGAGCACATGTTTTTGGGGAAAACAGCTCAATCCACAAAACATTTATTTGATTTGTGGATTGTGAAAAATTATGGATAACATGGTAAAGAATGTAAATTCCAAAACATTTAATTGTGCTTCTGTAAAATCTGCACATAGTTCTAGGTTGTTGTTGTTGTTGTTATTGATTGTTGTTGAGTCAAGCATGATTCATAGAGACCCTATGAACAAAAAGCCTAAAGCCTGAAACCTAACTACTGACATTTATCAAACTTCATAGAGTTTCCAGAGAAATGTTGTTTAGGAAGTAGATACCTCTCCTCTTCCAAGGAGTAGTAGTTATTTAAACAGAATCAGAGTACTACCTGATTTAAAGCCAGCAAAGGTGTGCATCAAGGTTATAAACTTTCTCCGTACCTTTTCAGTCTATATTTTGGGTAAAGAATTTGTGAAGCTGAGTTATATGAACAACAATGTGGTATCAAGATTGGAATAAAACTTACCAAAACCTTTGTTAGGCAAATGACACAGCTTTGCTTGTAGAAAGTAAAAAAAAAAAAAAGACTTGAATCACTTACTAAAGAAGATGACATCCTTCAGTATGGATTACAGCTCAGCAAAAGGAATATAAATATTCTCCCAACTAGACCAGTAGGCACCACACTGCTAAAAGAAGCTTTATTTGGATCCACAATCAACCTCCACGGTAGCAGCAGCTAAGAAAACAGAAGTAGTGCTGCATTGGTCAAATTCGCTATCAAAGATCTCTTTATAATATTAATAAGAAAGGAAGTCCTCTCAAACTAAGGTCTGCCTACTGCCTCTATATGTGTCGTATAGTGTGCTTCTATGTTCATAATAGCTTTCCTTAGGTCACTGCCCTTGACTTTGCCACTTGGCTGGGTGAGAGATATGCAAATAAGATATGTTGGTCTAGTTTGACTAGTTTTGTCACAAGGAGATTCACTAGGTTCACCATTCTGCCAAGTTTAAATTGAGCTGCATCAACAGCAGAAATCTGTGGATTTCACTATGAGCAAGAAAGAAGAAGCAGAGAGTGCAAGAGTGTACCATGGGGCCAGAGATTACTGTGTCAATCAGACTGGCCTGTGGAGAGTGGCCACAGCAGAAAAGCAGAGAATTGACATGAATCAGACCTGGAAGTGCTGCCCCACAGAACTAGAGCTAGGACCTTTGCCCAAGCTTGCTAGAGGATTTGGGGGTGGGAGCTGAGGGAGATACCTTAATAGTCAGGGTAAAAGAATTCTGTAGTAATGACCTAAAGCCAAAAAGCTGAAAGGCTTGCAATAACACGTTAGAGGCTGTCCTGACTGAAAAAAATATATCCTGTTATTAAACTGAATCATCAACCTGTTAACCTCCCAAATCCATATTCTTGAATATGATTTTGTGAAGTCTATGTAGCCATTGCAATAGATTTTGGACCCAATAGAGCAGGCTTGTTGTATCCTGTTCAATCCAGTAGTAGCATTGCTATTGAAATTAGCGCAAAGTGGTACAGGAACTTGAGGGGCATGTCTGACCTCATGGGAATTATAGATTTTTTTTTAATGTGGATGCTGTGGATAGGGACTGTTTGCCCTGTGGAGTTAGTAGAAGTCAGATATGATCTTGATCTTTTTACAATATGCATGTGAAAGCTAAAGAAATAATAAGAAAGATCAAAAAAGAATTGAGACACATGTTCTAATCAACGAGCTGCTTCTTGGGAGAAAGATGGGCAGTATCATTACACGTGGTTTGTAGTCTGTTGGCAACCTGTTGGAGTATCAGTCAGTTCTGATTCAACAGCACACAACAAAGAATTGATTGCTTTGTATTGTAATGTTGGTAAAAATCATTGACTATCCCATGAACATCCGAAAGAAGAAACAAAAAATTCAGGTGTAGCTTAGAGGCAAGGATGGTGAAATGCACCTCACATCCTTTGAGCATGTTGCCAAGAGGTGCCAGTCGTTGGAAAAATTCATCATGCTTAGAAAAATAGAGGGAAAAGACTCTCAAAAAGGTGGATTGACACAGTATTGAAATGATGGGCTTTAGCGTACTGATGTTTGTGAACATGACACAGAAGGTTGGGGTGTTTCGATCTGTTGTTCATGGGTCACTAATATGCATCACAGCACCTAACCACAGTGAGAGCTTTGACTTGTGGGCTTGCTGTTCAGAGCTCTTCCTTCCAATCTTGACCAGCCTAACTCATTTCACTTAGAAATTAGTCCAGGATATATCTTCCTCATACAGGGAGTTTTTATGTTTATTATTCACTTGATAAGACTAAAACAGTCTTGTGAGACAGGATTAATACACTTGATAATTTCTGTTTGGAGAAAATGGCTGACATGGTCTCAGATGAATAACTGTAGGAAATGGAAAAATTTTTAGGTGAATGGTGATACTTTTTCCAAATTCAAAATGAATAACAGATTTTTCCTTAGGCAATTAAAAGGCAGGCCAGGGGACTATTTACTATGTTGTTCTTGTTAATAGGTGTCATCAAGTCAAGTATAACTCATTAAGACCCTGCATTCGAAAGTTTGCCCCAATGTTACTAAAACCAAAATCCACTATCAGCAAATTGGTTCTAATTCATGGTGACCCTGCATTGTGTTTCTCAGGCTGTCTTTTGGTGTGTACGAGCAGAAACTGCTTTTCCCTCTCCCTCAGACCTGCTGGTGGATTCAAAACACCAACCTTTCGGTAAGCAATCAAACATGCCACATCATAACGGTTTCCTTATAATACTGTGGCTGTTTGAAAATTTACTCTTTCAATAACGAGGCATTAATCAGCGGGCAAGTCAAGGCATCCTTTCTGGATCAAGTTCTCACACAGCTGGGATCCACAAAACAACACTCAAGGCACCAGCAGTCAGCAAATCAAAAGAAGAGTTGCATTGAGAAAGTCTGCTGTCAAGGACCTCTCCAGAGTGCTCTCAAAGAACAATAATGTTGGTCTAGATATGTGTGTCCAATCCAGGCCCCGGGCTTCTCCATTGCTTGCTATACATCTGAACGCAGGACAGTGATTAAGGATTACAGAAGAAGAATTGAAACCTTTGAGTTGTGGTGTTGGAGAAGAGTATGGAATATTCCACGACCCACCAAGAGAACAAATAGGTCTGTTCTGGATAGAGTGAAGCCAAGTTTCTCCCTGGAGGAAAGGAATTTGAAGCTCCATCTCACATATTTTGGGAATGTTGCCAGGAGGGACCAGTTCTTGGAGAAATATATCATGCTTGGAAGGGTGGAGGGACAACACAGGAGAAGAAGACCCTGGATGGGGTGAACTGACACAGTAACTATGTGGAATAGGGTGTGTGTTAGGTGGGGGTAGATGTGTCAGAGACAGTGAGATTGGCTCAAAATAGGGTACGGTCCAGAGCTACTGTTCATAGGGTCACTGTGAGTCACAATTGACTTGATGGCACATGACAACAATAACAAGACTAAGGTTGGCATTTGGCCCAAATAATTCCTTGCTGCTCAGTTTGTGGGAAACTGGACTATATAAGGAAGAATACGGCACCAGATTAGCAGAAGATCCATTAACAGTCTTCAGTATACAAATGACACAACCTAGTTTGCTGAAAATGAAGATCGTTTAAAGCATTTACTGATGAAGATCAAAGACTATGTTAGTATTAATTATGCCTCAACATTAAGAAAGCAAAAATCCTCACAACTTTACAATTAAAAAAATCATGATAAATGGAAGAAAGATTGAAGTTGTCAAGAATTTCACTTTATCTCGATATACATTCAATACCTATTGATCATCAGTTACAAAAAGTCAAAAGCAATACTGCACTGGGCAAGTCTGCTATCAGCCACATTCTGAGAACTAAGGTGCACCTCACCTAAGCCATGTTCTTTTCAAATCACTCCATATGTATGTGAAGGCTGAGCAGTGGACATATGTTTGAATTAGATTGTTGGTGAAGAATGTTAAGTATGTCATACACTGACAGATAAACAGATCAATCTGTCTTGAAGACAATGTTTGTTAGATATGAGAATAGTAAGAATTTGTCTCACTTTGGGCATGTTATTGGAAGGGGTCAGTCCCACTGGGTCATGGAAAAAGACACCATGCTTGGTAAAATAGTTCATCGAACATAGGTAATGGGCAAATGAAAATCTTCTTTCATGGCTAATATAGTAACTTGATGGATTGACACTGCAACTCAACAACACACTCAAATACGTTGATTAAGAGGCTAATGAAGGACACTGAGTCACAAGAGTTAGAACCATTGCACGTAACACGTAACACAAAAACAATTCTTTCTAGAGAGAGCACTGTAGGAGATTAAGTATCATCCTTGACCTCTTCCTTCTGCATGCCCCATCATTGTGACCCTCAAATTTATATCCAGATATTGTTGAATGTTGCCCTCAGGACAAAAATTGTTCATGTTTGACATCAAGCAACAAATGCTGGCGAGGTTGTGGAGAAACTGGAACCCTGATTCACTGTTGGTGGGAGTGTAAAATGGTGCAACCCCTGTGGAAAGCAGTATGGCGCTTTCTCAAAAAGTTGCAAATAGAGATACCATTTGACCCAGCAATTCCACTACTGGGAATATACCCTGAAGAGACCATAGCTGACATCCAAGCAGATATATGCACACCCATGTTTATTGCAGCTTTGTTCACAATAGCAAGGAGTTGGAAACAACCTACGTGCCCATCAACAAACGAATGGCTAGAGAAGCTGTGGTATATTCGCACAATGGAATACTATGCTGCATTAAAAAACAAGGAACTCATGCAATATTATTCAAAATGGTTGACTCTGGAGAACATTATGCTGAGTGAAATATCCCAGTCACAAAAGGACAAATATTACATGATGCCACTGTTGTAGAATGGGACTGTCCTTGGGGTTGGGGAGAGACTGAGTAAGATGGGTTCAATAATGTATACTGCACTGAAACACAGGAGGGAGAAAACTGTTTAAAAGAGATATATGACTAGGTATTTCTGTCATCACAGGAGTCTAGAGCGGGGGCTACATGGTGGAGGGGACCTGGGGGAGGGTTTGTAAAACAATGAAAGAATCCTTTCTTTTACTTTTCCATAATTTTTGACTCATGTACTTATAACTTGTTAGTTAAATTTGTGTCTTCTAGGTTGCAACACCCCCATGATACATCTTCAAGGATATGAACATGTACGGCCAAGCACAATCAATAAGAGTGCATCTAAATTCCAAAATCAATCTCCATAATAGTCTATGTGTTTCCTACTGCCAAAGGGGCCCTTTAGAGTAGTGAGAGAAGATCTTCACCCTGAAACCCACAGCGTCCGTTTTCAGCAGGAAGTAGCTAAGAGAATATGCCATCCCCTTTTCCTTATGACTCAGGGTGAAGTCTCTCTCAGGGAGGAGTGATAGGGAATGGCAAAGGACACACCGACAAAGGAGATTAATCAGAACTGACTTTGACAAGCACTGTGGCAATTGAACAATTAAAAGAGACATTCGGATGGCGGGGAAGAAGAACAAACTGGGGAGGAGGGTAGAGAGAATGGTGCAGCAATGAAGGAATGAAAACCCAAAATCCCTGTAAATGTTCATTAAAACTAATAAAATTTAACAAAAAAATTGTTCATGTTTGGAACACGGGTAACAGTCTGAAGGTCTCCTTTATTTTCAGAAATTTGCAAACTGTACGGAAGAAGCTGGGACATGCATTTGATGTATCTGTACACACATTAAAAAGTTAAAAAATGGGAGTATTTGACATTAGCCCAAAAGCAGAAGTTAAGTGTTAGAATCACAGAAGGTTTTCACAATCCTCTTTTCCAGATCAAAGCCCAGAACAATTCAATCTGAACAGAATCAGAATGAGTTTGAGCGCAGTTCGCTTTGTAAACCAAACACACAGGGGTTTGAGGACCAGGACTAAAGAGTTTACTGTGAAATACTAGCAAGTCATGTTTTTAAACTATCCTGATTTTTCATCACAAACAAAACTACAATCTAGACTGTGCTAGCATTTCGTAAAGCTCCAGAAAACATGTCATCTTACCCAGGTCCATCTCAAAGCTTTAGGTTAAAATGAAGCTATCTACACTCCCAGGAGAAATACATGAGTCTACAGACACCTAAGTGGGGTGAAAAGGCAAAGTGAATCTTGAAAAAGTGTCGTTCACTCACTCCCACAAATTCTTTATTCACTGCAGTTATTCACCCAAAACCATGCTAACCAATCATCAAATGCACTAATCTTGCTCAACAGAGAGAGATCATTTGTTCCAGTCTAGTAAGTAAATGACAACCATAAACTAGATGAGGAAGATAGATCCTAGACTCATTCACAAACAGAATTAGTCAGCTTGGCCAGTACTGGGGAGTCTAGACACCAACTCAACTAGTCAAAGTGGTGGTGTGAGATGCCATCATGTTGACTAGGACTCACTGCAAACCTATGACAGTTTGAAATCTTTCTACATTCTGTGCCTATTCATAACCTTCACATTGGTCAAGTTCATTGTTTATGGTCAAGTTCGTTGTTACAGTCATTGTGTCAATCCACCTTTTCTGAGGTTCTTTTTCTCCTTCATTGATCCTCTGCTCTTCCAAACACGATGTCTTCATCCCAGGACTGGGAACTCGACAACATACCCAGGGTATGAAAGGTGAATTTTCACCACCGTTACCTCTAAGCAGCACTTTGGCTGTGCTTCCTTCAAGACCGCTGTGTTTGGTTTTATGGCCCACGGGATATTCAGATCTCTTCACCAACACTACAGTTCAAAGGAATCATGTTTTCTTTGGTCTTTCTTATTCACTGTTAAACTTTCCCATACAACCATGGTTTGAGTGAGGCACACCTCATTCTTTAAAACTAACATCCTTAATGTTTAGCATTTTAAAGAGATCTTTGACAGCATTTAACATAGTGTTTTCTATTGGTCCAGTTGAGAGGATGTTTTTCTCAGTGTTGAGATGTAATCTATACTGAAGGTTGTAAGCTTTGATCTTGGGTAAGGCAGAAGAGATGGAAGGAAGGAGGAGCAAACAGAGAAGGAGGAACTTGAGCCATGAGTAGAGTATGTCCTTTGAATCCAGAGTTCCTATGCTGAGAACATCCAAGTAATAACATGTCCCTGGATGTTAAAGGTGACAAGAACCTTCCTGCAAAGCCAATTGACAGAGAAAGCATTCTCCTAGAGCTGTCATCCTGAATTTGAACTTCTAAACTATTGTTGTTGCTGCTGTGTATCATCAAGTCAAGATCAACTCAAGATGACCCTCCAATGGGTTTTCAGAGGCAATAAATCACACAGGAGTTGATTGCCCATTTTTCTCCCATGGAGCAGCTGGCAAATTCAAATCAAGTGCCTTTAAGCTGACAATGAAATTCCGTAACCCCAGGCCACCACAACTGGTTAGACTACAACTCATAGCAACCCATGAACCTCACTGTATCTTGCCACATACTCAGTATCTCAGCCATGCTCAAGGCCATTGTTATAGTGACTGTGTCAGTCCTTTGTGTTGCGGGTCTTCTTCTCTTTCAGTGTCCCTTTACAGTCTGATGTCTTCTTTCACGGACGAGCCCCCTCCTGACAATATGTCCAAAATATATGAGATGAAGTTTCACCATCTGTGTTTGTAAGAAGCACCCTGATTTCACTACCTCCAAGAAAGATTTGTTTGTTCTTTTGACAGCCCATAGGATGGATATTCAGTCCTCTTCTTCTACACCAAAATTCAAAGGTCATCATGGGTCATCCTTATTCATTTTCCAACCTTCAGATGCACAAGAAACAATTTAAAACATTATTAACACATTGCTGCACACTTTTAAATTGATGACTGTGCTTAGAAACACTTTTTTTTCTCTCTGCTATAGCCATCGTTTGCAGCAACGTGTTAATTGAACCACTGGGCCGATTGACAGCATCGTGATAGATAGTGAAGAGACTGAGATTGTTAACAAATTTAGTTTCCTTGGATCCACAATCAACACTCTTGGTACCAGCGGTCCTGAAATCAAAAGATGAATTTCACTGGTAAAGTCTATTTTCAGGGACTGAAAAGCAAAGATGTCAGTCTGGAGACTAAGGTGCACCTGATCCAGACCATAATCTCTGCAATTACTTGCTATGTGTCAGAAAGTTGGACAAACTAAGATGATAGAACGAGAATTGATACTTTTGAGCTGTGGTGCAGGAAAAGGATGTTGAATCTATCATGGACTGCCAGGAGGACAAACAGATTCATCCTGGAGAGGATGAAACCAGGCTGCTCCTTGGATGCAAGGATTCTGAGGCTTCCTCTGACATCTTTGGGCATATTGAAAGGAGGGACCAGTCCTCGGAGAGGGACATCATGCTTGGAAAGGTGGAGGGACAGTGCAAGAGAGAAAGACCCTTAATCAGATGGATTGATTCAGTGACCAGGGTAATGTGGCAGGTGTGTCAGAAACAATAAGGTTGGCATAAGATAGAGCAGATTTCCAGGCTATTGTTCATAGGATCACTATGAGTTGCAAGCGATTCAAAAGCACATAACAACAATAACAACAAACTAATTTAGGTGCACTTTAATCTTAAAACTGACCACTTTGCTCTTTAACACTGTGGTGAGGTCCCTCAGGATCAATTCAAGATGACCCTTCAATGGGTTTTCAGAGGCAATAAATCATACAGGAATTGATTGCCCATTTTTCTCAATGATAGATTTTTCTCAGCGCAATGCATCTTTTTAATTATTAACTGCTGCTACCATGAGTATTGAAAATTAAATTGTTGACAACTTCAGTCTTTTCTTGGACAATCATGATGTTGCTTATTGGTTCAGTTGTGAGGATTTTGTTTTCTTGATGTTGAGATGTAACCCATATTGAAGGCTGTAGTCCTTAATCTTCTGCAACAAATGCTTCAAGTTTTCTTACTCTCTATAAGCAAGGTTGTGTTATCTGCATAATGTAGACTATTGATGAATCTACTTCCAATCCTTTTGTCACAAACTACCTCATAAAGTACAATTTCTTGAACTGTTTTCTCGCATATAGATATAGGTGTGGAGAAAGAATACAACTCTGATTTTAAATTATTCAGTATCTTCTTATTCTATTTGAACCGTTGCTTCTTTTTTATTTTCATTGTAATTTTGATGAAAGTTTATACAAAAATTGGATTTTCATTCATTCACTGTTAAACATTTTCCTGCTTTCCCCCGAGTCCACTTTCTTTAATAAATATCTTCATTGTTACAAAATTTCATTCCTACCCTCCTTTTCCCTCCCCCTTCCTGAATGCTTTTTGCAATGTACTTCTTATTCCGGACTGTTGTCTTACATATAATGCCTAATCACATATTCCTTTCAAATAGTTCTCTCCCTCATCAGTTCCAATACAGTGTTCATGATCTATCCACTTTTTTCCTGTTCTCCTTCCAGGCCCTCATGTCAGTCCTGATTCATAAAAGTGGTCTTATATAGTATTTGTTCTTTTAAGCCCAAGAGATTTCACTCAATATTATGTCCTCCAGGGTCACCTATGTTGTGTATTGTTTTATGAGTTACTTTTCAGTGTTGCATAATATTCCAGTGTGTGAATATACAATAGTTTTTCTATCCATTCATTTGCTGGACAACTGCTTCTCTATCTATGTACAAAATGTAATCTGTAATTTGTTATATGCCTTTGCACAGTTAAAAAAAATACAAGTAAACATCTTTCTAGTATTTTCTGCTCTCAGTCAAGATCTAATTGACATCAACAAAGTTTAGTTCATATATATAAAGCACTGCTGCATTGGAACAGATGAGGGAAAAAAACTTTAAGAGAGAACTATATGATTAGACATTATATGTATGACAACAATTAGGAACAAAAGGTGCATTGCAAAGTGAACTGGATGAGGAATAAGTGAGGAGGAGGAAGGAAAATGTACACCAATGAATGCATGAAAACCAAATCTTTCTCTAAAACTTCATTAAAAGCACAACTAGAATTAAAAAAAAAAATACAGTATTATCTTTCATACCACAGCCTCTTCTCAATCCAGCTTGAAATTTTGGCAGTTTCTGTTGATAAACCATTCCAGCTGTTTTTAACAATTTTCAGCAAGGGGTTGGGAGTTTTTTTGGTTAATTACAAGAACTTTCCTTGTGATAGTTAAGTATATTGTTCAATAATTTTCCATTCTGCAGATCATCTCTTTTTAGAAATGGGAACAAATACAGATATTGTCAATTGTTCTTTCAGATTTCTTGGCATAACTTGATGAGTATGTCCAGAGCTGTGTCTGTGTCAAAACAGTATTCCGTCAAGTCTGGGGTCTTATTTTTTTGCCTATATGCTATTGGTGCAATTTGAACTTCTTCCTTCAGTACCGTTTGTTCTTGATAATGTGCTAAAATGTTTCAATCTTGACCAATTCTTTTTGTTATAGTGGTTTTATGTATTTCTTCAATCTTCTTTGCACATAATTTTCACATAATTTAAGATTTTTTTTTTCCATAAGCTCCTTTAGTATTGAGATTTGAGGCTTGAATTTGTTCTTCAGTTCATTCAGTTTGAGAGCTACCAAATGTACTTGTCCCTCCTGGTTTTCTAACTCCAGCTAGTTATTTGCACATTTCATTATAATACTTTGCTTTGACGTCTCTATTTGTCCTTTGAAATGTTCTCTTCAGGTCTCTCATTTTACTGCTTCATCCATTCCCTTTGATTTGGATTCTTTATATTCTAATACAAGCCCCAGAGTCTCTTCCGACCTCCATTTCAATCTTTTCTTCCCCGCTTCCCTGACCCTGTATTTGTAATGACCTTTTGCTTTCTCTATGGGTGATGTTTTTAAAGCAATCCCACAGTTATCGATGGTCAATACATCAAATCCATTCTTAAGATAGATTCTTTCAAATTCGGATGGGATAAATTCAAAATGTTATTTTGACTCTTGTGGACTTGTTTTAGTTTATTTAACTTTTAATTGAATCTTACGTGTAATTGATGGTTTGTTCCAGTCAGTCCCTGGTCTCGTTCTTATTGCTGATATTGTGCTTCCCCACTAGCTCTTTCCAAAGCTGTAGTCAACCAATGTAGTCGATCAGGTGAGGTCCATGTGTATTCTCACTACTTATATTTTTCAGATATTTTCAATGACTAAGTCACTGATCATACAAAATTCTGTCATTCAGTCTCCAGCCTCATTTCTGTCCTAAGGCCGTATTTTCCAACTACCAGTATTTCTTTCTAACTTTTTTTTATTCCAGTCATCAACAATCATTACGATATTTTTATTTCATGTTTAATCAATTTCAAACTGCAAAAGCCAGTAGAACTCCTCAATTTTCCCTCATCTTAGGTTTTAGTGGTTGGTGAGTATACTTGAAAAATGTTGACAATTCTCCCTGGAATGGGAATGGATAATATCCTATCGCTCACAGCATTTTACTTCAAGATAAATCTTGATATGTTCTTTTTCAATAAAGAAAGAGACGTCGTTCTTCTTCAATATGTCATTCTAGCTTAGTAGAGCACATGACTATCTGATTGAAAATGGCCATTATCAATCCGTTTCAGCTCACTGTTGCCTAGAATGTCAATTTTTTTGTATTCTACTGCATTTTTAACAACTTCCACTTTTTCTAGATTCATTCTTCATACATTCCAGTGTATGGGTGTTTGCAGCTGTTTCTCAGTTTATAGTGTCTTCCAACCTAAGATGACAGGCTCTTCTTCGCTCTCTGTGTACAGAAATGGTCTTCTATTATTCGTAGGGGTTTTAGAGGCCTGTTATTTTGGAAGTGGATGGCCATTCCCACTTCTTCATTTGCTTAGTCTGGAAGTTCCACTGAAACCTGCCCTGCTGGTACTGGAAATACTGGTGGTGTAGCTTCCAGAATCACAGCAACAAGCAAGTAAACAGAGTAGGGCAAATTGATCAATATACCCGCAAAAGCAAATGAAAAAACTAACAAGCAGATAAACATCAAAAATAGCTGTGTAGTACGGAAAATAATCTCTCTGTTCTGAGACAGGATGTCTGTCGTTCGAGCACATTCTAGTCAGGGTGCCCAGTATGGTCACAGTTTCTCATCATTAAATAGTGACATAGACCCGAAGATGTCAACCGAGTCATGGACAGCACCTCTTTTGATCTGGAGGTGTGTCAAGTGTTGAGGGCTCCAGGCTGAGGCAGTTTCTGTTGGCCTCATAGGAGCCTAGGCTAGTCCACCTGGCTAGAGATGACTAGAATAAAGAGACATTCATTCACTGTTGACCTGAAATGTGCCTGGATAATGCACTTTGTTGCAAAGAATACTCTGCTCTAAGTGTGCCCATGGACTGTGCCAGGTAAGAGGAACTAGTGAGGGGGGAAGGCTCCAGGCAAATGTGATGCCCCCAGTAATCCATGGGTTGACTGCAGGCCAGGTGCACTTGGAGTCCTGAAAGAACTCTCTGGGAGCTTTAGGATTCAAATACTAGATGATGAGAGCATGGCCTCGGTAGAACTGAACCCGAGGGCATGGAGAACATTGCCAACCACCTGGTGAGTGGTGGTGGAGGTGGCAAATGGGTTTGACTGTACCTTTTCCCATCACATACTACCCCTTGTCATGGACGCCACTGTCACCATCACACCAGTTGCATAGATAGCTGTTCAAAATGGCTCCCGGGGGCTGTTTACAGCTCTGCATCCCTTTGATCTCCTTATTCTATGTTTTCATTCAGTTTCTTCCTTGAGTCAGTGTTTGAAGTTCTCCTTTGTCTTTTATTTTTCAACTGTGATTTCCAGAATGACCATCTGTATGGTTCTGTTTGGTTTTTTGGCATCTTTAGTGCAGAGGCCCCATCTGCCTACCTGCCATCTTACTGGAAGATTACAGCATGTGTCAAAGCTTCATTTTTCCTGCTAGCTTTTCTTCTGGCCCAGACTCAAACAGGGCAGACGGGACCTCTCAAGCTGTGCCTCCTCCTCCTGCTTAGACAGGTAGTATTTTTCTTTCCCTACACAGTTGAAGGAATTGAGGTTAGAGAGGGTGTGGAACTTGTCCAAGGACCCGCAGCCAGCACGTGTAGGCCTGGGTGCTGGGGTCCAAGCAGACTGCAGAGCTGACATTCAGAACATTATGCAATATGGCTCCATGATGCTCTACTCATTGTCAGGTTAGGGAACTAGTGACTTTTGGCTTTTGTATAGCAATTTTCATTCAAGGCTTTCAAAACATGCCCAGGCTCATGTCTAGATGAGAGGATGCAAACGGAGAAATCCTATGCCAATGCTCTCCAAGTGCAGCTTCAGACCACCTACATCAGTGTCACCTCGAGGAATCTGTGCAGACAAGTCCAGGTCCCATTCCACACCTGCCATGTCAGAAGCCAGGGTACAAAGGTAAATCCTGGTTGAGACTCTTCATGATGAACACATTTCATAATCTCTTTGCCATTAAGGCTTAGCATCTACTCCCCTAGAATTAGCACAGTTTTGCATCTGCAAAACACGCCCTCCTGGCTGAAAAACTAGATGAAATGACACGTCTTTTCCTAGGATTATACCAAAAAGAAACTGAAAAGATCAACTTTCATGGTCAGAGAGTCCCAGGAAGGCAAGGGCCCTTAAGGATCCCTGGATGTGTTTACACACGTTCAATTTTACACTTACGCCCACTTAACTGAGATATACCATATCTTGCCCTGAAAACCTGGCATCCTCTGTTGTTTTGCTTTTGTTAAGTGCCATTGAGACAAGTACAACTCATAGTGACCCTATGAACAAAAGATTTGAGCCCTGTTCTATAATTATTACTGTTTTTCTATGTTCATAGTTTCCAGAGGCATGTTGTTTAGGAAGTGGATACCACTCCTGTTTCCAAATTAGGAGTTGCACCAAACACTGCCTATGATGGGTAACCATTATGTCATTTGACACACCTGTGGCACAATGTTCAGTATCACAGCAACCCCAAGTTACTTCAGTACAGCAAATAGTCAGACTATTGCTGTACCACTTAGAAAAATGTTCCTCCAAAAAGTCAATTAACACCAGGCCCAAGGGCAACGGGCCTGAGGGCCCTACTCCCTTTTAAATAAAAGGTGTTGATTGATTCTAAATCAAGAGACTTCCAGCCCACAGCTCTCTGTTGGCTAAATCTGACAAATCCAATCAGCTGACACCCAATAGTGGAGGGGAAAAAAAAACACCAAAACCCAATCAAATATTCCATACCCGACCATCATCATCAAGAGGCAAGAAACCGGCACATCCATGTTTATTATAGCTTTATTCACAATAGCAAAGAGTTGAAAACAACCCATGTGCCCATCAACAAATGAATGGATAGAGAAGTTGTAGTATAGTCACACAATGGAATACTATGCTGCATTGAAAAATAAAGAACTCATGAAATACTATACAAAATGGGTGACCCTGGAAGACATGCTGAGTGAAATATCTGTCACAAAAGGACAAAAACGGTACTGACATCCAGGTTGGGGGGGAATGTGAGAAAAGAGGGGTAAATAATGTATACTGCATTAAAACAGATGAGGGAGAGAACTGTTTAAAAGGAATGTAGTATTAGGTATTATTTTCATGACAAGATTACAGAAAAAGAAATGCATATTAAAGTGGACTGTGGACTGGGGGGGTGGTATAACAATGAAAGATTTTTTTTTCTTCAAAGAGATAAATGAATGGGGGGAAGAGGTGGGCAGGGAGGAAAATGTGCAACAATGAATGAATGTTGTTGTTCTTAAGTGCCATCGAGTCGTAGGCGACTCATAGCAACCCTAAAAACGAAAGTCCTCAACAGTTGCATGACTTTCATCCCTTCTCCATGTTCGTAGGGTTTCCCTGAGGCAAGCTATTTACAGAAGTTGATGCCACTCCTGCTTCCAAATGAATGAATAGGGAAAAAATTAAATGGAAAGAATATGCTATAAAAGAATATATATATATTGCATTAAAAAAATCATTAATAAAAAAAGAGGCAAGAAATCATCTTCCAGAATCCAAGCATTTCACATGAGCCTCCAAGCTTTAGACTTAGTCCACAGTTACCTACCACATTTTTTGTTTATTTATTGTACAGCGCCTGATTGTTTGGTTGTTTTGTGTTGGGTTTTTTTAATTTTGGGGTGGTTTTTTTTCTGTAACAACAGCATCATTTATATGTAGAAAACAGCTGGTTTTGAAACCTCAGATTCTTTTACACACAAAACATAATTTTCTTTTTTTTTATTAATACATTGAAATACTATTATTTTGGATTCATAAAAAAGTATTATTAAACCAGTTAAAATAGAACAGGTGTATGAGCCAATGGCTCCTGTTAAAAAACCGTAATTATGTTCTTTTCCATTAAGTGCTGCTTC
>NW_006399761.1:26724311-26728971 GCF_000299155.1 Elephantulus edwardii | reverse complement strand
CTGCTGAGGAAGCCAGTGGCTTGGAGGGGCTCCCTAAATCCGGACAGGAGGCTGGTGTTGACTGCCTGGGCACCAGGGACTCTGAAGTTGGAGTCAAACATGCCCATATTTGGGAGGGCATTGAGGAGAGGCTGCATATTCCTAAAGGCTTCCTTCCGAAGAAATTCTTCTAATCGGGGTCCGCTTCTTCCCAGGGGATCATCAGGAACCATAAATATGTCACCCACAAAAGTATACCGAAGCAGCTTTTTTGTAATAATTTCTCTCCAAGAGACTGATTCTGTCACAAATTCTCTGAAGTTATCATGTGTTACAGTTATGCCACCAGTTTTGTCTGCTAAGTGTAGAAGAAACCTGTCATCATGAGAAGCAATTCTTTCTCCAAAGACCATTCGTGCAGGAGTTAAAGATAATATTCCAAGTTCCTGAAGCTGGGTTAAGAAGTGTTATTCTGTGACATTAGGATTACGCCTTGTTCTCCACCGAGGGACAAAGACCGTAATGTTTCTGTTGCCAAGCTTCCAAAAATACTCAACTGCAATCGCAATTCCAGGACAAGAAAAGAACTTTTCAAACCATGGGTAATTGCAACAGTGCTCCAGTCTATAAGAATGTGCTTCAAATCCGTTCTCTCTGGGTTGTTTGGTTTTTTTTTTAATTTTAATGAACATTTACAAAGACTTTGGATTTCCGTTCATTCATTGTTGCATTTTTCTCCCTGCCTATCCCGCCCCCCTAGTTGCCTCTTCTCTTTGAAAACTAAAAGAAAAATTATTTCATTGGTATACAATCCGCCCCCACCCTAGCCCCGCCCCGAGCACACTCCATTATTCAGCCTTCATTCTGGACTCTTGTCATGACCATAATAACTAATCATATATCGCTTTTAAACAGTTCTCTCCCTCATCTGTTTCAATGTAGTGTAAATAATTTATCCAATCTTTCTCAGTCTCACCCCAGCCCTGATGTCAGTCCCATTTTACAATAGTGGCACTATGCAGTAATTGTCCATTTGTGACTGAGATATTTCACTCAGCATAATGTCCTCCAGGGTCACCATTTTGAATAATATTGCATGAGTTCCTTGTTTTTCAATGCAGCATAGTATTCATTCATTTGTTCATGTCAAAAGTTGTTTCCAACTCTTTGCTATTGTGAACAAAGCCGTGATAAACATGGGTGTACATATGTCTGCGTGGATGTCAGTTATGGTCTCTTTGGGGTATATTCCCAGTAGAGGAATTGCTGGGTCAAATGGTATTTCTATTTGCAACTCTTGGAGAGAGCACCATACAGCCATACAGTGGTTGCACCACTTTACACTCCCACCAACAGTGAATAAGGGTTCCAGTTTCTCCACAACCTCGCCAGCATTTGATGTTTGCTCTGTTAAATTTTGGTATTGTTACTGAAGTGAGATGCTATCTCAAAGTTCTTTTGATTTGTATCTCTCTTAAAGCTAGGGATTTTGAACATTTCTTCATGTATTTGTTTGCCACCACTTTTTAAGTACAGGCACGCCCACCAGGTGGCATCCTCTAGAGACTTAAAATCTGCTGAATTATCATCACGTATGTTATTCAAAGCCCCCAACACACGCAGCTGTGCACGCCCACACCCCTATACAAACTTGAGTGAACACAGTGCAACCAGAAAATGAAATTACTCTCAAATAACCATTACGGCTTTTCTTATATGCTCACATTACAATAAAATCCAGAGTGAGAGCTATCGATGAAGACGAAAAACCTACACAGCACTCTCCTCCGCTAGATATGAGTGCTTCAGGGCTAAAATTGCATCCGACTCCTCACCACAACTCCGGCATTAAGTGCATGGTTGGCAATTACTCCAGTTTTCTGTTAAGAAGAAGTGAAAGATAGCATTTCACAGGAACCCATGAGCAAATCAATTCCTCAATCAGAAGCATTACAGATCATCTCTTCCCATAAAGCCTTTGGGCAGGACTGTCCTGCCCAACATAAGAAATCAGAACGGCTGTTCTTGAACAATTAAAGTCTCAGAGAAACACTCATTCAAATCAAGAAACCACACCTTCTCTGCATCAAAAGAGAACCACTTTCAACTTCTTCGACACACGACAGCCCAGAGGAAGCCTCCCAAAGATCCCTGGAATAAAACGCGTTGAAGAGCAAAGTGAGAAAGAAGACAGGCTGTGGGTTTAAAAACACACACACACACACACACAAAACCACCAATAACAGCATACAACACACCAGGGGCTGGGAAAAGATGAGATTTTCCTTTTACAGCAAAGATTGTGTTGTGTTTTGTTTCATTCGGTTATTCATGAGTCTCATATTTTTCCTTATATTAAAGTACATTTATGCTGCTGTTTTGCTCCCTCCAGTCCCTATGTGGCATGAATATTCACAAAGCCACTGCAGGTTGTGAATGTACACACACTTATTCCATGCAAAGGTCAGAACTGTCAACCCTGCATATCTCTGCTGTTGTTAATTGCCGTTGAGTCAAGCACGACTCGTAGCAATCCTATGAACAAAAGACCTGAAACCTTTCTATAACTATTGTTTTTCAAAATTGATAGTTTCCAAAGGCATGTTGTTTAGTAAGTGGATGCCACATTGGAGTGATTTCCAAACTGCTGCAGGTGGATGTTTGGAATGACACTGCTCAGCCAATATCAGGACCACCTGTATGTGGCCACTGAAATAGCTGAGCTGATATATTCAGAGGGGATACTTCAGACTTCTGCATAGTTTCATCAAAACATAAACACTCAGAGCTTGAAAAGACCCTAGAATCATCTGCTTCAAATCTTTCACCTTACAGAAAAGGAAATCAAGCCCAAGGTGAAGCTACCTGCCTGTAACCAGAGGCTGAGTCGGTCCCTGGATACCCAATCCTGTTGTCTCTCCACTTCCTACACCATATTGAGACCAATAGCTAGCTGACATTCCAACAGGAAAATGCAGCTAGAATTTCTCTCTGTGACTAAAGAGATAAATTCAAATTCTATAAATAATTGCCCATTTTTGTTAACATTTCTGAAGAATGCTAGACTACAATAATCGATGTTATAGTAAATGAGTTCTAACTCTTCCTTTTTGGGGCTGTTCCACTTTTATTATTATTATTATTATTATTATTCCTTTAAATAAATAATTACAGATATTTTGGATTTTCCACTTTTTAAAAAAAAGTGCTAGTGACTTTAGCATATGTGAAAACAGTTTAAGTTTCAAAAAAATTCATACTTAAGACATTGTCTTTATGCTGCCATTTTATGACCCCAACCCTGGCCTTATTGGAAGAGGAAATACCCCTGTACTCAATGCTTTTCTAACTTTAATATGCTTGTTGTTATTGTTGTTGTTGTGTACTGTAGAGTCAGAACCAACCCACAGCTGATCCTCTAGTGAGTTTTCAAATGTGCATACAAACCCAACAAATGTGTAATATGATTCAATGGGCCAACATGAGGCTGGAGATGCTGTATTTCCAACAATCTCTCAGGTGACTCTGATGTTACTGGACTATAGTTTGAGTAGCAAGATTGTGAGGCAACATCCATGGTCATGGAGAGACGAACTCCATGCAAAGTAAACCAGGTGGCAAAGAGTTAGAGCTATGTCAGCATCTCTAAAAGCAATGCTCATAATGAAAATGGCAGAGGATAGAAGTGGGCAAGAAAGATTAATAGAATAGGCAGGTGTCTAGAAAGAACGAACAAAAATGTGTTGGAAACGGGGCATCCAGTGTGCTCTTTGGAGGCAAAGATGATGAGCCTTTGCCTCACGTACTTTGGGCATATTGCTAGGAGGGGCTATTTCTTGGAGAGGGACAGATGCTTGATAGGGTGGAAGGTCCGTAAAGAAAGGAAGACTCTTGACTAGGTGGATTGGCATGGTGACCGCCACAATGGGATCTAGTGTGTCAGCAAGTGTGAGGGTGGCACAGGATAGAACAAGGGTCAGATCTGCTTTTCGTAGAGTCACTCTGAGACATACTCGAGTCAATACTAACAACAACAACAACATAGAAGCCAAGGAGTCCCTGGTTATACAAATGGCTAATGTACTTGACTACTAACTTAAAGGTTGGTGATTCAAATCTACCCAGAAGCTCTTCAGAAGACTTGACTTGCTTCCAATATTCAGCCATTGGAAACCTTATGATGTTCAGCAGTTCTATGCTGACATACATAGGAAGCCATAGTTTGGAATCAACTCACTGGCACTTGATTTGGCTTGAGTTATAGAGACTAAAGCTTATTAGTAGTTGCCAGCGGCTGGTGGTGGGAAAGGGCTGGAAAGGAGATTCATTACTTAAGAAAGAGACATGAAGCTTCTGTTAAACTTTTCGAAATTATGACGGTGATGGCTAAAAAACAACACAATTTAGTGTCACTGAATTTTACACATGAAGTTTATTGACATGACAACTGTTTTGTTAAATGTTTATTTGTCACAATAAAACAAAAATGGTCAACTCCTCCTAAGCAATGTCCTTTGCCTTAGGTCTAGATGTCAATGCTGCCTTTAAAAAAAAATAAATAAAAATCAAACCTCTGCTGAAATACAATTTAAATAAAAAAATAGTATATTGTATTTTTCCAGAAAACACATCTCAGATTAATAAATCTAAATTAGTAATTAGTAAAATTAGATTTGTTGTC
>NW_006399761.1:26714976-26723737 GCF_000299155.1 Elephantulus edwardii | reverse complement strand
TCTCAATCTCTTCACCATCCATCCTGATGCTGCCAATTGGTCCGGTGGTGAGAATCTTTGTCTTCTTGACATTGAGCTTCAATCCATATTGGAGGCTACAGTACTTGTGTTGACTGTGGAGCTAAGCAAACTAAAGGTGTTTACAATCTCCATCTCTTCACCATTTGTCACAATGCTGCCAATCTTACTAATCTGAAAACACAAGGCAGCAAAGGTTCCTAGCCTGTCCTTGATACTTGGGATCAAGGAGTAAATTAAAACAGAACATTTCTAGTCATTTATAAATAACTTCCACCCCCAGTATGAGAAAACAGAAAGATCTTTAACATGCTGGCCTGACGGTCTATCTCTGAATCCAGCCCCATCCTTAGTTTTCTAAACAGACCAAATCATCATCTTTCACTTTGCTTGGAAAATAGGTTTTGTGCCAGATGGACATTTATTTTAGAAAATCAAATGGGCAACTTAATTTCAACCTTTGTGATTAAGTTCCTAGCCTTTCTCAGAACATGCTCCCACCCCTTCCCCAGGGAATTAAGTGGTAACATGAAGAGCATGACCATTTATTTGGCTTCAGGAACACATTAATTTATCTGGTTTATAGAATTTAAACATCTGACGAATGACAGTGGGGTTGATTTTATTCATCAGCTAATTGCTTTGCCACCTGGAGCTGAAGCTTTATATATGCAGCTTATAAAAGATCTGTAAAGGATCTCAATTATTCTTTAATTTGTTCCTTGAATATAAAGTAGGAAAATCTGGCTTAATCAAACATTGTCTCAATTCTACTGGGATATGTCTAGTTACCTTATAACAAGGTAAGCTTTCATTTAATCATATGATATGATAATTCCCCACTTTCAAGCCAAGTATCCTCTTAGTTACAATCAATTTTCCACTGAAAAAAATAAACATTGTCTCTTTACTGAAATCCCAGTAGAGAAAAATAGCCCTTTTAAATGAAACTTACTGCTAACACAACCACACTAGGAATTTCTGTGTAGGAATCCATTAAACCCCCTAATTTGACATAGCTGGTAAATTGTGGGATAAAGCAAGCTCTGTGAACAATTCACTGTGCACATGGCCATTCTTGGCACATGTAGGATAATAAATGCAGATACACACACACTCACGCACAGACAGCATTACTGGAATCTATTAAATCTCATTTAATAAATGTTTTAATCAAGTTGAATTCTACAGTTTATCTGAGGGGGGGAGAATAAGAAGAGAAACCAGCAGTCATGCAATTTCTTTAATTGCACCAAGTGAATCTGAAATGCCAACGCTTGCTAGAAGGCTGAAAAAAATCCCAAGACATAAAAGCAGTAACTGGCAGGCAACTGGGACATCTCTTGAAAAGCAATCTTGCAACAAGCTGAAAGTCAGAACTATAGCGCCATTATTGTAATGATTCACAGTATTGAAGGTTTCAATGTAAGTATTTGTTTCTCATTTTGCCCAGCTTACCTTTCTTGTCTCTTAAAGGCTTCAGGAAGGAGCAAAAACAGCTTCCAGAAGAATTGAATCAGGGAGAACTAGGGACCAATCAAACATGACACAGGTTTCCTGGACAAAGCAAGTCATCATCCAGGACCCTGCAAAGAAGAAGGGCCTTTCAAGGACGGGACCCTGTTCCCAGACCTTCTATTAAGAGCATGGAAGAATTCAAATCCCTTAGAAATGGGTCTGTAGTGGAACAAAGGACCCAAATAAAGCTTAGGCAACTTAGAATGTCACAAAAAAGAAACCACCAAAAACTTTTGCAAACCCACTGACACTGACTTGATTCTGACCCTTGACTGTTTCATGTGATGGAGTACAACAATTCTCAGCTGGAACACATATGCAGATCCACATGCCTTTCTCCCACAGAGACACCGGGTTTGAACCACCAACTTTTACATTAATAGCTGAGCATGAACCACTTGTGTGGCCTTTTGGGGCAATACCACAAGGACCCAACAACAGACCAAGATTCAAGCAGGCAATGTAAGACGGACCAAGATGAAATCTCTGAGCAAAACCAGCCCCAATTCAGCTTCCTCCAAAACACCTACCACTGACCTTCCTTGAGAGTACTATGTTTCCATAAATAATGAGCATAGTACAATAAAACCTCCAGTGTTAGAACTGGAAGAACGCCTAATCACTATGTAACCCAGGATACATGTGGAGAACAGCAGTCCCCCAGATGGCTGGAGGCAGCATAACTTGGTAGTTCAGAACCAGGACTCTGGCACCACCGTCCTAATCCCATAATTCACCAGTGTGTAGCTCTGGGCAGGCTTCTGGCCTCTGATAAAGGGAACAATAGCAGCACCTATTTCACAAGGTCCTTAAGAGCATGAAATGAGATCATCGATAGCAAGGCATTATAATAGAATCCGGGAGGTACAACACTCCGCAAATCGTGCCTTCTACCATGATTATCATCATTAATAGTACTGTGTCCAAGTCACATTGCCAACTAAATTACCAACCTTTCGCTCACCAGCCATGCCTGTAATCTCTGTGCCACCAGGACTCCTTCAAAGAGAGAGACTGGTGCGAAAATTTATACCCACTGTTTTCTACTAGGAAGTCAGAGCTAGAATCTGTTCTTTTTAAAAACATCTCTTTCTCTGCATTCTCTTGATCTCTCCAGTTTCTCTGTCTCTGTGTTTTTCAGTGTGAATGCATATTTAAATCTGAGTTAAGTGTCAGAGACATGAAAAAAACCAAGCCCAAATCAACAAGATAAAAATAATAAACTGGAACATTTCGATTGAACTTACAGTGAGAAGCATTTTAAGAGCAGGCAGAAGAGAAGGGAGAGAAGGTGGCCATGTCCTTCCTAGATGGCTCCACCCAGGGTTTCTGTGACTTCTTGCTGCCTGGGCATGGTGGTCCATGTGCGTGAGCAAGGAATGGTAAGTTTTTGGGGTCCAGTGCTTTTTTGGGCTTGTGTTTGACATGCAGGACTGCCGTCGTCAAGGATTGGCCTAGGGTTTAAGGCAGGTGTTAAAGCCCACAGAGTCAAAAGCCTTTACATAGTCATTGAAGCAAAGATAGCCATTCTTCTGGTATTCTCTGCTTTCTGCCAAGATCCATCTAACATTAGCTATAATATCCCTAGTACCACGACCTCTTCTAAATCCAGCCTGCACATCTGGCAGTTTTCTGTTGACATATTGTTCCAAACGTTTTTGGATAATTTTTAGCAATATTTTCCTTGCATGTGATATTAATGATATTGTTCTATAATTTCCATACACTGTTGGGTCACCTCTTTTGGAATGGGAACAAATACCGACCTTTTCCAGTCAGTTGGCCAGCTGTCTGTCCTCCAGATTTCTGAATAAGTATGTAGAAAGGATAAAAGCCTGATGCACACTTTTCCTAAACCATATGATATCTCTTGTTCTGTTTTGCACAACTGTTTCTTAATCTATGTATGGGTTTTGCTCAGAGTTAGTCTCTCTCTGTTGGCTATTAGTGTGAGTCAGTTAGGCTTTATGTTTGACTGCATATAAATCAGACACAAATTAAGAGAAGCTTAATAAAAATTATGAATTGACACAGTGACTGCAACAATAGGCTTAGACTGAACAATAGGCTCAGAACAACAATAACAATGGCTTAGATAATGGCACAGGACCCAACAACACTTTATTATAAATAAGGTTACTTATAAATTTATTATAAATAAGAGAAGCCACTTTGATGGCACCTAATAACAAGCCAAGGTTCATTTCCTACTCACAGAAAAGTCTCAAAAATTGAGTTCTCTGTTCCATAAAGCCATCAAGGACCCATGCCCAAAGGTATTTTCCCACATCTACCTGTTGAAGTTGGCTCATTTTCATGGCACTACGTTTTGGTCACCAGGAATGGGTAGAAGAGAAAGAGTAGATTTTGCTATTCATGTAGGACAATGACTGGTAAGTGGCTGATAAGCGAGGCCAGAAATAAATCAGGCTTCCAATCACTTCTGTCCTTTTGTTATCTCTCTGCTCCCCAGAGATAATGGAACTGTGGGCCAGTCTTCTAGGCAAATGTGTCAGAGACAGTGAGATTGGCTCAAAATAGGGCAGGGTCACTAGGAATCACAGTTGACTTGATGGCACATAGCAATAACAACAACATGGGATTATGGTCTAGTTCTTCCCAAACCCTTCAGCAAAAATCCAACCATACCTAGCTGCAAGGGAGTCTGGGAAATACAATCTTTACTACATGATGCCCTAGAGGCAAGAGAGTTTAACATTAAATTAAATTTGAAGACTTGATTAATAGCTAAGAGTGATCATGCTAATTGTCCAGTTGAAGATGTAGTCACAATCTTAATTGTGGTTAGACCAGTATATTACACAAGGGAGGTTGGGGGGGGGGGGGAATCACTGGCACCTGCTAGTGGAAGTGACTCCAGGAATTACAGACCAGGCATAAGTTATGTTTGGATTCTGTTATGAGTCATGTCCAAAAGTAACATGCCTTCAGTAAGACAAATGACAACATAATTTTTCCAAGTACTTTTTCCAAATAATTTTGTATACTAAGCTTGCTTATGTCTACAAAAATCTTGCTGATATTTTAATGCTAATTGTATTAAATATATAGATAAATTTAGAGAAAAGTACTATATTTCCTATGATGAGTCCTCCACTGTTCAGCATATCTGTCAGAATATATATGTTTTCTGTGAGCTATGGCCGGGACACTAGTCTCTCCTGCATTGGTAGAAGATAATTGCAGCACCCTCAAATTTGGAGAAAGTTACTGAGAACAAAATCAGACACAGATTGAGTGAGGAAGCTGGAGGGAGAAGCACCCATTAAAGAGACAGAAGAAGCAGCACTGTGCACTCACCTTGAGAACCCTCACCCTCCCTGGAGGCAACTGGGACTCACCGGTAGTAACCCACCAATATCTAGCATGTATCAAGGAAGCTACAGGAACAACCTCATTTCAATTGTATTCAGTAACGACTAATGAGAGAGACTTCTCATTTGAACAGGTAAGGTTTTCCTGTGACTTCGGGCCCCAATTCACCTCCTGGTGGTGAGCAGGCTAGTGCATTTTGAATATCGCCCTCAGAAAGCTCACACAGGCATAGTGCACAGGAGATTTCAGAAAACATTAAGTTACTGTGAAAGACAGCAGTTCCACAACCCACAGACCATGTCCACCATTGATCTCATTATCTATCATACCATCCTAGAAGCCTCATAATCACATCCCACTACTCTGTGATCTCACAACCCCAGGATCCCAGAAAAAAAATTGACTGTTTTACTGAGGAGTACCTGTGAAATGCCAGGCCATCCATACCACTAGACCGGCCACACACTACAAACAGCAGACATCCATGACACTTGAGCATGGATCCACAACCTCAGGATCTTTCTCCATAGTTGACCTCATTCAACCTTGGCCTAGTCTAGAAGTATGCTCATCTGTGGCCTGTCACTCAGCCCCGTGTTAGAGTTGGCTGACTACTAAAGGCTCAGTAATTCAGACATTCACTGATTCACAAATTTCTCTAACTCAAAGAAAGTCTCTAAGTCACTAAGATTAACTCACTCAGAAATCCATTGGATGACTCCATTGACTCACTACACTCTGGTGTAGGGGATCAAAGACTCCTTCTGGTATTTGGCACTGGGGAAAGGCAACAGTGGGTAAGCCACAACTGTGGGCACACCAAACAAGTAAGTTTTCACATTTCAGTAGGGTAAGAAGCAGCATGTGCTCCCCTTGACTGGCATCAAAGAACTACTACCATCATCCTCCATGACACAATCAATGGCTCTGTGCAATGAATTGATGATAATAATATAGAAAATCCATTAGCTAACACAGACCCACCAGAAGAAAGGAGGTTTAAAAAACCAACAATTAAAATACCACCACAATGTCCTGGAAGCAAACGGGGGGGGGGGGGGGGGGGGTTGTGCGGGGAGAAAGGTGCAACAATGAATGAATGGAATTTCAAAATCTCTGTAGATGTTCATTGAAATGAAAAATAAACAAACTAAATTAAAAAAATTTAAAAAACTGGCCTATCAATAATCACACTTAATGTAAATGGAGCGAGCTCTGTTGGCCTACTGGACAGAAAGTTATGCTACCAAGTCAAAGGTGGGTGATTTTAATCTGCAACCCTCAGACCTGATTTTAGTTGGTTTTGGTCAAACATTGTTCTAAGTGGTATAGCACTGGTCTGTCCATTTGCTGTACAGAGGTAACTCGTGGTTGCTGTGATGCTAAACAATGTGACATTGATGTGTAAAATGTGATAATGGTTACTCATGGTGGGCAGAGTTTAGTGGAGCTCCCCAATTAAAACAACTTGGAAGCACGAATGGCATCCATTTCCAAAAAAGCTTGCCTCTGGAAACTCTGAACTTGGAGAAACTATGAAAGTTATACAAGTGTTCAGGTCTTTCATTCATAGAGTTGCTGTGAGTTGTCTACAACTCAGTGTCACTTAACAAAATAACAACAACAATGTGAATGGACTAAATGCACAAATTAAGAGTAAAAGAAAAACCCTATCAATATGTTGCCTTACAAAAGACACATGTAAGAAATAAGAGAAAAGATACACTAAAAAGCAAAAGTTTGAAAAAATTTCTACCAAACAAATGGCATCTACAGAAAAACAGGAATATTAATACCAATATCTAATAAAATAGACTTCAGAATGAAAACAACCATAAAAGTTAAAGAACATTATAGAGTGATTAAAGGTACAAGAGATCAAGAAGATATAACCTTTGTCAACATCTCTACACCAAATGATAGACCTGCAAAATACATTTTAAAATGGTTAACAATGCACACCTACATTTATTGCTGCTTTGTTCACAATAGCAAAGAGTTGGGAACAACTCAAGTGCCCATCAACAAATGAATGGATAGAGAAACTGTGGTATATTCACACAATGGAATAATACACAGCATTGGAAAATAAGGAACTCATTAAATATTATACAAAATGGATGGCCCGGAGGACATTATGTTGAGTGAAATATCTCAATCACAAAAGGACAAATACTGCATAATGCTACTGTTATAAAACAAGACTGACATCAAGTTTGGGGGAAAACTAAGAAACGATGGGATAAGTAATGTACACTACATTGAAACAGATGAGAGAGGAAATTGTTTAAATGCAATATATGGTTAGGTATTATTTGACTGGCTGACTGGCAAGGGTCCAGAATAAGAGCTGCATAGTAAAGTGGACTGGGAGGGGAGTGGATTGTAAAACAATGAAAGAATTTATTTTTTCTTCCCAAAGAGAAAAGTGAAGTGAGAGGGGGAGGAGTGGGCAGGGAGGAAAATGTGCAAAACTGAATGAATGGAAATTTAAAAAAAAAGAAAGTTAAAAAAAAATGGTTAACAATCTTGAAGAAAGAAATAGACAAAAGGTAGCTCCACAGGTGTGTGGTTCAAATACACCAGATGTTTTGTTGGAGGAGAGGCGATCTCCTCCTGTACCCATCAGAACTGACTCATTGGCACAGAACATTCAGACAAAAAACAAATTAAAACAAAAAAGATAAACTAAAACAAGAAGAGAAGAGACTGTGTCCTTTAAAAAAAATAGTACCACGATAATGATAGGAGACTTCAACACACCACTCTCACAAAAGTCAACTAAAAAGAAACTTAACAAAGATGCAGAAGATCTCAGTTATACAATCAGCCAACTTGACCTTATGGATACATTTGGGGTACTGCACTCAACTAAAACTCAATGTACTTTCTTTTCAAGTGCACGTGGTACGTTCTCCAAAACGGACCATATTAATAGGACACAAAGCAAACCTCAACCAATTAAAGAAAAAAACCAAAAACCATTGACAAAACATGAACTATATTCTTAGATCACAATGACATGAAACTCGAAATTAATAACAAGAAGATAAAGAGCACAAAACCACCCAAGTGGAACATAATAAATAGCATCTTGCTAAAACACTGGGTTAGAAAAGAAAGACTAAGTTAGAAGAAATAAAAAATTAAATAATTCCTCGAAACAAATTAAAATTAAAAACTTCTATGATACGGCTAAGGCAATCCTCAGGGGTCAGTTCACAGCGATAGGCAAGGCCATAAAAAAGGAAGAAAAAGGCAAAATTAATGACCTAGCTCAACACTTCTGTCAAACAAAGAACAAAAATGAATCCCATAACCTCTAGAAGAAAGGAAATTATAAGGACAAGAGCTGAAATCAATGGAATAGAAAAGAACAACAATTTTATAAAACCACGATTGAAACTATCAACAAGATCATGAGCCTATTCTTTGAAAGGGTCAATAAAATAGACAGAGCATTGGCAAACAAACAAAAGAGAAAACACAAATAACGAGAATAAGAAATTTTAAAAAGTGACACCAAAACAACCAGCTGAAATTAAGTAGATAATATCAGAAAATTCTGATAACTTATAATCTCATTAATTTGAAAATCTAGAGGAATTGGATAAATTCCTAGAAACCCACATCCTATTGAAATTGGCACACACTTGAACAGACTCATAACAAAAGATGAAATTGAGCAGTAGATGCATAAAAAACCTCTCCCACAAAAAAAGTTCTAGCCTACATGGATTTACAGCTGTCACACATTCAACGATAAATTATTACCAATTCTACTTAAATTCTTTTTTTTTCTATAATTATATTTTATTAATTTTCATAAACATTTACAGAGATTTTGGGTTTCCATTCATTCATTGTTGCACTATTCTCTCTACCCTCC
>NW_006399761.1:26700749-26704651 GCF_000299155.1 Elephantulus edwardii | reverse complement strand
GTTTTCTTGGCAGTCCATGGTACATTCAATACTCTTCTCCAGCACCACAGCTCAAAGGCGTCAATTCTCCTTCTATCCTCCCTAGTCATTGTTCAACTCTCTGATGCATAACAGTTATTGCAAAAACCATGGCCTGTATCAGGTGCACATTAGTCTCCAGAGAGACACCGTTGCTCTTACTTACTACACAGCCTTAATGACCAAAACAGCATGGTACTGATACAATGGCTGACATATAGATCAATGGAATAGAATCAAGAACCCGGAAATTAACCCGTCAACTGATATTTAACAAGAAAACAAAACTTATCAAATTTCTTCAGCGCATCCTTGTTGTTGTTGTTGTTGTTGTTATGTGCCATCAAGTCACCTATGACTCATAGCGATCTTAATTGTGCAACAGCTCTGAATTGTTCTCTGTCCTGACCCTACCTTACTGTTTCCACCCACACCCATTTCCCCAGTCACTGAATCAATCCATCTCATCGAGGATCTTCCTCTCCTGCACTGTCCTTCCACCCTTCCAAGTATAATATCCCTCTCCTAGGGCTCATCCCTCCTTGCAACATGCCCAAAGTATATGAGACAGAGCTTCAGAATCCTTGCCTTCAATGAGCAGCCTGGTTTCACCATCTCTAGGATGAATCTGATTGTTCTCCTAGAGTCCATGGTATATTCAATATTCTTTTCCAGCACCACAGCTCAAAGGCTTCTATCATCCCTAGTCATTGTCCAGCTTTTTGATGCATAGCACATAATTGCAAAGGCCATGGCCTGGGTCAGGCACACATTAGTCTCCAGACTGACATCGTTGCTCTTCAGTACTCTGGAGACATCCCTGACAGCAAGACTTTCTCAATGCAATTCGTCTTTTGATTTCCTGGCTGCTGGTACGAAGAGTGTTGATTGTGGAGCCAAGCCTGTCCATTGGCTGTGCAGAAGTAACTCATGGTTGCTGTGATGCTAAACACTGTGACACTGATGTGTCTAAATGTGATAATGGTTACCCATGGTGAACAGTGTGTGGTGGAGCTCCCTAAAAAAACAAGCTTGGAAACAGAAGTGGCATCCACTTCCAAAAAAGCTTGCCTCTGGAAACTATGAACTTGGAAAAATGATGAAAGTTATATAAATGTTCAGGTCTTTTGTTTATAGGGTCACCATGAGTCACCTATGACTTGATGGCACTTAACAACAACATGCTTGGACCAGGAGGTAGTAATCAGAACAGAGCAAGGAAACACTGCATGGCTTAAAATCGGTAAGAATGTATGCCAGGGATGTGTTCTATCTCCGTACATTTTCAATCTATATGTGGAACAGATCATCTGGGAGAGTGAGCTCTATGAGAAGGAATGTGAGATCAGGATTAGAGAAGAATTGGCACTCTCAAAAACTGCTAGTGGGATTGTAAAATTGTACAACCACTCTGGAAGGCAAGTTGGCATTTCCTCAAACAGCTTAATGTAAATATCCCATATGGCCCACTTCTAGGTATAAACTCTGAGGAAAATGGAACTGAGACACAAATGGAAATTTGTACAGCCATGTTCATAGCAGCGCTATTTACAATAGTAAGAAAATGGAAAACAGCCTAAATATACATGAACAAATGAACTGATCAAAAAATTATGGCACATTCATACAATGGAATAGTATGCAGCACCAAGAGCAATGATTTCATAAAATACAATATAACATAGAAGAGTCTAGAAAGCATTATGCTGAATGAATTCGCTCTCAAAAGGAAAAATACTGCATAAGACCATTATTGCAAAAATAGGACAAAATCCAAAGAGGAAGGGTTCTGGGCAGAGGGGCAGAGGAGAGTGTTGGAAGGAGGAAAATATTTAGGATTGCAGAGTTTGGTTGGTGCACGGAGGTGGTGAAGGAATTGGAAATATCCATTATGGACCCGAAAAAACAAAGTAATAGTGGACATAGATCAATGGTGATTAATTACATAAAACACAAATGTATAAAAATGAACCTATGAAACATAAAGTGAATGAAGGAATGTGTGAAATATAATGTACGTTAACAAAATAAAATGTATATGAATTTTTAATCAAAACCAATATAAAATAAAAAAGATTAGTCTCCAATTTTTTCAACAGAAATCAAGTAAGAAGTAAATAGTACATACAAAACTCTGAAAGAAAACAATTGTCAATTGAGAATCCTGTATCCAGCAAAATCATCCATCAACTATGATAGGGAAATGAGGATATTCTCAGAAAAGCAAAATTTATTGATGAGCATCAATATTAGTTAACAATTCAATAATTATTGAAAACAAGGTCAAAACCATACATGAAATGCTTAAGGGAATTCTTCACAGAGATAGCCCAGAAAAGTAGATGAAACAGAGTAACCAGCAACACTTCAAAATATTCTGAAAAATGGCATGAATAAAGTCATGCCTATCAAGAATTACATTGATTGTGAATGGATTAAATGCACAAGTTAAGCTGTGGAGAAATAGCAGAATGGATGAGAAAACAAGAATCAGCACAGCTTACACTTGAGTAGTTGATAGTCTGTTCCATAGTTATCACTAGGTCTGGTGTTTACAACTGATTTTGAGCTTCTCCAAAGATTCTTTCCACTGATTTCTGATTTCAGTAATCAATCTGGTTTCTATGTGATCTAGAATGTGAGGTTCATGTGTATAGTCTTCATTTGTTTATAAAAAGTATTTATGATGAATAAATCAATTTTATAAAATTCTATCATTCTAACTCCCACCTCATTCCATCATCAAATCTGTATTTTCCAACTACCAGTCCTTCTTCCTTGTTCTCAAATTTTGCACTCCAGTCACCAACTATTATTAATAAATCTTGGTTGCATGTTTGATTGATTTCAGACTGCAAAGGTTGGTAGAAATCTTCTATTTCCTCCTCTTTGGCTTTAGTTGTTGGTGCATATATTTGAATGATAATGATATTAACAGGTCTTCTTTGTATGTGTATGAATAGTATCTTGTTGCTCACAACATTGTACTTCTAGATGGATGTAGAAATGGTCTTTTTGATGATGAATCCATCTCATTTTTCCTCACTTTTTAAATCCTGGCATTGTAGATCTTATGACTATCTGATTCAAAGTGGTCATTGTCAATCCATCTCAGCTCGCCACTGCCTAGTATGTCAATATTTATGCGTTCCATTTCTTTTTAAATAATATCCAATTTTCCTACCTTCATACTTTGTACATCCGATGTCTCAATTATTAGTAGCTATTTGCACTCATTTCTCATTATTTTTGTTTCCCAATATGACGGTTCTTTATTATTCATAGGGTTTTCAGAAGTAGATGGTTGATCTTTCTAGTTTGTCTTTATTTGGGAGTTTAGCTTATATAGCATCTTGTAGGCAAGTGCTGTACACAAAATAGAAGATGATAAACTAGCAGATATATATGTACCTAAGCTATTAATGACAGCAACATAGAAAGATACTTCCCCAGGACAAAACTGACAGATAAATTTGGCAATTTGACTTTGATATTCCATACCTCCCCATCCCCACCTCCCAAGTGAGACCTCTAACTAATCCTTAATATGACTATATAATGACTCAGGCTTCAGTCACTGCTGTCCATAATCTGGGTACAGTGGTTCCACACAACTCCAGATTCATATCAAGCATGCAAGGATGGTTCAATATAAGAAAAACTATCAGTATAATTCACAACATTAATAAAACAAATCGAGAAAACTGCATTATCATATCAACTGGTACAAAAAAGACATTAGGCAAAATTCAACAACCCTTATTGATTAAAACTTTGAAGAAAATAATTACATGATGCCACTGTTGTAGAATGGGACTGTCCTTGGGGTTGGGGAGAGACTGAGTAAGATGGGTTCAATAATGTATACTGCACTGAAACAGAGG
>NW_006399761.1:26690315-26700189 GCF_000299155.1 Elephantulus edwardii | reverse complement strand
AAAAAAACTTTGAAGAAAATAGAAATAGTAAACTTTCCTCAACATAATTAAGAGCATATAGCAAAACCAATAGCCAGCATCATCTTAAAGAGAGAGAAATTAAAAGCATTCTCCTTGCATATAGGGACCAAACAAGAAAACCAGCTATTATCAATCTTATTCAATATTGTATCAGAAGTCCTAGCTAGAGCAATAAAGCTAGCAAAGAAGCATTCAGGTTGGCAAAAAGGTAGTAAAACCATTTTTATTTGCAGATTGTATGATTATATATCTAGAAAATTCCAATGACCCAGCAAGAAAAAAGTTGGACGTAGTTGACCAATTCAGCAAAGTGGCAAGCTACAAGATCAATACACAAAAACCAGTCCATTATTTCTATAGTAATAACAAGAACACTGGAAAGGAAATAATAAAAACAATACTAATTACAGCAACCACGCATAAGACTAAATACTTAGAAAAGATCTAATTAGGGACAGGAAAGACCTGTACAACAAAAATTACAAAACACTATTACAAGAAAAAAAAAGAGACCTAGATACATTAAATAATATACCATGTTCATAGATTGAAAGACTTAATATTGTGAGAATAACGGTTCTACCAAAAGCAATCTACAGGTTTACTATGATCCCATTTCAGACTCTAACATCATTCTTCCTGGAGTTGGAAGGGGTAACTTCCAATTTCATTTGGAAAGAAGAGAAACCCTGGAAAAGTACAACTCTACTATAAAAGGAAAACAAAGTAGGAGACATCATACTTGCTGATGGAAAAAGAAAAAAAAAACCCTATTCACACCCATAAAACAGTGTGGTACTAGTACAGTGGTAGGCACATAGACAAATGGAATAGAACTTAGATCACAGAAATTAACCTATCCACTTAGTATCAATGTATATTTGATGAAAAGATGAAGTCTAGTAAATGAGAAAATGACAGCCTGTTTAACGAATGGTCCTGGCAAAACTAGATATCTATCTCCTGAAAACTGAAACAAAATTCACACTCCACACCAATATAAAAAAACCAACACAAGGTGGATCAAGGATCTAGGAATAAAGCTGCAATTTATAAATATCATCAGTGAAAAAAGTAGAAAGAAATTTAGGAGTCCTAATCTACAGCATAAAGAGATTATCAAACAGTAAAAAAAAAATGTATATCCAGGAAAGAATATAATAGATAAATGGAGCCTTCCAAAAATTAAATCATTATATGCATCAAAAAATTTCTCCAAAATGGTAAAAAGAAAACAAATAGAGATTGGATTAAAATGCTTGGCAATGACATATCCCCCAAGGAACTCATATCTAAAATTTATGGAATGCAGCATCATGATAGACAGTGAAGAGATTGAGATTGGTAGCAGCTTCATCTTGCTTGGTTCCACAATCAACACTCTTGGTACCAGCAGCCAGGAAATCAAAAGATAAATTGCATAGGGAAAATCTGCTGTCATGTTCTTCTCCAAAGTACTGAAGAGCAATGATGTCAGTCTAGAGACTAAGGTGTACCTGATCCAGGCCATGATCTTCGCAATTACTTGCTATGCCACAGAACGCTGAACAATGACTAAGGATGACAGAAGAAGAATCAATACCTTCAAACTGTGGTGCTGGAGAAGAGTATTGGATATACTATGAACTCCTCACACTGGAGAGGGTGAAATGAAATTTCTCCTTGGACACAAGGATTCTGAAGCTCCATCTGACATACTTTGGATGTGTTACAAGGAGGGACCAGTCGTTAGAGAGAGACATCACGCCTGGAAGGGTGGAGGGATAGCACAAGAGGGGAAGACCCTGGATGATATATATAGATTGACCTAATGACTGGAGGAATGGAGGTAGGTGGGTCAGAGTAAAAAAGTTTGGTTCAAGATAGAGCAGAATTCAGAAATGTTGTACATAAGGTCATAACAACAACAACAATACCTAAACAACCCAACACAAAATAGGCAGAAGATAAGAAAATACAAAAAAGGCAGAAGATATGAAAAACTCTTTGGGGAAAAATGTATTCAGGTGGCCAACATAGACATGAAGAAATGTTCAAGATGACTAGCTAGTTGTTGTTGTTGTTGTTGTTGTTGTTGTTAGATAGGTGCTGTCAAGTTGACTGCAATTCATAGTGATCCTACGAACAATGGATCTGAAACCTGCCCTGTCCTCAACATCTCTGATATACTTAAGCCTGCTGTTACAGTCATTGGGTCAATGCATCTTGTTGAGGGTTTTCCTCTTTTCTGACCTTAGTATCTTTTCCTAACTTAGTATCTCATTCCAAGACTAGCCCCCCTCCTGAAAACTTACCCAAAGAATGTGCCTTAGTCATTGTGAGAATGACAATTGCACCAAAAGCAATTTACAGATTTAATACAATCTCACTTCAGACTCTGATACCATCCCAAAGATGGAGAAGGTCATTTCCAATTTCATTTGGAAAGTTTCACCATTCTTGCCTCAAAGGACCATGCTGGTTGTACTTTATCCGAGAAATGTTTATTCTTTTGGCCATCAGTGGAATATTCAGCACTCTTCTCCAACACCACAACTCAAAGGTCAATACTCTTCTTCTGTCATCCTTATTCATTGTCCAACTTTCAGATGCATAACAAGGACATGAAAAGACCGTGGCTGGGAACCCTAGCTAGTTGTTATTGTTGTTGTTGTGTGTCATCAAGTCGGAACTGAATTTTCAGGGGCAGTAAATCACAGAGGAGAGAAATTACCCATCTTACACCTGAGGAGCAGTTAGAGGATTCAAACCATGTGCCTTTGGGTCTGCAGCACAGTTCCTTACACTAGGCCACCAGAGCTCTCTCCCTAGCTATTATTGTTGTTAGGTGCCATTAAGTCAAGTATGGCTCATAGAGACCCTTTGAACAGCTGACCTAAACCTTGCCCTATCCTGTGTCATCCTCATTATCTCTGACATCTCAAGATGCAAATCAAAACAACAATGAGATACTATCTCACTCTAGTAATAATAGAAAAGCTCAATAGGATAACAAATGCTGATGAGGATGAAGTAAGATTAGAACTGGAATGCACTGCTGGTGGATAATTAACCCGTGCAATCACTACGGAAGACTGATGCTTCCTCAAGAAGTACCATTTGATCCAGCTATTTCACTACTTAAAATACACCTTAACAAAATAAGAACTATAACACAAGCAGATACATGCATATTCATGTTCGTTAAAGCATTATTCTTGATGGCAAAGAGAAAGAAACCACCCAAATGCCCATCAAAAAAATATAGATACAGAAACTGGTACATTCACCAAAAAAAAAGTATTGATTTTATAAAACATAATGCTTGGGAGTGATTGTATAAAACAAAATATAAATGAAGAATAGTGTGAAACATAATTTATATGAACATTGTGAGCAAATCAACATAAAAATTTTTTAAAGTCTCACTGCAGAATATTAAATTATCCAGGAAGTATTAGAAGAAGATGGAAAGAATATACTGAATCACTGTATCGAAAGGAATTGGCAGACACAGAAGAATTTCATGAAACAATGTATGAGCAAGAGCCTATGATGATGAAGGAAGAAGTTCAAGCTGCTTTGAAGGAACTAGCAAAAAATGAGTCCCCAGGAATAGATGGTATACCAATAGACATATTTCAGCTAACAGATGCTGCCTTGCACATGCTCACCAAGTTGTGCCAAGAAATCTGGAGTACAACCACTTGGCCAACTGACTGGAAGAGATCTATATTTGTTCCCATCCCAAAGAAAGGTAACCCAACAGTTAGAACTATAGAACAATATCATTGATTTCACATGCAAGCAAGATTCTACTGAAGATTATCCAAAACCGACTGGAACAGCACATCAGCTGAGAACTGCCAGAAGTCCAGGCTGGGTTTAGAAGGGGTTGTGGTACTAGGGATATTGTAGCTGATTTTAGATGGATCTTAGCTGAAAGCAGGGAATACCAGAGGAACGTCTATCTGTGTTTCGTTGACTATGCAAAGGCGTTTGACTGTGTGGATCATAAACTGTGGCTGATTCTGAGAAGAATGGGAATCCCAGAACACTTAATCGTTCTAATGCGAAACCTATACTTGGACCAGGAGGCAGTCATCAGAACAGAACAAGGGAACACGGCATGGTTCAAAATTAGGAAGGGTGTACGCCAAGAATGCGTTCTATCTCCATACCTTTTCAACCTGTAAGCAGAACAGATTATCTGGGAGGCTGGGCTCTATGAGGAGAAATGTGGGGTCAAGATTGGTGGACAGTCAATCAACAATCTACGTTATGCAGATGACACAACCCTGCTTGCTGAAACTGAGGAGGACCCTAAAGCACCTGCTACAGAGGGTCAAGGACTGCAGCCTCCAAAATGGATTGAGGCTCAATGTCAAGAAGACAAAGATTCTCTCCACTGGACCAATTGGCAGCATCAGGATGGACGGTGAAGAGACTGAGGTTGTTCTCAGCTTTAGTTTGCTTGGCTTCACAGTCAACACTCTTGGCACCAGTAGCCAGGAAATTAAAAGGTGCATTGCGATGGGAAAGTCTGCTGTTAGGGACCTCTCCAAAGTACTGAAGAGCAGTGGTGTCTCTCTAGAGACTAAGGTGTGTCTAATAAAGGTCATGGTGTTTGCAATCACTTGTTATGCATCAGAGAGTTGGACAACGACTAAGAAGGATAGAAGGAGAATTGATGACTTTGAGTTGTGGTGCTGGAGAAGCGTATTGAGAGTACCATGGACTGCTAAGAAAACAAACGGATTCATCCTGGAAAGGGTTAAACCAGGCGGCTCCTTGGAGGCAAGGATTCTGAGGCTCCTTCTAACATATTTTGGACATGTTGTAAGGAGAGACCGGTCCTTGGAGAAGGACATCATGCTTGGGAGGGTGGAGGGTAGGAGGAAAAGGCCCTCTATGAGGTGGGTTGATTCAGTGACTGGGATAATCGGTATGGGAGTGTCAGAGACAGTGCGATTGGCACAGGACAGAGCAGAGTTTAGGGCTGTTGTACATAGGGTCATTATGAGTCGCAAGCGACTCGACAGCACATAACAACAACAACAACAACAACATCACTTGATATTGGAAAAACTATGAAGAATTCGCATAATATGAATGTTTTAGAGGACGTTATACTGAGTGATATGCCAGTCACAGATTGATAAATGATCTAAGACAGCTGTTAATTTTTTTTTCATTTAAAAAAAAAGCTAGAAAAAAATTCAGTCTACTGTGGTTACAGGTTCATCCAAGAGAAGGTGAAACCAGACTGCTCCTTGGAGTCAAGGATTCTGAGGCTTTGTCTGACATACTTTGGGCATGCTGCAAGGAGGGACCAGTCTTTGGGGAGAGACATCATGCTTGGGAGGGTGGAGGGACAGCTCAAGAGAGGAAGATGCTCAATGAGACGGATTGATTCAGTTACTGGGGCAATGAGGATAGGTGTGTCAGAGACAAGAAGGTTGGCTCAGGACAGAGTAGGGTTCAGAGCTATTGTACATAGGGTCTCTGTGAGTCACAAGTGACCCGATGGCACACAATAACAGCAGGGTTACAGGGAGAAAAAGGAGTAGAAAAGTAATGGCTTGACCAAGAACATTTTGTTGGAATAAATGAAGAGAAGGACATTGTGGAAAGAGGCATTGTGTATGGCTAAGACATGCACAGTTGATTAGAGGGGAAGCTAAGGAAAGTTTTAACTTAAAAATAGGAACAATCATGAAGGGGTTAAAGGGATGAGAAGGATTGCAGAAGGAAACAGAGATTAATAGATGAATGTGTAATGGTGAAGATTTGATAAGACATTGTAATAAATGCCATTTATTAATTGTAGCTAATGTTATAAAACCAAATTTATAGGAATGATTGCATGAAAACCAATTAAAAAAATTTTAAATAAATACATAGCTCTTCTCGGACATCTTTCATGAGCTAGAGTAAGGATGGCAATGGAACCACCTTACCTCTGTAACTTGATTTGTACCACTATTAGAACCTCTACTCAGAATATTATTGCTTTTCAATTTTTGACTCATGCACTTTTAACTTGTTAGTTAAATTTGTATCTTCTAGGCTGCAACACTTCCATGATACATCTTCAAGGATATGAACATGTACGGCTAAGCACAATTGATAACAGTGCATCTAAATTCCAAAATCAATCTCCATAATAGTCTATGTGTTTCCTACTGCCAAGGGGGCCCTTTGGAGTAGTGAGGGAAGACATTCACCCTGAAGCCCACAGCGTCCCTTTTCAGCAGGAAGTAGCTAAGAGAATACGCCATCTCCTTTTCCTTATGACTCAGGGTGAAGTCTCTCTCAGGGAGGAGTGATAGGGAATGGCAAGGGACACACTGACAAAGGAGATTAATCAGAACTGGCTTTGACAAGCACTGTGGCAATTGGACAATTAAAGCAGACATTGGGCGGGGGAAGAAGAACGAACTGGGGATGAGGGTGGAGAAAACAGTGCAACAACGAATGAATGAAAACCCAAAATCTCTGTAAATGTTCATTAAAACTAATAAAATTTAATTAAAAAAAGAAAAAATTTTGCAATATCTAGTCTGTCCATATTTCTGATTGTCTAGCGCTAGGGATGTGTGCTGCCAGCCCAAAGGGGAGTGATTTGAATCTATCAGCTGTTCTATGGGAGGAGGATGGAACAATCTCCTTGCATTCGATTTACAGCCTCCCCAAACCCACTGTGAAGTCAACTGTGAGTGGGTTCTGACTCAGTGACACATAACATTTCATTTACTTTGGTGAAATTGTGGACATTGTGCTTTTTCCTTGGGTTGTTGTCCATATATGAAAATGCAATTGATTCTTGTGTGTTGGTTTTATATTCTTCAGTCCTATTAATTTCTTACATTTGGTTGGGTTTTTTTGGTTTGTTTTCTTTAGAGTTTTCTATGTAAACAGTGGTGTCATCAGTAAACAGCTTCATCTCTACTTTTTCCATCTCTTTGTTCTCTCTTTTTTTTTCGTGTCTTATTCTAGTGGCTAAAACTTTGTTTTATGTTTAACTAGAATGGTGAGAACAGACATTCTCCTCTTCATTTGCTCACAGCCTTAGAAGAAAGGGCTTTCATTTTTCATCATTAAGTGTGTTAACTTTGGTATTTTGGGGAGAGTTTGATGAAATTTACCTCTACCTAGTGTACTGAGAGTTCTCACTGTGAATGTATATTTGACGTTGCCAAATATTTCTGCATTAAATTGTATGAGCATATGAGCTTGCTATGGTGGATTACACTGATTGAGTTTTAAATATTCAGTCAGTCAGAACTGAAACAAATCCGATTTAGCTTTGGTCTATTATTCTTTTTACGCATGTTTGATTTTTGCTAATATCTTGTGAAGAATTTTTACATCAAGTTCATGAGAGATAGTGGTCTGAATTTTTCTTTTTATTCTTTGTCTGGCGTTGTAATCAGAGTAATACTGGCTTAAAAATGAATTAGAAAGTACTTCCTCCCCTTCTATTTTCTGGAAGGAATTATACAAAATTGGAACTAATTCTCCTTTGAGTGTTTGCTGATATTCTCCAGTGAAACCATCTGGACCTCAATATTTCTCTTAAAGTAATTTATTAATTAAAAATGCAAATATCTAAATGGTTATAAAGCTGTTTACATTATCTGTTGCATTTTTGGCTGAGTTTTGGTAACCTGAGAATTTTGTGGTATTCGTGAAATTTTTCCATTTCTTCTTCTAAATGCCTAGATCCTATGCATAAAAACATGTATAATACTTCATATTTATTCTTTAATAGTTTAAGGACCTGATTTGTTTGTTACTCCCTGTTTCTGTCCTGATAATGATAGTTTCCATATTTTCTCTCTTTATTTTCACATTGGTCAGTGTGGCTTGAGATGTATCCATTTTATTCTTGTTTTTAAATAATCAGCTTCTTGTTAATTCAGTTTCTCTATTGTTTTCCTAGTTTTAATTGTATTGAATACTTGCTCTTATATTGATTACTTTATTCCTTTGTTTGCCTTGGTTTTCTCTACTCTTTTACTAATTTCTTAGGGTGAGAACTTAGATTATTGACTTGAAATCCTTCTTTTCATCTAGCATAATCCTTAAAGGAGCGCTGACGGCATAGTCAATAGGGTATGGCACTGCTGTCCAAAAGGCTCTTCGTCTCCTGTTGTTCCAGTGCACCAGTAGATCTGCATGGGAACTACAAGCAATTTTCCCCTTTGCCTCAGAAACCCTATGGAGGTTTATTAAGATTGGCTTGAGGAGAATGAATGAATGACCCTAAGAACCCCACAAATTTGATGTGTTGTACTTTCATTTTAATTATTTGTGGTTTCTTTAAAAAAAATCATAGGTTACTTAGAACTGTACTGTTTAACTTCCAAGTGTCTGGAGAGCTTCCTGTTGTCCTTCTGGTATTGATTTCTAATTTCATTTTATATGCCTGTTCTCTACTAAAGTGTGGACTGGAAAACAATCACATTTGTTCCCGTTCTTTAAGAAAGAGACACAAAAACCCTGGTAATTATTGAACAATATCATCAACATCACAAGAAAGTAAAGTCTTGTTGAAGATTATTTTTAAATGGCTTGCACAGTACATAGACACAGAACTCAAGTTGGATTTTTAAAAGGCTACGGCAGCCTAGTCTTTAAAAAGCAATGACATCATTACTGATGCTAGATGGATCTTAGCTGAAAGCAGAGAACACCAGAAAGATATCTATGTGTGTTTTATTGACTATACAAATGCATATGATTGTGTGGATCACGACAAATCAGGACTAACATTGAGAAGAACGGGACTCCGGGAACAATTTAATTGTGCTCATGACGAACCTAGAGGCAACTGATTAAACAGAAGAAGGGATTAGTGCATGATTTAAAGTCAGGAAAATGTGCATCGAGGTTGGAACCTTTCTCCATTCTCACTTAATCCGTATTCTGAACAAATAAATTGAGAAGCTGAACTATATGAAGAAGAATGTGGCATCAGAATTGGTGGAAGACTTATCAACAATCTATATTATGCAGGTGACACAACTTTGCGTGCAGAAAGTCAAGAGGACTTGAAACACTTACTGCAGAAAATCAAACACTACAGTCATCAATATGGATTATATCTCAACATAAAATAAAAACAAAAATCTTCACCACTGGGCTAATAGACAACACCACCACGATAAGCAGTGAAAAGACTTGGATTGTCAAGGATTTAATTGTTTTTAGATCCACAATCAAGACCCCTGGTAGCAGCAGTCAAGATATCAAAATTGCCCTGTAAAAATCTGCGGTTGAGGACCTCTCCAAAGTGCTAAAGAGCAAGGATGTCAGTTGAAAGACTAAGGTGCACCTGAGCCAAGCCATGGTATTTTCTATTCCTTTCTATAGAATCTAAAAGTTGGACAAAATGGCAATGAGGTGAGGATGGTGAAATCTCATCTCACATCCTTCGGACAGTACTTCGGAGAAGACTTCATGCTGAGAAAGGTGAAGGATTAGTTATTATTAAGGTTTCTTGTTCGATCAATGCAAAAGGTGGTAGAAATCCTCAGTTTCTTCATCTGTAGCTTTAATGGTTGGTGCTTATACTTAAATAACAGTTGTATTAACAGGTAGTCTTTGTGTAATTATGGACAGTGTCCTATTAGTCATAGATCTGTACTGCAGGAAATCTCTAGAAATTTTTATTTATTTATTTATTTATTTTTTGCTATAAATGCAGCACCACTCTTCCTCAAGTCATCCTTCTCGGTGTGATACATCATACGATTATCTGGTTCAAAGTTGCCAATACCAGTACCAATACCAGGTCACTAATGTCTAGGGTGTCAATCTTCATGTGCTCCATTTCATTTGTTATGCTGTTGTTGTTGTTATGTGCCGT
>NW_006399761.1:26678591-26689010 GCF_000299155.1 Elephantulus edwardii | reverse complement strand
TTTTTTATAACTTCCAATTTTTCTATATTCATGCTTTGTATATTCCGTGTTCTAATTATTCATGAATGTTTACAGCTGTTTCTCATTTTTTACTGTCTTCCAGTCTGAGGAGCTATGCTTTTGGTACTGTATCTAAGTTAACCTCACCCAAGAGATAATTAAGTAGGAAAAACAAGAGTTAGTTTCAATTAGTAGACAAGAAAAGAACTGTCAAGGATTTCATCTTACTTTAGATCCACAATCAACATCCTTGATATCAGCACTCAATAAACCAAAAGATGTGTTGTATTCAGAAAGTCAGCTATCAAAGAGCTCTCCAAAGTACTAAAGAGCAAGAATGTCAGTTTAAAGACTAAGGTGCAATTTCTTCAAGTTATGGGTTTGTTGGTTTTTGTTTTTGTTTTTGTTTTTGTTTTTCAGTTTGCTGTGCATCTGAAAGTTGGATAATGTCTAAGGATGACAGAAGAAGGTTCGATTCCTTTGAGTTGTGATGTTGGAGAAGAATATTGAACATCCCCTGGACTGCCAAAAAGAAAAATATATCTTGGAGAAAGTACAAATAGGTGTTCCTTGGAGGCAAGGACAATAAAGCTTCAATTCACATATTTTAAGCATGTTGTTGGTTGTACACAACCAAGTCAGAACCGACCCATAGCCGACCCTTTTTTAGGGCAGTTAATTGAATAGGAAGGGATTGCCCATCTTTCTCCAGAAGAGCAGCTAGTGGATTCGAACCTCATGTCTTCATGATTTCAGTGCAGCCACTAGGCTACCAATCTTAGATAAGGATATCATACTTGGTCAGAGAAAGAGAGGAAGACCTTCAGCAGGAAGGATTGACACAGTGACTGTAACAATGGGCTCAAATATATCAGAGATGATGAAGACGGTACGGAAAAGGGCAAGGTTCGGAAGCATTGTTTACAGGTTCGCTATGTAATCAATTCCAGGGCATATAACATCAACAACAAGAACACAGGGAAAATCCAGGAGGTAAGTGGAATGGCCATCAGAAAGGGTGTTAACAACAATCAGGGCCAGGCATTAGCCAACTCAGTAAGTTTCAAGACCAGGACCCAAAGAGAATGTGAGGTGGTCTTCGTTTCGTCTGAACCTTAAGGACCTAGAACTCATGATAGGGTCTCAGAGCCATGTTAAAGTTTATTTTAAGGGGCCATGTTCCTGCTGATGTTGTTGCTGTTGTTGTTGGTGGTGGTGGTGTTGTTGTTAGGTGCCATCAAGTACAGCTCATAAGTCTGAATAACAAATCTGAACCCTATCTATCCTGTGCAATCTACACAATCTCTGACACACTGGAGCCCATTGTCACGGTCACTGTATCGCTCTCTGGTCAAGAGTCTTCCTTTCTCCTTTTCCATCTTCAGCCCTCCTCCTTTCCAGGTATGATTCCCTCTCCAATGAATAGCCACACTCCTAACAACATGCCCAAAGTAAGTGGCATGAAGTTTTGCCTCATTATTGCCTCCAAGATGCACTCCAGGTGCGCCTTCTCCAAGACATGTCTGTTTGTTCCTTTGGCAGTCCATGAAATGTTCAGTTCTCTTCTCCAACATCACAGTTCAAAGGCAACAATTCTGTCATCCTTATTCACTGTCAAGTTCTCATCAGCATAGCAAGTGGTTGAAAATATTATGGCCTGAATAAGGTGTACCTTAGTCCTCAAACTGACATCTTCCCTCCTCAATAATTTGGAGAGGTCTCTGACTGCAGACTTTCCCAGTGCAATATATCTCCTAACCTCCTGACTGCTGGTACCAAGTGTATTGACTCTGGATCCAAGTAAGATGAAGTTGTTGACAGTTTCATTTTTTTAACCATCTATCATGATGTTGCCTATAGGTTCAGTGGTGAGAATTTTTGTTTCCTTGATGTTGAGATGCAATCCATATTGAAGTCGTAGCCTTGGATCTTCTGCAGCAAGTACTTCAAGTGCTCTTCACTTTTAGCAAGCAAGTTGTATCATTTGCATAATGAAGGTTATTGATGAATCTTCCTCCAATCCTGACACCACATTCTTCTTCACTGAGTTCGGTTTCTTGAACAATTTGTTCAGCACCACAGATTAAATAGATGTGGAGAAAGGATACAACCCTGATGCATACCTTTCCTAATTTTAAACCATGAAGTATTGCCCTGCTCTGTTCATACAATGGTCTCTTGGTCTAGGTATAGATTTCACATAAATACAATTAAGTGTTCTGCCATTCTTCTCAAGATTAGCCCTAATTTGTTATGATTCACAAAGTCAAACACCTTTGCATAGTCAATAAGCACAAAAAGACATTCTTCTGGCTTTGAACCAGGATCCTTCTGACATCAGTAGTGATATCCTTGAAGTCACATAAGGGTGCATATCTAATTCAAAGTAACAAATTGTCACGGGGTTAATTTTCCAGTAATACAATGTTGGGGGAGGGTATTTAGAAATGTATTTCCTATTTGTCCTATAACCATACTCCATAATTCTCTATTTGTTTATCCCCCTCATTAGCTTCGGTCAGCGACACAAATAATGGTTGGAGAACTGCAGTGCTTTTATCTTAGGATCAAGATAAAGGATGATTTAAAGGGGAAAAAATTAAACCATTCTACACCTAATGTTAAGGAGTTGTGCTGCCAATCAAAAGGCAGGCAGTTCAAATCCACTAGCTGCTCCAAGGGAGAAGGATGAGCAATCTCCTCTCATGGGACCTGTTGTTGTTGTTATGTAGTATAGAATCGCCTGCGACCCATAACGACCCTCTGTACAGCAGCTCTGAACCCTGCCCTGTCCTGAGCCAGTCTCACTAATTCTGACACACCAACCCCCATTGCCCCAGTCACTGTATCAATCCATCTCATCTGGGGTCTTTCTGTCCTGCACTGTCCCTCCACCCTTCCAAGCATGCTGTCCTTCTCCAAGGACCAGTCTCTCCTGGCCACATGCCCAAAGTATGTGAGACAGAGCTTCAAAATCTTAACCTCCAAGGAGCAACTTGATCTGACCCTCTCAAGACAGACCTATTTGTTTTCTTGGCAGTCCATGGTATGTTCAAGACTCTTCTCCAGCACCACAATTCAAAGGCATCAATTCTTCTCCTGTCATCTTTAGTCATTGTCCAACTCTCTGATGCATAGCAAATAATTGCAAAGAGTATGGCCTGGATTAGGCACACCTTAGCCTCTAGACTGACATTGTGTTTTTTTTTCAGAACTCTAGAAAGGTCCATAAGCAAGTTTTCCCAATGCAATTCATCTTTCCTGACTGCTGGTGTTAAGAATGTTGGTTTTGGAGCCAAGAAAGCTGTAATTGTTAACAAATCAAATCTCTTCTCCATCTATCATGATGCTGTCAATTGCCCCAGTGGTGAAAATCTTTGTCTTCTTGATGTTAAGCTTCAATCTATATTGAAGACTGCAGTCCTTGACCTGCTGCGGCAAATGCTTCAGGTTTTCTTCAGTTTCAGCAAGCAAGGCTGTGTCATCTGCATAACAAAGGTTCCTCCAATCCTGATCATGGGACCTACACTGCCTATGAAAACCCTTAGAGGGTCAACTATGAGTCTGTTCTGACTCAACAGCACATAATAACACATCTTTAAGAGAGAGCTCTGACGGATTTGCGGTAAGATTTGTGCTACAAACCCAAAGATATGCGGTTTAAATCCACCAACTGCTCTGCATGAGAAAAATGAGCAATTTCCTCCTAAGGGATATACTGCCTCTGAAAACCCACTGGAAGGTCAGTTGGGTCAGTTCTGACTCAATGGCACACAACAACAATAACAACAGCACATTTTCAACTACTAAACAGAAAGTCTAGTAGATCACAGTTTCCTTATCCTACTTGTTTCTAAGACACAGAATACTGACCTCGTGATACTGACCTCGTGATGGACATTTTTGCTTAATGTACCACCTGTCACCACTGCATTGTTATTTCATTAGAAATAATTCTGAGATGATGCCGACAATATTCTAAACACTAGTAAATGGGCTAATATCTCCTGTCCTTTGACACCAGTACTCCAGTCCATGGCAGAAGCAGCCTTCAGCCTTCGTCAGGGGAAGGGTTTGTCCTTAAATGCACAAAGGCACTCTGCCTGTCATCTGACCAAAAGCAGTGTCCTTAAAGTAAGTGACGTGTCCTGGAGGGGCCAGAAGCAGCTGAGAGCTCCACTTTTTGGCTAAGAAATGAATGATGGCAGCTTTCTACCCATCCACACCACCCCAAAGTCAATTCACACTACAGCCCCCATCACCCTACCCCAGGCAAACAGAAAGAAGGTCTCTGATGTCCCAATGTTTTGCTCTGCAGGGCCTCAGAAAACTCCAAGATAAGGTTTATGGATGTCTGTCTGTAAAAGAGGTTCCAGAGCACCTTCTAATCCCTCACATCGCAGTGGTGCCAGTCTGATATTTGTCCAGAAAAAGATGAAACAGCACAACCCCATAGCAAGCTGTGATTTCTTTTATCAGGTATTTTAAATGAGGCACAAAGTCTCCAGTCCAATTAAGTAGAACCGGCGCATTTGCAAAAGCACCCACCCCATAGTAAACAGGAGTCTAAATCCAGGGAATCGGATCACCACCTCATCAAACCAAGACACTCCGTGGTAAAAATGTGCCTCAGCAATTCAGTCCCAGGCCCCAACAATAAAACCGGGACTGTAATTACTGTAATGACCTCCCACTGCTATTGTGTCTTTAATTAAGCCTTTATCAGTAGGCATTCGCCACTTAAGCCTAACTCGCTGTAACTACAGCAGCATATCATCTAAATTTTCACCAAGAATTACTGAATCATATTTCTGTCACAGAGATGAAAGGGAATATTTCCGTTCAAGTGCCATTTGCAGACAAGCCGCCCAAAGAAAAATCAAGCTGTCCTTTTGCGGCACTTTCTGACAAGTGAAACTCGACAGGGAGATGCCGAGGGGTTTTGTTATGTGTGTTTTGGCTTCTCTGGCTTTCTTTTCACCACAACTCCACTTCCTTTCTACATAAACTACGGAGAAAGAATAGCTCCAAGTTAATAACAAACTTGATTACGTGACATTTCTGGAGGTGGAAAGGGCTGATACTTTTATGTGAGGCCCAGAAAGGTCAAGCTAGTTGTCTGAAGTCAACAGCCTGAGTTACTAGGTCACCTCCTCATTCTGGCCTGAAGCCTTTAGTGAAGGCCCCACAAGCCCATTTTATGCAGGGAAGCTTACTAGAACTGCCTGGCCTCAATAGACTGCATTCCAAGTTCAATGTTCTAGAAATAATCTCTTCCTTACGTCAGCATTAGAGACCTCAGACTTCTCTTGGCAGAGCCCAGTTCAGTGGGCCAGACAACCCCATGTCAGAGAAGGGCCTTCCGGAGGCGGGTTCTACCCCATTCCTGCAAATCTTCTGTCTGTGAGGGGTAACGTCAGCCAGCACTCCGGCCCACACTAGCCTAAGCATCCTAGAGCCACTTAGGATGCCTAGGAAGGCTCGCACATTCCCTACATCCTCCCCTTACCGTCACCTCCCCAAAACCAAAAAGCCCACTGCCCACAAATTCAGTTCCTAGTGACCATCCCTCTGCTGGTATCGAGGCTGTAAATCTCCACAGCCAGAAAGCACTCATCTTTCTCCTGTGAAGCTGAGGGGGGCCTTTCTTCCCAGATTAGCAGTTCCACCTGCACAGCACCTCTTCACCAGGGCACCCTTACCCGCACCCCAGGCCAACAAATAGCAACAGCACCCGGCCACCTTTATCTGTGCTTCTGCACATCAAGAGCCCTAGTGGCGCCGTCCTTGGGGAGTTAAGCTGCTAACTCAAGGCAGAGCCTCACTAGTGGTTTGAATCCACTGGTGGCTGGAGCACGGGGAAAAACAAATAATATCCTCTTGTGTGACTTACAGGGTCTGAACACGCAGCTGTGAGCGGGGTTGGGGGAGAACAATGGATCTGTACAACTCAGAAAACACTTTGACTGAAGCTTACTCCTCCCAAGCTCTTTCACCCTTCCAGGCTTAGGGTAGAATGTATGCACCGTGGGGCTAGGTACTCAAAAGCCAAGGTGGCCTAGGAGTGAGCTGTGTTCTGGGGGCCTCTGTACGGGGAGCCCATTAGGGGCCTTGGAGCAGCCTTGGCCCTTCTCCTTCTCACCCCCTGCCCTAATTTCCCAAACAGACTTGCAGGCACCCCAGTTGTGCGAATTTTCTATTTATTTACTTGAGGGATTCTGACTCCAGTTACAGAAATCTGATGCTGCCACCAATTCCCACCTTATTTTCTCTGTCGTCTTTGGCACTGAACGGTTCTCTCTTTTTTTCCTTTCAATTCTAAATTCCTTTTTAACAACATAAGGGCTTGGGCTGCACGCAGATGAACTGAAAATGGGAAAAAGCGGAGCGTGTGGGAGGGAGCACGCTTCCTGGGGAGACCTGAAGGGAGAGGTCTATTCCATTTTCTCCCACGTAGTCTCACCCGCTGGGGCCCTTCGCAGGTTTTCCCGCCTCGGCAGGGCGGCCTGCTGTGGTGGCATGACCCAGTTTAGGTGATTCTGAGCCTCTGTTGCTCTCTTGTTTTTTCCTGTGCAAGGGGGTAGAGACAGCCAAGCCTGGAGAGCAGATCTTTCGGCCTGTGATAAACCCATCGCTTGGAGCAACTCATGTAACCCAGTGTGTTACATAGCAGCACACTTGCTGATGTTTTCTTCAAAATAGGTAAACAGAGAGAGAGTCTTGGATGCTTACAGGGTTATGAGGGGGGCTGCTAAACCAAAAGTGGGTGGTTGGAATCCTCCAGGCACCCGACAGGAGAAAAGTTGGGGCAATAGGCTCCACTCGGATTTACAGGCTCAGTGAAGCAGCTGGGTGAACTCGAACCAGCAAAGCTCTGAACCACGGACATCACCAGAACTCTTAGCTGTAGGTGAGCGTGTTCAAACCCCACTTTCCATTAGCACGACAGCATTTAACTGCTGGACTGTCACTTGTGCTGCTCAGGAAACTTGGTCTCTGATAAAAGAATCCAATGACCTTTGAATTTGGTACCAATTTCAGGGTGCTTAACCCATTACAGAAAAGGTAATCCTCCAGCTGCATTCTGCACGCTCCCACAATGCAGCCATTGCAGGGTTCGGGTCTCTGATATGACAAGTGTCTTCAAATGCCTTAGAAGTATGCCATCCTCCTCCTTGCTTGTTCTTGGTGGTGTAAAGGGCTCTGTCCAGGCAAAATCGACTCACAGCTGACGCCCCCGAGCATTTTCCAAGGCTGTACATTGCACAGGAGGAGACTGCCCATCTTTTTCCTGCAGCTGCTTGTGGATTCGAATTGACAGAGGAGCCTATACTAGGCCCAGAGATACATGCCGTTGAATCTCGAGATAACCATGTCACCAGCTGCCTGCAAACAGTTCTTTGATTGACCCGCTGACGATGACCTTCCTCCTCGGGGCCTGCACGCAGCAGAGGGTCTTGGCCAGTGTCAGAGGGAAAGGCGGCTCTGAGGACAGCAGCTCTGTGATGAGAGGGACTGTCGCTGGAGTAGGTCTCTGTCCTCCTCGCCCAGATGCCCCACCCTCCGCCTAGCGGCTGCTGTCACGCAGAGCTTAGGCCAAGGATTGTTTCGCTAATGCACTCAGCTTCTACCTCTTCATCTGACAAAAGGAATCGACCAAGTGATGAAAGATCTAAGTCCAAATCCACTCTGTGCCTCATCGCACAAATGCGCGCCTTTCCCAAGGCCCAGACGCCTCCTGGTGATTGACAGAGAGGAGGTTCTCGCCCACGCCCTGCTGAGGAACGTGGAAGGATGTCTGTCTGGGGAGATGCCAAACTACTCCCAGGGAGTAAAGAAAATGCAGAAACAGAGCTCCACCTGTAAGACCGCCTGGAAATACACACCCAGAAACCACACTCCTTAGGAAAAACTCCTCTTAGTGTTTTCATCAGGTCGAGAGGCCATCTCCTCTCACTGGGGTTGAGCCACAGTCGGCTCAATTGCTGACCCTCCAGCGTGTTTTCAGAGGCAGTAAATCAAAAGGTAAGAGATTACCTATCCATCTGTCTCCAGCGGAGCAGCTGGTGGATTCGAACCACGTGCTTTGGGGTCAGCCGCACAACTCCTTACCACTAGACCACCACAGCTCAGAACTAGAGCTAATTGCCATTGCTGTTTACCTCCAAGTCCGAACTGACCCATAGCTGACCCTCCAGCAGGTTTCCAGAGGCAGTAAATCGCACAAGAGGAAGTTGCCCATCTTTCTCCTGTTAAGTAGCTGGTGGATTCGAACCACATGTACGCCTCTGGGTTGACGATAAACCTTACCACTAAACCATCAAAACTCATAGTAGGGGTAACAGCTGTTCCTAAAACAATGTAGCTGAGCCCAGTGCACGTCATAAATAACTATTGAGTTTAAATGAATGATGCGTGTAGAAGTGAATAAACTTTTCCAAAGAAAAAGGTTTTCTTTCTCCGTTCCTTCAATCTTCTTACTCTGACCGGTCCTGTTGTTAGTGTCTTATAAGAAGAAGGAAAATGTAGGATATGACAGAATTAATAGTCCTAACTATGAAAGAAAAAGGTTAAGAGAAACTGTCTGGAGGAAAGAGAGAGAGAGGGAGGGGGGGGAGAGAGAAAGAGAACTGGGCCTTTATGATGTCAAGACCTGGATTTAATTCCCAGCCCTCCTGCACAGCCATCACTCTCGCCGCTCTTCTGTCATTAGAGTACATGGCAATGGTGTGAAGTGTCAGCAGAACACTCTGATTAAACGGAAATAGGGGGGAGGGGAACCAAAAAACTGGTAACTCAACTTCCGAAAACCAGTCTATGAAAACCCTGTGAATCAAAACACTCTGACCACCTTGTACATAGGGTCACCATCAGTGGGGAGTGGTTAACAACAGCAATGCTGGTTTAGAATACTTGTTCTCTATATTGTCTGTACCCTGACGTTCCCTGAGGAGCCTTTACAAAGCTGAAGCAGAAGGACCACCCCCAGAAATTCTGATGTGGCACGGCATGTGGCCTGAGTATTCAGAGTTTTCTTTTTAAAGATTTTAAATATCCTTCATACAATTCTAATCTGCTGCCTAAGCTCTAAGAAGGAGCTCTGGTGACCTAGTGGCAAGAAGCTGTGCTGCAATCCCGAAGGCACACAGTTCAAATCTACCAGCTGCTCCATGGGAGAATGATGGGCAATCTCCTCCCATGCAATTAACTGCCTCAGAAAATCCTCCAGAGGGTCAGCTATGGGTCAGTTCTGACTCCACAGTACACAACAACAACCTCCAAGCAGTTCTAAGGAACACTCATCTACAAAACATCAACCATCAAATTTCTGGAAACTAGCTAACAAGGAGGCATAAACTTGGCTCTGAATCCCATAGTAGCCACTGTGTGAAGAGGGAACGACAAACCAGCCCACAGGTGAGTGCATAAAGTCAAAGCAAACCACTGGCTTTAGAGGATGGTAAATCCTGAGAGAGCCTCCCTTACCCCAAAAAAGGAGTTGTCCTGGGATCCTAATGTAAAGGACAGGAAATGAAGCAATAAAGTGACATTCCCCAAGACTTTACAGAAACCCTCCATGAATATTCTTTTGTAAGTGTCGGAGTACAGTTACAGTCACTGATAAAAAGCTACTGAAAAAATAACCTAGAGAAGAGAAGTCATGGAGCCTTCATTCTCCCCCCACAAAGGCGGTCTATGCTGAGCATCCAGCGACATCTCAGCTGCGCTGTGACGCCATCCAGCCTTTCCATTGGCACAGGCAAGCGAGACGTCGTAATCAGGAAGTAACAGAAAGAAAAAATGGGCAGAGCTCATAACCAGAGCCCTGGAAGTAAAAGAAATAGAAGACCTTTAAATGTATAAAAAGCTGTTTGAGTTCACTCATAGTTACAATAAATCCAAATGTCAAATATACTGAGGTATCCAATCTTAGCATTCAGATTGGTAAATATTCAAGTTTTACAAGTCACACTATTGATGAAACTGTGGAGAAAGATATGTGTTGCTTATGGGAAAGCAAAATGGCCTGGCCTTTTCGGCAGGGAATTGGCAGTGCTACTTGGGGGTGTTGGGCTGCTAACTCAAAGGTCAGTAGTTTGAATTCACCAGTTTCTCCTTGGAAGAGAGACAGGAAGTCTCCTGTCATAAAGGTTTGTAGCCTCAGAAACTCAATAGAGCATCACTGAATCAGAATCAACTCAGCGTCACTAGATGCCCCTCTAATTACCTGTGTGTTTGTCCTTTGAAGGATTCCTGATGACTCAATGGTTAAGGAGTTGGCTGTCAACCCAAAGGTTGGTAGTTGAAACCCACCAACTGCTCCAAGGAGAAAAGATGCGGCAATGAGCTTCTATAACAATCCACAGCCTTGGAAACCATATGGACAGTTCCACTCTGTCCAGCAGAGTTGCTGTGAAT
>NW_006399761.1:26674086-26678491 GCF_000299155.1 Elephantulus edwardii | reverse complement strand
GCAATAAAAATCTAATAAGAAATGGTTAGAAAAGGTGAAGCCAGAGTGCTCTTCGAAGGCAAGGATGGTGAAGTTTTATCTCTCATACACTGGACATGTTGCTAGAAGAGGCAATTCCTTGAAAGAGACATCATGCTTAGAAGGTGCAGGGCCAACAAAAGAAAGGAAGATCCACAATGAGATGGATTGACACAGTAGCTGCAGCAATGAGCTGAAGGGTATCAGAGATTATAAGGATGGATAAGACAGGATTCAGATCTGTTGTTCCTAGGGTTGTTATGAGTCACATGCAACTTCACGGCATTTAACAATAATATCAAGGCATTGGGCATGTTTTTAGAAGGGGACTTTAAACTTGGAAAGATGGCAGGTCAGCGAAAGACAGAAAGAACCTCAATAAGACAGGCTAACACAGTGACTGTAAGAATGGACTCAAGTATATCAGAGATGGTGAGGATGGCACAGAATATGGCAGGATTCAATAGTCTGGCATGACAGCACATAATAACAACATAGGGATCAAGAAGAAAGAAAGGAGAAGAGAGAGAAATAGAAAACAGAACAAGACTTATAAACACATACATTTCTACATTTATAAAACTTCAGCCATGTAAAAGCTTTCCCATTAAATTAGAGAAAATAATGTAAAATTCTCTATAGGGAGTTGCTCTGCTGACCCAAAGGTGGTTTCTCTCTGGTGGTTTGACTTCATCAGTGGTTCCATTGGAGAAAGATGGACAATCTCCCCTTGTGTAATTTACAGCCACTGGAAACTCAGCTGTAAATTGGTTCTGAGTTAAGTAAATGAATGTAAAAGAATTATGTGATATTCAACATTGTATTGGAAGTACTTGCTAGTGGAAATACAGCAAGAGAAGGAAATAAGAGACAATCAGATTGGCAATGGTGAAACTGTTGCTTTATGCAGATGATATGAGCATCATTGAATCAGAATCAACTGAGCATCACTAGATGCCCCTCTAATTACCTGTGCGTTTATCCTTTGAAGGAGTCCTGATGACTCAATGGAAAACCCCAAGGACTCAACAGAAAAGCTTGTAAACCAATTTAGTAGAGTAGCAGGATACAAGATCAATATATAAAAGTCTGTGGGATTCCTGTCCAGTAACAAAGAAAACACAGAGAAGGAAAATAAGAAAGCAATACCATTTACAATAGCCAACTATAACTTGAAATACTTAATAATAAACCTAACTAGAGACACAAAAGACCTTTACAAAGAAAACTATGAAACACTTCTTCAAAAAACAATAAAAGATCAAAATAAATGGAAAAAAATGTTCCTTGTTCATGGATAGGAGGACTCAATAGTGAAAATGGCAATTCTACCAAAAGTAATTTACATGTTTAACAAAATCTCAATACAGATACCAAATTAATTATTCAAAGAGATAAAAAAGGCAATTGGCAAGTCTATTTGGAGAGGAAAGGAACCTCAAATAAGCAAAGCACTTCTGAAAAACAAACATGAAATGGGAGGCATAGCACTCTCTGATCTTAAAACATACTACACAGCTGTAATAACCAGAACAGCATGGTATTGGTGTAATTACAGGCACCTAGACCAATGGAACAGACTTGAGAACCTAGAAATTAACTCATCTATCTATGGCCAACTTATTTTCAACAAGAAAACAAAACCTATAAAATGGGGAAACTATAACTTCTTCAACAAAAGGTACTGACAAAACTGGACTATAACCTGCAGAAAGCTGAAGCAGGATCCACACTGTTGCCATACACAAAAATCAACTCAAGGTGAACCAGAGATCTAGGGGTAAAGCCCAAAACTGTAAAGGTCATAACAGACAAAGTAGAAACAAGCTCAGAAGGCCTAGCTCGTGGTATAAAAAGTATGACAAAGGCAGTTAGAAATACACAACCCAGGAGAGGATAAAATTGATGAATGGGACCTTCTAAAGATTATATACCTGTGTGCATCAAAAACTTTTCCAACAGGGTGAAAAGAAAACCTTCTGACTGGGAAAAAAAACATTTGGTAGTACTATCTCAAACAAGGGTCTCATAACAAAAGTTTACAAAAGAGTCCTACAGGGCCTCCAGAAGAAAAAGACTTAAAACCCAGTTACAAAATGAGTAAAAGACATGGAAAGACTTTTCAAAGACGAAGACATTAAAATGGCCAACATGAAGAAATGCTCAAAATCACTGGCAATCCGAGAGATGCAAATTAAAATCACATTGAGATACCATCTCACTCCAGTAGCAGTGGCAAAGTTAAACAGGACAGCAAGAAATAAATGTTAGAACCCTCATACACTGTTGGTGGGATTGTAAAATGGTACAACCACTCTGGAGGGCAGTTTGGTGTTTCCTCCAAAAGATGAACATAGAAATTCCATGACTCAGCTATTCCACTGCTAGAAATATTCCCCAAGAAAATTAGAAATGAGACACAAGTGGAGATTTGTACACCATTGTTCATAGCTGCATTATTCACCATTGCAAGAACATGGAAACAGCCCAAATGTCCAACCACAATCAAAAGGATTAAGAAATTGTGGTACATTCACATGATGGAATACTACACAGCACTCAGGAGCAATGATTTCAAAAATTACCACATAACTTGGGAAAGTCTGGAGAGCATTATGTTGAGTGAACTAACTCAGTCTTATAAGGACAAATATTGTATAAGACCATTATTGTGAAAGTAGAAAGATAATTACTAAAATGTGTGTGACGATCTAAGGGGGGCATAGGGCACAGAGAGGTAAAGCTGGATGGCGGGACATCTTAGGGTCTCACAATTTGGTGGGTGAAGAGAAAAGTGGGCAAAGGAAATGGGAAAGATCCAACAGGGATCTCGAAAGAGGGGGTTATAGTGGACATAGTTCTATGTTGATTCATTTTATAAAACAAATTCAATGGGAGCTCTGGTGGCCTAGTGGCAAGAAGCTGCAATGCAATCCCAAAGGCATGAGGTTCTAATCCACCAGACTCTCCACTGGAGAAGGAGAGGTAATCTCCTGTGCCAGTCGGATCAAATTCAACAGTATACAACAAGAAGAAAAACAAACAAACAAACAAAAACCCAGAAAAAAAACCCACCCAATATGAATGGGAATGATTGTATGAAACACAATGTGAATGAAGGATAGCATGAAACATACTGCATACAAACTTTGTAAGCAAACCAATTTAAAAGAATTTTTTAAAAAAATAATAAGAACTATATGAGGTCTGAAGTCTCTCAACAACTAGTAAGTGGCAGTGGCAGTGTTTACTACTCATAGCTTTGAACTCAAGCTGTCCATTCCCAAGTCCATGTTCTTGACATCCTAATCCTCCCTGCCTCAAACAACATTCAGAGTATAATGCCTCTCCTGTTACCAGCCAGCTTACAGAATTGACTACAGCAATAGGATGTTTCTCTATCTATCTCTCTCTGCTTTGTCCAAGAGTGGTCGTAGATGAGGAGAAGATGGGAAGGTATGGGAGGATGGTTTCCAGACATTTAATTCATGTTTATAGTTTGTTTTATTTGTATGTGGAGAGGTGCCTCTAACAAAGACAAGTTGGGTAAATATAAATTTATCGTCCTTGGTGATTCAAACATTTAGAGTTCATCCATTTAGGGTGAGTTGTGAGATATAAGCTCTCCAACAAATAATAGCACACTCTTAACACATTAGACCCATTGCCTAGTTTATGGTCTTGTCTCAGCTTATGTTAAGAAAAGGACTTTTCTTACCAATTCAAAACAAGAATGCTTTTCTACACTGAAAAGAAATTTCAAGCAAAATCTAGAACTTTACTGCTTGTCTACTCTGGTTTGGAATGGTATGTCTTTAGAAAGCTTTTTAAAAAGAAGAGGAAGGTAATTTTCTACCCTCAACTTCTTTCCTCAAGTTTAAATCCAGCCCAAAGTTGCCTTAGAAGGTGTTTAGAAGAATCAGGTTCAACATCTCAAGCACAGAGGTAGCACTGTGCTCATTGGATGCAGCTGACTGGATATGTTTGTGGATGATGTTCCATTAGACCAGCATATCTTTGAAGACGTAGACAGTGGGGGACCAGGGTGTCACTGACCTTGACAAAGCCCAACTACTTTCTGTGGCATCACTTCCTACCTTACAGTGGGATTCTGCCTAAGATTAATGAGTCTCCCTTCCTTTCTCGAAGGATAGGAAATGGAACTATCTCCCTTCTCCCTCCTGAACACAGGCCAGCTATATATTTGCTTATCTTCCACATGTGGATGGGGGAAAATAACTATTCCAAGCAGAATTACTATTATAAAAGGAGTCAGATTCTAGGCATTGGATTTCGACTTCAAATTTGTACTGTCAAGCTCTTTTTGATAAAAGATTATAAAATGAGAGACTATTGTCATCAGTAGTCTTTCAGTCTCCCTTTTTTT
>NW_006399761.1:26645423-26673981 GCF_000299155.1 Elephantulus edwardii | reverse complement strand
AAAAATAATAATTATATTCATTTTCTAATTAATAATACCTTATAGTCATTATTATTCCCCTTTCTCTATATTAACCTGTTGTTTTTAGTTGTCACTGGTTGACTGACTTACAGCAACCCTGTGAACAACAAATCAGAGTCCTGCCCTGTCCTGCTCCATTCCCACCACCATCACGCATCAGTATGTTGTTGAAGTCACCGTGTTGGTCTGTCTCGTTGAGGGTCTTCCTTTCTTCACAGACCCCCTACCTTTCCCAGCATGATGTCTTCATCCTTGTCACTGAGGATTATTATTAATATAACAGTACTAGATTCATTCCAACTACAAGTTGAATGTCTACTGTAGAGTAGGGTGGTGAGAGCAAAGAGAACCAACTCCTGAATCAACGAGGCTAACAAAGAATGGTGAATACTGCAGCTGAGGAGGATGTACTGAGAGAGGAAAGGTGGGGTGCTATGGGAAGACCAGAGAAGATTCCTCAGGGAGGTGATGACAAATGTTAGAAGCTGCCTCGGAGTTAGCGAGACACTGGTCTCATGTTCAAAGTTCTATACTTCAAAATGCCTCCAAGGCCAGGCAGCTCTAGACTACATCTAATCTCCCTCGAAATTTACCTCTCTCTGCATTTCAGAAAATCTACCATGTAGACAGAATCTAGCACAGTTCTAGGTACGCAAAAATTGCTCAATAGAAAATGTGATGAATATTCTAAGTGACCAGACTATAATATGGTTAAGACTATACATACCTTTTGGCCTTTAGAGAGATCTGGAACTGGGCCAGAACTAATATTCTACACTGGGGAAGACAGGAGTTAATTTTTAAACACTGTCCCAACTAAAAGCTTCTGAATATTTTCTACCATCCTCTGGTTCTATCTTCACCATAGCCCCAAACAACATGTAGTTACATGCATACATTAGATCATTTCATTCTACAAGTCAGGTACTGTCATTGACTACTTCTTAAACAGTAAGGGAAAATTTCGTAGACATGTATTGTTCTTATGTTTATTATGAGTTACCTGCATACAATAGCTCTGAATTCTATCCTGAGCCAATCTCATCATCTCAGATAGACATAATCTCATTTCTCCAGTCACTGAGTTAATCCATCTCAGCCTGGGTCTTCCTCTCCTGCACTGACCCTCCACTCTTCCAAGCATGATGTCCTTGGAGACAAGGACTCATCTCTCCTGGCCACATGCCCAAAGTATGGAGACAGAGCTTCAAAATCCTTGCCTCCAGGGAGTAGCTTGGTTTCACCTTCTCCAGGACAGATCTGTTTGGTTTCCTAGCAGTCCATGGTATGTTCAACAAGTTTCTCCAGCACCACAATTTAAAGATATTAAATCTTCTTCTGTCGTCCTTAGTCACTGTCCAGCTCTCTGGCACACAGCAAGTAATTGTGAAGGCCATGGCCTGAATCAAGAACACCTTAGTCTCCAGATTGAGATTCAAACCCAGGGAGCCTGAGTCTTGAGCCTATATCCTTAAACTATAAAACAATTGCTAAGTCCTAACTATCTGTGATCTCTGGTGGCTTAGTGGTAAAAAGCTGCACTGTGAACCCAAAGGCTCACAGTTCAAACCCACTAGCTGCTCCAAGGAAGAAAAATAAGCACTGTCCTCTCTCCTGTGATTTACAGCCCCTGAAAACCTGGTGGAGGTTCAGCTATGAGTTGGTTCCAACTTGTTAGTACTCAACAGCAACTGTCTGTAGTGATGAAGAGTAGAACATTCAAGATGTCAGACTGGAATCTCAGCTTCACGACTTAGTTAGTGAAATGATGTTAGGCTAGTTACTAAGGAGCCCCGGGTAAACACACAGTTGCTTGCAAAAACGCTGATGGTTTGAACCCATTGAGAAACCCCGTGGAAGAAAGACCAGACCTGGGGACCTACTCTCGTAAAGGATCACAGCCTAGGACACCCTGCTGCGGCTGTGCTGTCCTGTCACCGGGGCTCCATAAATTGGAATCAACGAAATTCTCTCTAACCCAGCACAAAAACAGGCACACTACTTAAACTCACCAAGTCTCAGCTTCCTCATCTGTAAAATGGAACCAGTAAGAGAACCTGTTGCTAGGTTTGTGAAAGAATAAATGGTGCTGATTTGCATGCAAAGCACGTGTCACAGAGCCTATCATTTTGTAACCACACAAATTTGTTCAAAAATATTAGTTCTTGCTATTAGCACGTATTTGCAAGCTTTTCTATCCTGCTCCCCACCCCCACCCTGTGTAATTGAGGGTAAGGTCAAACGCAGTGATCTTTCTCCTCAGACACCCAGCACAGCACTTTCTAAGCTGCAGGCACTTGGAAAATGTTTGTTGATTGGGTAGTTCACTTTCTTTTTCTCTGTTTTAAAGGCTGCAGTAAGGACCGCCTCGATTTTGACACATAATATTCTCTTCTTCCTAAATTCCATTCCTTAACATTTGACAGGAAATTATCAAGTGTCTAAAGAGATCATTTTCAAATGCTTAAATTAGCAGACTTGTTTGATTCCTCTCTGGAAAATGAGTGAAAATAGGCCTCACTGCCTCTCTCCAGCCCTCTTGCTCTCTCACTGACAGGTTAAGAAAGATTCCCTTCACAGATCCAGCGTCTGGGGATGCAGGCTCGCAAAGCGAAAAAGCGTCAGTGTGGGAGGGCGGAGGGCTTCTTTACTTTATATAACAGTAGGTCTCTCACTAGAGTCCAGTCAGATTACACTCAAAGCTGGCCCTCCAGTAGATTTTTTGGAGACTATAAAAAATATGAAAGGAGATCGCCTTTCTTTCAAGGAGCATTTGGTGGATTCGAACCACCAGCGACGCACTGCCTTTGGGTCAGCAGTGTAAATACCTACGGACTATGACATACTGTTGTTGTTGTTGTTGTTATGCGCCATCACATAACATGCAGTCACACGTTAGTCGCCTGTGGCTCATAGCAACACTATGTACAACAGCTCTGACCCTGCCCCATCCTGAGCCCGTCTCACTGACTCTGACACACCTAATGCCATTGCCCCAGTCACTGTATCAATTCAGCTCATCCAGGGTCTTCCTCTCCTGCGCCGTCCCTCCATCCTTCTGAGCATGATGTCCTTCTCCACGGAGAGGTCCCGCCTGGCCACATGCCCAACATATATGTGAGATGGAGCTTCACGAGAACTCACTAAATAAATTGGATAGTGTCTTGAAATGTCAATGTTTCCGTCTAGCATCGGTGTCATGAAGAGAAGTCTGGGTTTCAGTTGTGCTGAAAAACTGTAGCTCATGAGGAAATTTTAAAGCCATATTTTAAGGCTTGTGCCTCATAGCATACTCTCACAGACCACAGACTCAGTACTCTCTTGTTTGCTCAGAACACCTGTAATAATGCGTTTCTCTTGACCTACACACGCCCTCCCTCCTGGAGGGCACACATCTCATGCCCAGCACTCCACTCTGTGCTAGGCAGCATCGCTGGCTTGCCTCAAAAATCTCCCCTCAGCCTCTCCCCGCTGCTGGCTCATTAGGCCAATCCTGAACACCCAGAGTCCTAATTAATCCAGGAGAGGCAATGGCTGTGAAGTATCTTACAGGTTTCCCTCGTCATTTAAGAGAGGAGGTGGGCGAGAAAATGAAAAATGAGACACAGAGATTTGTACACCAATGTTCATAGCAGCATTATTTGCCATTGCAAGAACATGGAAACAGCCCATGTGTCCAACTACAATCGAGTGGACTGAGAAATTGTACATTTGCATGATGGAACACTATGCAGCACACAGGTACAATGATTTTGTAAACGACGACCTAACTTGGGAGGGACTGGAGAGCATTATGCTGAGTGAACTCAGTCCCATAAGGAAAATACTGTATGAGTGTATTATTGTAGAAGTAGAAAGATAACTACGAAAAGGTGTATGAGGCTCCAAGGAGGGTAGAGTTGGAGCAGAAGGGTGAGGATGAACAGGGAGATAATCATAGGGTCTCACAATTTGAAGGATAGAGGGAAAGTTGGGTGAAGGAAATGGGAAAGATCTGGTGTGAAAAACAATGTACACAAATTTTGTAAGCAAACCAATATAAAATAAGTATTTTTTTAAAAGGGAATGGAGTTCTTTCTAAACTTTTCTTTGGCTCTCACTACCTGTTGTTGTTGTTATGTGCCGTCGAGTCGCTTGCGACTCATAGCAACCCTCTGTACAACAGCCCTAAACTCTGCTCTGTCTTGTGCCAATCACACTGTCTCTGACACTCCCATCCCAATTATCCCAGTCACTGAATCAATCCACCTCACAGAGGGCCTTCCTCTCCTGCGCCGTCCCTCCACCCTCCCAAGCATGGTGTCCCTCTCCAAGGACCAGTCTCTCCTCACAACATGTCCAAAGTATGTTAGATGGAGCCTCAGAATCCTTGCTTCCAAGGAGCCACCCGGTTTAACCCTTTCCAGGACAAATCTGTTTGTTTTCCTAGCAGTCCATGGTATTCTCAATACTGCTAAATAATAATAAATCAAATCAAAACTCATCCTTAGCCGTATGGAGGGAGGGATGGCATTCGTGAGTCACTCTCAACTCCCACTTGAGTCATCACTAATTGATGAGCTCCTTCTTAAAAATGAGAGTGAGCAGGAGCAAGGGTCAGGCAGAACAAACCAGGATCTGTGACTGGAAGGGAGCAGGTGGCATAAGAAAACATCGGTGACAAAGTGCCAAGGATACACAACGCCTAGGAAACCTGCACATTGAAAACCCAGAGCCCCAGACGCCAGGTACCATGTGGGGCAAAAGAGTTCATGTTCACATCAGTTCATGTTTATCGAGTGTCTGCTACATGCCCAGGATGGTGCCTAGTGCTTCCACATACATGATCTGACAACCACCTTGTCCTCACTCACGGAAGACTAAGGCTCTGGGGATTTGAGTGGGAGAGTTTGGGGAAATAAGCATCATTGAGCAAGTTCAAGTCCAAGTGTTGAGATCTGCCACATTCCAGGAACAGCAGGGTCTGACTGTTCGCCCCAGTCCACCTGGAAGCTGGCCCAGCAGGAGCACCCGCTGCACATTCAGCCTGACTCTTCCTAACTCTGCCTTTAAATTGGCAGCCGTTTCCTATTGTGCTTTCTAAGTGTATCTTGGAGAGCGGGAGAAAGAGAATATATGGGTCAATATAAGCAGGCTCTTAAAAGCTTATACTTTATCATTGTAATAATCATAATATATTTTACTTTACAGCCACTCATAACCGAAGCCTCTGGGCACCCTAAAAAGAATGGCTAAAAGAAAAAAGGAAATTATATTAAACAAAGGAAATATGACTATAAAACCCCAATAGCCAGGGAACTAAATGAACAACATAAAACCTACAAACAACAAAACTACAATGAAGCCGAGAGGGAAAAAACCTTTTCACGAGCTTTACCCTGAAGGATTCCACGCTGTGAGATCACATCTGTTTAAAGCACCATAATTTATCGATATGACATCCAACCAGGAACCTGCCATTGTAAACCTTTCCCGCAGAACCTCTCAAAAAGCTAACCAGGTGGTCGGGGAGGGGGGCCGGGGGTAAGGGTGGTGGTCTGTAGCACGTAACCAGGGCAACCAGTGGCTTTAAAATTTTATGTTCAGATACATTTATGTGTAATTCCAAATTTTGGTTCTGAGATGCAGAAATCAGTTTATTCCACGGATAAGCAGAATTTACAAACAGGGCTTTCTTTCTTTTTTCTTTTGCTTTTTTTTTTGGCAGTGTTATTTTCTCCATTATATTTCATCCATTATTACTCACTGATGACTTCTCACGCTGCTGAATTAAATGGAGCATTTTCCAGAATGGAGCCTCTTTTAAATTAGCCACTGAGTCCTAGATCCTAGGAAAGATTTTGAGGAGGGTAAAACCCCTTTTTCTTTATAAAGCAACTGAGCAATTGAGCCTATCTTCCCATTCTGATGTTGCAGACCTTTCAAAAACAGCAGCTTCTTCTGTTGACTCACGGTGGCACCATAAACATTTGTTTAGGAACCCCTATGATGGCCTTATTCATCTTTGTGAGGGCAGTATTTCCCCAAGTAATTGCTTAACACGCCCCTCCATGCTCTCCCATTAAATATCGGAAGTGAAACCTGCTTGAGGAAACAGTCTTTGAAAGATTTGTGGAATTAGGGCAGCCCAAAGGTTTGCACAACTATTTGGATGGCAAAACAAAATAAAATATTAAAATATTGCCAGTAACCCTGTGCCTGTCTAAAAGTATTTCTCAAAAAAATTGTTCATTTTGGAGTACCTTCTAAGCAATTATAGGTCTGGCCCCGGAATTTGGACAAGCGTGTCAAAACCAAGGACCTGGGACTTAATCTTCGTTTTCTAGTGTTGCAGTAACAAAATAACTCAAGCGGGTAACTTTAAAGGACAGATATTTATTTCCTCAAAGTTCTGAAGGCTACAAGTTCAAATTCATGACACTAGCTCAGTAAAGAGTCACACTGTTAACCCAAAAGTTACACCTCTCTGGCGGTTCAAGTCCATCATGCACTCTTGAGGAAGAAGAGGGGCATTTCTAGCCTTGTGGAGGGTCCACTTCAAGTCAGTTCCAAGGCCATGACAATGAGCTTGAGGGGTTTTGAGTTGGCTCTAAGAAAAATTCCTTCTTTGTCTCATTCAACATCTCCTACCTGCTGTTGTGCCTGCTGGCATCCTTTCCACATGACTCTGCCCCTGTGTGAATGTGCCTCTTTTTTCTCCCTTCTCACTGTGCTTTACTCAAAAAGGCTTAGACCCAGGACACACCCTACACGGGTATGAGCTCATTAGCATAACAAAAGGGAAAATCTCATTTTCCAACAGAGTGCCATTCCCAGGTACAAAGACATCAACATTTCTTTACCAAGAAAAACAAACCACTGGGATCATGTTAATCCTCATTCATGGCATTTCTCCTCTGGGCTTCTGAGGGTGTAAATCTTAACAGAAGGAGACGACCTCATCTTCTCCCTGGGGCAGTGGTTGGGCTTGGCTTCAAGCTGTCAACCTCCCTGCTGACATCCCAATGCTTACCCATTCCAACAGGGCTCCTTAGAATAAGAAGTGCACCAGTCAATCCATAACAAACCTTAAAGAACTTCAAGAGTGAAGCAAGACGGAGAACAGTGAGGGAGTGTTAGGGTCACAATTAGGTGAGCCTAACAAAATGAATTCATGTAAGCCAACAGGAGGTAAAGATCAAGGAAAGTAGCTAAGACCCATCAAAACCAGAGAACCAAGAACAATGAACTTAAGACCCTCAGTTCTGACATGTGTAGAGTATTAGGCACACAAGTGGCATCAAGGATGACAAACTGGAACCGTCCACTCCATGACATATCCCATTTGCCCAGACTCAAGCCCAGAGCTATGTCCAAATCTGGGAGCCAGCCAGCTACATGAATCCATGCCACACATGGCTAAGTGTCTTTATCTCTTTCCTAACATCTCGGTCTCTGGGATATATGTTTTCTAATGAACTATCTTTGTTTTCACTTTCACTCTCGTCACCTCACCCTTTCCTCTCTAACTGCTTTATCTAACAAAGCCTTGGCCCACACCGGGATTATCTTCAAGCCAAAACCAGAGGAGTCATCCACGGCAAACCTCTCGTCGTCTTTCACCTGGTTCAGTTCTTTGTCTGGGCATGGGAGGCCAACGCTGGGTGTTCAAGAAGATGACATTGCACTCTTTCTCTAGTGCGACAGCTGTTGATGATTTGCAAAACCATGCTGATTTGCAAGACCACGTGTCTGCAGTTAAGGTAGCCAGAGACCAGAGCTGGCTAACTGTAACGAATTAAAAGGGGGGGCAGGGGGGAAGGTGCCAACTTTTAGGCTAACACCGCAGGCCAAACTCAGAGAAACCAGTGCCCTCTCTTGGAATAACTAAAGGTACCATTTACCTTACCCCTTGCTTGGATAGGTATTGAGCAAATGTCAAAAATTGGCTCAGAACCTCTCTGAAAATGGACCCTATAAGGCTCAGACAGGTAAAGTGGGATTGCAGAGGGAGCTAGGGCCGTGCTGTGGTAAGCTGAAAACCTGACCAGTCAGGAGGATTAAGTTCTCGGCCTCGGCATAGTTTACCACTCACCACATTCCCACCGGGTGTAACACAAGCTCCACCGCACCAGCCACAGCTTATGATGTCTGGAACACTACCACAAGAGGACGATGCCTCTCCTCTTCATCACGACACATGACTTTGGATTCTTGTTGGTTGGAACAGCTCACATAGACCAAGGGAATTCAGGACATGGACAGACCACTGTCCTCATCAATTTTGATTACTGTTCAGAAACGGTTGATTCAAAGATAGTGCACGTCTATGGGTCTTGCTGGCAATACCACAAAGGCATCTTCATTCCTCTACACAGAAGAGATAAAGGAATCTATCAGCATGTGCCTCAAAGAGAAGAGGAAATAAAAGGACCTAAGGTTGCCTAGTGCCTAACACGGGCTTTTTAACTCTAGATGTAACACTGGAGTCAAAACAACATTTTATTTAAAAGTGGGATACTTTTACCATGGACTGCCAAGAAAACAAACAGATTCATCCTGGAGAGGGTTAAACCAGGCTACTTCTGAGAGGCAAGGATTCTGAGGCTTCATCTGACATACTTTGGACATGTTGTAAGAAGGGACAGGTCCTTGGAGAGGGACATCATGCTGGGTATAGTAGAGGGACAGCACAGGAGGGCAAGACCCTCTATGAGGTGGATTGATTCAGTGACTGGGGCAATCGGGATGGTGTGTCAGAGGCAATGTGATTGACACAGGATAGAGCAGGGTTTAGGGCTGTTGTACATAGGGTCGCTATGAGTCGCAAACGACTCAACAGCACATAACAACAACAACAACAACAGGATATTCATGTCTTCAACTGCTTTTTTAAAAAATCGAGTTTGGCCAGCTCATCAAAGCAGTAAAACTTCAGGGAGAGATCAACTGAATCATCATGGCCAATCTAAGTGGGGGAAAAAATTCAAGCACTTAGGTAAAATTGAAAATAATCTGGTACATAAATAAACAGAATACAATTCAAGCTCAGTTTCCTATGTTTAGCAAAGCAATGGAGAAGAGTTAGCAAGGCTTAGTTAGCATGGAAAGCTTTCAGGCTGATTTCCCTCTTTTGTTTGCCCGTTTTACACGAGTCAACCCCAGATGAAGCCTGCCGCTGGAAAAGGGTGCACAGGGCAGGCAGAGGGGCTGGCCACGGAGCAGTCAGAACTCACTCCTTGCAGAACTCAAACTCCATACACATTTTTTAAATCAGGAATTTAAACCAAATTAAATATCAATTCACTTGGGGGAAATATGTATGTGGGAATTATTTTCCTTTCCATTTTAGCTGTACAACCAAACAGAGTCTGTTCCTATGCAGTGTGACTCAGTCAGCATCCTTTGGAAAAAAGTTGGAGTTCAATTTACGGGTGTGCATGGGTGTGTATTTGTGCATGGGTGTGTGGATTTAAAAGCAGCATGTGGGCTTAGCCAGCTAATGCTGGAAGGTTTGGGTTGGTGTTTTTTTTCTCTCTCCTTTTTCATGTGTATGGATCAGCTCAAGATCTGTTTTAAGCACCAAGTTACTGGCGGATTATTATTTTTAGAATTTATATTCTTTCTAATCCACTAATCCGTTTCAGAGGGAAAGTCCAGGTTGTCAGCCCAACATGCAAGAAAACCTCAAGGAAGCAACAAGGAGAAAAATAGGAGACAATAGACAAATAACCGTGGGATATATTGTGCAGCTTTTGTGAAGCTTGAAATGTGCCAAGTTGGAAACAGGAGAGAGAGGTTTGTGATATTCCACTGGAACATATTGTCACAGCTATAGGCAGCCCACGTTCACCGGAGTTGCCAATTATTCCCCAGTCCCCATTTTTTTCCTTTAGATTGATCTCCTGCTTGAGGCTGTTTCACACCCGTGACTCTGGAAGCTTCCCTCGTGGCATGTTGGCTAATTAAGAGCAAACTCCATCTCTTGATGAAATAATGCTGCCACTGAAAAGGAATTCTACTTTTTTTTTTTTAATTCTTAATCAGGCTGGAAAGAGCAGTAATCTAACACTTGTATTAAGCATAGGAAAAAGGTCTATAGCTGGCAATTAGCAATGATGAAAAGGACAGCGATTTAAAGCATGTTGCGGTGACATTTTTATCAAACTAAATGAGTTTGCGAGGCCCACCAGCTGCATATGCTTATTGTCATTTACTGTTTGGACAGCAACACATCAGCCACCAAGTATCAGGAGGTGCCGAATTTAATAAGTCATTTTGACACTGGTGTGAAACGAGCAGATCAGCATTCTGAGGAATGTGTTCACACTCCGAGCAGACAGGCAGACATTCGAAGCATGCGAGGTGACACCAATCAACAGGAAGAAATGATGGAAGCCAGGCTAGGGAGCAGGCAGCAGCGTGGGGCGGTGGCAGGGCAGCTCAGAGGCACACCGCTGTGGGGAAAGCGCACACACACACACACACACACACACACACACACACACTCCCCGCTCGCACTCTGAACCTGCTATTTTTCGGTTGAGCTAGACAGAGGAGCTCAAAGCAGTAAAAACTGTTTCAGAAACACGAGGACATGGATTTGTTTCTAGCCACTGTACATTTTCATTCATTATTTTAAAAACCTAGAGTTTCCCTTCCCTGTGGCACAACCACTAGAAGCAGCTGATAGAACTTCAGATTTATTCCTTAGTTTATTATTTTTTTAAATTATTATTGGCTCCCCTAGTGTGTGAAACAGGGCATCGCATTTAAAGAAGCAAACAAACAAACCCTCCACATGCAGGGGACACAAAGGTTTCGGTTGACCCTTTTCACCTCATACCGGTTCCCTAAGCTGATCGCCTTACTGGGATGAGAGAAGTTAGCATGACTTGGTTTTGATTTACAGTGGGGGATGAGGGTGCATGTTGTTTTCCGAACTCTTGCTTGGAATATGAGCTGTGGAATGACATTCTGATAATCCCAGGAGCTATTTATGTCGAGGGAGAGCTCAGATACCAAGGTCTCCAACGTGTATCTGGCATCTGAGTTAAAATGCGCCAGATAGTCGATTGCCAATTACCTCTTAAAACATGCAGGTGTAATTTACAGCCTAACAAAGGTGACTAGTAATTGGCTCACAGCTTCAGAAGTTTCTAATGCCATCTAGTGGAAATGGTAAATTTGATCACTTACACGTGAAAGCAGAGCTCCAAACCCCAGATAAGATGTCGTTAAGCCTCACATATTCAGAACTTAGCACAGGGGTACAGTCTCAGAGATATCTTAAAACATGTGCTATGGGGACTTAGACTGTGCCTTGGAAAAGAAATCTTTCCCAGAATGCCCTGGGAAGCCTGCCCACTGCTGTGAGATGATTATTAACACCACCCCACACCTCGCCCATGACTGGAGAAACACTTTCCTTTTCTTACCTCCTAGGCTCTAAGACTCTGATTGTTGTTAGGTGCCAACGAGTTGAGCACAACTCATAGTGACCCTATGAACAAAAGATCTGCACCCTGTTCTGTCCTGCGCCATCCTTATACTTCCTGACATGCAAGAGCTCATTGCAGCAGTCACCATGTCAATCCACTTGGTTGAGGGTCTTCTTCTCCTTCCCCAACCCTCCACCCTTCCCAAGGAATAGCACACCTTCTAGCAACATGGACAAAGTATGTGAGGCAAAACCTCATCATTCTTGTCTCCAAAGAGCACTCCAGCTGCATCATCTCCAAGAAATACCTGTTCATTCTCTTGGCTGTCCATGGCCCAGACTCTGGTAGGAAGATTGAATTATTTAATAAGATCTAGAATAGTTCTGAAGTAAATGTTCTACTGGTTTTAATCTCAAAAGTATTCAAAGCTAAATTTCTTTTGCTAGTGCAGTCCTAGCAGCAATTCAATTTTCACTGAATGCTCTGTAGATTTCTCTCCAATCCTGTCCAGTTAGAACCACTCACAGCTGACCCTCCGTAGGGTCTTCAGAGGCTATAAACTGCACAGGAAGAGATCATCCACCTTTTTTATCCAGATGTCAGTAGCGAATTCTAACCACCAGAGAGGGGTCCCTTTGGGTGAACAGCGCTGCTCCCGGTGGGTTGCACCTTCAGAGCCCCCTGAATGGAGTAGTGAACAGTAGTATAAGGGACAATGAGACTGTGTTTCCATTCAAGATACTAAACAGTCCCGAAGTGATGAAGCATGAATTCAAAAGGCCTAAAAGAATTGCAAAACAAGAATAAGGGTGCTATTTTTCTTTTACCTAAGAAAACAGCCAAGTAATTATATAGTGTTCCACTCTATCATCTCAAAAAATAGTCATATGAAATCACTGTGGAATCACTCAGGAACCCTGAGTCCTATAGCAAATTATTACGACCCCAGAGCCACTTATATCACCATCCAGAACATCAGTTTCCTCAGCCATCAAATGAATTAGGTTGACCTGATGTTAACATAAAAGTCTTTCTCCCCTAAAATGACAGAGCTTAAAGTTTAAGCTTTCCATTTTATTGTTATTCATTTTAGACAAAAGTCTTCATTTCATTGTGGGTTTTTTATTAAAATAACCATTAAAATCCTTTTATTAGTGTGAATTTTGAAGTGAACTTGCAGTATTTTGCCCACTACTAGTTTAATAAAAGAACCTATTTGTAAGAGAAAAGCTACAGTTTAAATAAACTCTGATTCTGGAGTTTAAAAACGAAAGTATACCCTTTTTACATTTTAGCATCATTATAAAATTTTTTTTTGTTTTTTTGTTTTCCTTTTTTCTGGTAGGGAAGAGATAGTGGCTCAAACAGATTGAAACTTTAAACAAAAAACAAGGTGAAGAAAAGAAGGAAATATGATTTGTAACTCTAGCTTCCAAATACAGACAATAATTAATGCTGTGGTATTCCTCTCTCAAATTTTACTTCTAAGAAAATAAGTTACATTTGATATATAAGAATTATATATATTTTTAAAAAAGAATTACATATATTGATTTTCATAATAGCACTGAGATTTCATGACAATTAAAATAATAGTTTCTTAATAAAATTTGTCTCCACCTACAAATAAATACATAAGGAAATTAAAATAATTCGTAGTCTCACCACCCAGGGATATTGGCATTTACTATTTCATTTCTTTAAAGTTCTCTTTTCTGCGTAGTCGAACGCAGTTAAGATTACATTATAAATTCTTAAGTATAATTAACCAAAGAATCATTCACAAGTCCCACTGCAAAGATGTTATAAAGAGGGTCTTAATCACAGATCATATCTACCACTGACAGTTTATTCATTTTTCATAATTTGGGGAAGAAAAACCCTATATGCTCAGGTCATTAAAAATTAGTTCTAAGAGAAAGAAAATTATTACTCAAGTTCCTTGGCAGTGAAAGGTAGCTATATTGTTAAATAGTAATACATTTTAGCTGTTGTTGTTGTGTACCGTATAGTAGGAAGTGAGCCGTAGCTGACCCTCCAGTGGGTTTTCAGAGGCAGTTAATCTCACAGGATGAGATGGCCCATCCTTCTCCCACAGAGCAGCTGGTAGCCTCGAACTGCATGACCTCAGGATTGCAACTCAGCCTCTTGCCACTAGGCCACCAGAGCTCCCGAGAGAAGAAATAAATTGTTTTCTGGGTTTAGTAATTCTAAAAACACAATGTTCCTATCCTTTAATTATTACAGTCATTGTGTTAAATTAGAAAGACTTGTTAATTTTTCTTAAATACAAACTTAAAACACAACTTGCATTTAAGAAACAAGGGATTCCATCTGAACCACAAAATAAAGAATATGGCATTAAAAATCTCACATTTTCTGATACAAAAATATAGTGGCAAAAACCAACCATAAGAACCAGCAGAATAAATCAGTATAAAATAAAATAAAAATAAAAAAAAAAAGAACCAACAGAAACATTACAGACCCCAGCTTCACCGTGGGTCATAAATCCATTTGAAAATGTCTAACACAATTAGATTCCTGAGTGCAGAACGTAAACTGAGTAAGGAAATATTTACAAACTTTCATGTCATAGCTTCAACATTACCCTTTCCTCTTCAGTTCTTGATATAAAATTTTAAATACTTCTTTCAGGTTTTTACAACTTGGCATATTGTGGGATTTTTAGCATCATTTTTAGGTTTCAGATTTTTTTCCAAAAGAAGACAATCCTTTTGTTGCAACATTCTCAAACTCATGACATTCAAAGCTCTTGGATCTCCATGGCATTTAGAACTTGTTATCAGGAAATTGGGGGACCAGTTTGGTTTTGGGGGTTTTTGGGCCTTTAGAATCTGTTTTGGTGTTTTTTTAAACCTAGATATTTAAGGATCCTTTATTTAACCTTAGTGGTGCAGTTAGGTGCTTCACTGTGAACTGAAAAGCTGGCAGTTCAAATCCACGCAACTCCATGGAAGAAAGACCACAGACCTGTTAAAAGTCCCAGCCTAGTGCTCGCTTCGGCAGCACATATACTAAAATTGGAATGATACAGAGAAGATTAGCATGGCCCCTGCACAAGGAAGACACACAAATTCGTGAAGCGTTCCATATTTTTAAAAAAAATTAAATTAAAAAAAGTCTCAGCCTAGAAAACCCCAGGGGGAAGTCCTGCTCTGTCCTATGGGGTCACAGTGATCATATGGGGTCACCGTGAGTCAACTCAGAGGGGCCTGAGATCAGCCTGGCACAGAAAGGTCTCCAAGTGGTAAGAATGGTTTACACTTATCTACTAAGCTAACTACTAGTGACTCCAACCCACCCAGCAGAACCGCAGAAGAAAGGACTGGCTGCTTCCATTCTCTGTGTTCAGCCAAGAAAGCCCTCCAGACAGTTTTGTTGTGTGACATGTCTGGTCACCACGTGTCAGAATCAAGTTGCCAGCAACACATTGGATTTGTTTTGGAATGAAGGAGAAGAGTTCAAAAGACCCAGTGAAGGTCTAGTGAAGACCCATTTTAAAGACCCTTCCCAGGACCACTGTGGGTCTTTTCGATCTTCAATAAGTTTTCTTTTGAGGGAGCTTTGGTGGCCTAGTGGCAAGAGGCTGAGTTGCAATCCCGAGGTCATGCAGTTCGAGGCTACCAGCTGCAATCCCGAAGGGACATGGTTGAATACCACCAGCTGCTCCAGTGGTGGAAATAGGCAATCTCCTCCTGTGCCTCTGAAAACCCACCTGAGGGTCAGCTATGGGTCGGTTCTCCCTATTATAACTGTGGCTACAACTTGTACACATTTGAATGGTGGTCTCTTCTTCAAGTGGACAACCCATGAATTTTTCATTTTTGCTATCTTCATACACATACACACACGTATAGATAGGAGCTCTTTAACTTAGTGGTAAGAAGTCACACTGCTAGCCCAAAGGCACAAGGTTCAAATCCACCCACTGCTCTATCCAAGGAAGATGGGCAATTTTATCTCATGCAATATACTACCTCTAAAACCCCCCTGGAAGGTCAACTATGGGTTGGTTCTGACTTAAACGTGAATGCTCTGGTGACCTCCTGGATTGGAGGCTGTGCTGTCAACTTAATGGCAGAAGGTTCAAATTGACCAGCTGCTCCATGGGAGAATGATTTATAGCCACTGAAAACCCACTGGAGGGTCAACTCTGAGCTGTTCCTGCTTGACAGTATGTAACAATAACATACTATCTATAAAACACATATCTATCACAATGTGTTTTATACTATATAACAGCATTCTGGATTTGGATTTTAACCTCTAATTCATTTCTAACTTCCTCGTTTCATCCATCGTTCTTCATCCCACAGCTTGTGTTTTCACTCTAATCCTGTTGTTGTTGATTGGTGTCAAGTCAAGGTTGACTCATAGTGAGCGACTCTATGAACAAAAGACCTAATGCCTTTCCATAACTATCATTGTTTCTCCAAGTTCATAGAGTTTCCAGAGGCATGTGGTTTAGGAAGTGGATGCCACTCCTTCTTCCAAATCTGTTTTACAACTGAGAGCTCCACCAAACACTGTCCACAATTGGAAACCATTAAGGTATTTTATATCACCATGGCACAGGGTTCAGCATCACAGCAAACCCAGGTTACTTCCTATATAGCACATTGACAAAGAGTGATGTGCAAAGTGGGAGAATGTTCCTCCAGATAGAACATTAGTCTCATTTAGCAGTGGTAAAGTGCTGTCGAGTTGATTATGACTCAAAATAAGCTTTGCACCAAAGACCTGAACTCTGTTCCATTATTAACATCATTGCTGTACATTTATAAGAGTTTGTAGAGTTTCCAGAGGCATCTCGTTTAGGAAGTGGATGCTGCTCTTTCTTCCCAACATGAATCAATCTGGGAGCTCATCCAAATATTGTACATAATGCGTAACCATCATAGTATTTGACACAATTATGGAACAGTGTTCAGCATCACAGCAACTCCAAGTTGTTCAGTACAGCAAATAGACAAATGATTGCTGTGTCTTTTAAGGAATATTCATTCTAAAATTAACAAATTAAAGCCAGACCCTCAAGCAGGCTTCAACCCTTAGTCTAAGGCTCAAGGGCCACCCACTTTAATCCTAGTGTTTTTAAAATAATATTAATACAAATATCTTTCAGTTGAGTTATGGTCTTACTTGTTTTAAATGTTCTTATTTCAAAAACAAAACCAACTGTTTGTAGAATTATATACATTATGATAACTGTTAATATGGACTACATCTCACCATCAAGGAAACAAAGAGTCTTGCCACTAGGCCGATAGGCAACATCATGATTGATGGAGAAATGATTGAAAGTGTTAATGGTTTCATCTTACTTGGATTCACAGTCAACATCGTTGGTACAAGCAGTCAGGAGATCATGAGATATATTGCACTGGGCAAATCCACTATCAGGGAACTCCTCAAAATACTGAAAAGCAATGATGTCCGTTTAAAGACTAAGGTGCACTTGATTCATGACATTGTCTTTTCAATATCTTATTATGCATCTGTAAGCTGGACAATGACTAAGAATGACAGAAGAAGAATTGATGTCTTTGAACTGTGGTGTTGGAAAAATCACTGACCATGCCATGGATTGCCAAAAGAATAAACAAAGGTGTCAGAGCGCTCCTTGGAGTTAACGATAGAAAAGCTTTGTCTCTCATACTTTGGACACGTTGGTAGGAGAGGTGATTCCTTGGAAAGGAATATCATACTTGGAAAGTTGGAGGGTCAACAAAAGAGGAAGACCCCCAACAGACACTGACGTTGTGAGGGCAGCAGTAGGCACAGTCATGGGTATCAGAGATGATGAGGATGGCACAACAGAGGACTGGATTCCGCTCTGTTGTTCACAGGGTAGCTACAAATCATAGTCAACTTGATGACACCTAACAATAAGAATTAGTCACATATTATAAACATTAACTGCTTAATATCTTATCCTGTTTGAGTTATTTAATTTTTTTTACACATAAAATATAACTTCTGGCTTCGTGAGCAAGGAGTTATGCTACTAACACAAAGGTTGGGCATTGAAATCTACCAGTTAATTTGCAGGAGAAAGATGGGTACTCTCTTGTCATGCAATTTACAGCCTTTGAAAACCTTCTGGAAGGCCAGCTATAGTTGGTTTCAACTAGACTGCAACAAACCTGAGGGGGTTTTTCAGTCTATAACACAGATTAATTCCTTATTTTTCATTTCTATTCCATATTTGTAAACTTTTGCTACTCTCTCTCTCTCTCTCTCTCATTACCTTTCAGTGCTGTGTTGTTCTTGAAACTCACTGAGATAATTTTATTCCTATCCTATCAGTCATTGGGTGAAAGAAACAGTTGAACTAAGACTTGTTACATGCCAGCAAGTTGGAATCAACTCACAGCTGACCCTTTAGCGGATTGTCAAAGGCAGTAAATCACCGCGCCGGAGCCTAACTTGCTCCTGTGGGTTCTTGTGGGTTCTAACTGCCTGCCTTTGACTTGGAAGTGCATCTGCTTTCCACTAAACCACCAGAGCTCTCTGTACTAAAACTAGATGCAAAGTAAGGGAGAAATGTGCTTTCTAAATCCACTAAGCCACTTAAGTGGGGAAATCCAGCAGTGTCTGGAGTCTAGAGTCAATGTTGTTACAAAGGGAACTGTTTGGAGGAAGGTGCTGATAGGCCAAGGCTGTGCTAGGAACTCACACCCCAGCGCTCCTGAAAGACTCTCCAGAAAACAGTCTCCCTCTCAGCAGCACGAAGAGGAGCAAATCCTGCCGTCCTCTGAATGCTGGCTGCGTGAAACGGGGGTTAAGGTGCCTGGAACTGGAGCCCTGTCAGAGCCCTGAATCCTAGGAGCAAAGAGTGAGCAACAGCCATAAGCCTCTGGTCCTGTTCTCCGGCAAATCACCTGTACACTCAGAAAACATAGTCTTTAGATCATTTATGAGACAAATTTATCTCATAAATGATCATTTATGAGTTATTTATGAGATATTTATGAGACAATATAACTCCATCTGCTGTTGGGTGTGCTGTTTCTGACATGAATCTGTGAATTTTTCAAAATGACCTCAGAAGTTTGACTTTATAAACACACTCCTGGGTGCTCCAATTTTCAAATCACTGCCCCCGCCCACCGTGGAGACTTCCTAGGTAGCTACTTCTCTCCTGTGACCCTGGAGCTTGATTCAGCCCAGCAACTCCAGGCAGACGCAAAGAACCGGAGGGCTTGTAGGAGGAGTTTCTTCACCCACTGCAGACCAAGGTTGGTGGATGCTCCCTTCTGAAATCTATTCTGTAGCCACATCAGTGTGGCACATTTCCCAGCATGGACAGTCCCAGTTATAGCATTCCGCCAACACATTCATGGTCACAGACTGGGGCTTCAGAGACTGAAAGGCACATATTTTACCAGGAGTCACATAACCACAGACTTCTCTTGGCTACCAGTCCATCTAGGATAGTCAAAAGGGAAGCACGCTACAACGAGTCCTAAATAAAATACAATAAAGAGTCTATTAGACACTCTCATTAATTACATTAATCAATTGAAATTATTGTTATAACTGAAAAAGCCTATGAATGGAATAACTGGGGGAAAAATCAATACATTTGTAAACCATCACTCAAATAAAAAGAAAAACAGGCAAAATGAGCTAGCCTGAAGGAATTTCTTAGGATTAAAAAAGAAATAAAGTCAATTCCTTGTTGTTGAGTCAATTCCAGCTAGCTGTGGTCCTGTAGGACAGAGGAGCGTTGCACCACAAAGATTCCAAGCCAGTAATCTTTGTGGAAACATGGTCTCATCTTTCTGCCACAGAGCAATAGGCAGGTTTCATTTAACAGCCAACTACTAACCATTAGCCAACCAGGCTTCTTTCCCTAGGACTGGACGGCTTTCAGTTGTTCATTGTATCGGCTTTCGTGTTCCACATAAGCCTCCTCCCTGAGATAAGCACTGTATTCCCTGGGCCGGATGTTGCTCAAGCCAGCTGGAAAAGCAGTTCCAGCCTGGGAGAGACCACAGGCTGCTTTGGTATAACTGAGCTCCTGAACTCACTCTGGCTGCTGTCCTGACCCAGTTAGGCTTCCTCACATTGACCATGTGTCAAGAGACTGGACAACCCCCGTGTTCTGTCAACGGTGACGTAACAGGGTCTGCAGAGACCAAGGTCTCAGGTCATCACCAGGGTTACCTAAGCGCATAGATCGGGCAAGTCCACCTCACCCCTGCCTTCAGGGGCCAAGAAAGAGAAGAAAATGTCCCAAGTCCAGCTGTGAAATGTTTGGGTCTAAGACAGATGCCAGAAGAGATTCGAGAAGCTCACTCCCCCAGATGGTCCCCAAATCACCTGGCCTACCCTCTGAGCCTTCAACTTTCTGCAGCATTTCTGAAGCTTAACTGTATGTTTGGAATCTTCACATGTAGTTTTTCACTTTCGTTCCCCTTTGTTTAAGAATACATGTTTTAAAGAGCTCAAACATAATGCAAGGGGCTCAGTGACTGCATTTGTCCCCAGTGTTTTGAATCCACATGCAGCTCTGTGAAAGGAAGATGGACAGTCACCATTGTGTAATTTACAGCCTCAGAAACAGGCTGGACGGTCAGCGAGGAGTCAGTTCCAATTGGCTGGCAATGAGTTTGAATTTTACTTTTTATTTAATGTGCAATAAAATGAAGTTGTACAGAGAGTCAAGTTTATGACAGTTTTGATTTAGGGGTCATAGAGCTTAGATTTCAACCTCTGTGTGGTTCTGTATTTCACACGCGAGTTTTGCAATCATGGAAAAGTTACAATATTTTTCTTATTTTTCTTTTTTATCTGTAGATTAAAGGGGAGAATAATGATTGTACCTTCTCACTGACAGGGGACTGTCAAAAATTTAAACTGCATTCAGAAAAGGCCATGGAATGAGGGAGATTGTAGCTGATGTCAGGTTGATGTTGGCTGAAAGCAGAGACTATTCTTGATGGTGCAAAAGAATTTGACTCTGTGAACCATACCAAAATACGGTAACACTTCGAAGAACGGAAATCTCAGAACATTTAATTATGCATATGTGAAATCTATACAGAGACCAAGAAGCAGTTGTCCAAACAAAACAAGGGGATGCTGTATAGTTTAAAATCAGGAAATGTGTGTGTCAGGATTATATCCTTTCTCTATACCTATTCAGTCTGCATGCTGAACAAATAACTCGAGAAACTGGACTACAGGAAGAAGAACGTGACATCAGGATTGGAAGAAAACTCATCAATACCAGCATTATGCAGAGAGCATTACCATTCTTGCAGAAAATGAAGAGGACTTCAAGTACTTATTAAAGATCAAAGACTAAACTACACTCTTCAGTATGGATAGCATCTCAACAGCAAGAAGACAAAAATCCTTCTCACTGGACCAAAAGGTAAAATCAAGATAGATTGAAGCTGTCAATGATTTCATTTTACTTAGATTCACAACCAACATTTATGATAGTGATAGTCAAGATGTCAAAAGGCATGTTGACCTGGAAAAATCTGTTATTAAGTACCTCTCCAAAGTGCTAAAGAGCAAAGCTGTCAGTTTAAAGACTAAGGTGTGCCTGATCCAAGCCATGATATTTTCAATTGCTCCCTGTGCATCTGAAAGTTGGAAATGAAAAAAGCAGACAGTAGAACTGATGCCTTTGAATGGCGGTGTTAGAGCAGAGTACTGAACACCCTGTGGACTCCCCAAAATAATAAATACGTCAATCTTGGAGGAAGTTGCAACCATGGTTCTCCTTACAGGAAAGAATAGTAAAGCTTTGTCTCACTTACTTTTGGAATATTTTCAGGAGAGGCCAGTCCTTGCAGATAGACACCAAGGTGGGAAAGGGTTTGCAAAAGATAGGAAGACCTTACCAAGTAAAAAATAAATTAATTCATTTTCTTTTATGTTGGTTTGCTTAAAAAAAATAATAAGACCTACAATGAAACAGATTTACATAGTGACTGTACCAACAAGCATGAACTTGACCAAGATCAAGAGAGGCTAGAGCAAGGCTCAGATCTGTTGTTCACACAGTAGCTTTAAGTCCTAGCCAACTCAACGACCCATACCAGCAATTACATCAAATGATGGTGAAGATTTCATGCAATATTGCATGCAAAATATTTAGCTTAGTATCTGACATCCAATAGAATTCATTTTAAATTATCTATGTGCACAGAAATATTATCTAAATTTTACCCAGTTACTCCGTTTGAAATAGTCAGGGCCAATAAGGACGTGTCAAAAAAAGTCTATCAATCTTGTAACGTAACGTCCAGCCCCATTTAAAAAACCATGAAACAAATATAAGCCACATGCATGTACACACACACACACACACACACACACACACACACACACACCGCACACATGCTCTCAATGATCCCGCTCCAAGTTTAAGAATGCAGGCTTCAATCCAGTATGAATTCTATGCAAAGTTGAAGATCCACCCCACAGAACATGCCCGGTTGGTTCATCAGTGGTGGAAGCTACTTTGTGTTGGGGTCCTCCCTGTAAGGACATTATGCAAAGTACAATGGACAAGAGGAAGTGTATTAATTGAGAGATAGTTAAGACTTTTTTCTACAAAGTTATCCAGGGATACACAGAACTTTTCATGAGGACATTTTCCAACATACTCAAAAGTAAACATACACCCCCAGGTTCTCCTTACTTAGCACCTGCAAGTTTTAATTCTTGGACAAACATCTTCCACCCATACCCACTCCTTCCATCATATTATCTCAGATCTCCTCCCAAACATGATGTTGTTGTAATTCTGAATCTACCAGTTCCTGTCTCAAAAAGAGACTATTTTTAAACACAGTCATAAATCACCTGAAAGCTTGCTAGTAATTCTCTAATACCAAATAGCCAGTGTTCAAATTCCTAATTGTTTCCTAAATGTCAAACTTCCTTTACAAAGAATTTTTAAATAAGAGTTCAAATAATTTTCTCACATGTCAGTTGGTTGATTTCTCTCGGAAGCCTTTCATCAAGCTATTAGTTCTCATATGTTTATTTTCTCTTCTTGGAATTTATTTCTTAAAGAAACAATGCTGTTTCTCCTCTGTTTTCCAAAGTCTAGGTTTTTCCAAAGAGCTTTGTAAAAGATACTTCTCTGTTAACTATCCTTCAAGTGAGAGCGAGGAGAGAGAAATTGAAGAAATAACCGAACTACTGCTGTTACAACATTCATATGTTTTTCATACAGGTTGTTGATGTCACCCACAGGATCGCTGGTTTACCAGTTGCAGGCAGGCATGAAGACTCCCAAGACTTGTTCTATTCCTAAGTTTCCACTTCCGTTCTCCTAGAGAACACATCCTAGACCCTAGCACTCCCTGAACCTCAATGTCTATCACAAATATATTCGGGACAATCTGCTTCCTACCCTCTTCCTGGCCAAGCTGCAAGCATTTGTCTGTGCCACAAGGACTAATAAGGTGAGCTTAGGAGATGGCAGAAATGAAGACATGAAAGAGACAATGTAGCCAGAATCAGGAGGCCTGGGGGTTGTGGATGAATCAGGTAGCAGACGGCAGGTGGAAGGGGTGTCACAGAGAAGTGGAGAAAGGATGTGGCCTCTGCCACCATCACCGAGTCTCGTGGCCTCTGCTTGGGATGGGGCCCCTGGAGCTGGAAAGACGAGCCCATTGCCCATTCCTTTACCGTGAACACATCCTACACTCATGAAACTAACCAGCTTCCAGCAACTTGGCTGTTAATTGCAGGAGATTCATTCTGAGCTTAATTAGTAAGTATCTCAGGTCAGAGAGAGCCAGGCAGCTAAGGCAATGAGCACCAGGTAAACTGTTAACCTAATGTTGTTGTTGTTGTTGTTAGCTGCCTTTCAGTCGAGTACGACCCAAATGAACAAGAGATCTGAGCCCTGGCCTATCCTGTGCCATCCTCACACTTCCTGACACATGACAGCAGTCACGCCATCGCTATGTCAATCCACCTGGTTGAGGGTTGTTTTCTCCTTCGCTGACCCGCTACCTTTCTGAGCATCATGTCCCTCCCGAAGGAGTTAATCAAATAGCCACTATTTCCTGCCACGGAGCAGACCTGCACTGGGGCTAGTCCTCTGTTGCATTCAGTAGGAATTCAGGAGCAGTCCCAGCCTATGAAGGATTAGGTGAAAACAGCAACATACGACAGTGGGTTAATACAAGGCAGTTGCATATCCTGAAAAATTAAAATGCTGACACTATTTGTGAACATTTAAGATTTTGTGTTATGTCCTTTTAACTCTCTTTTTCTCTCATAATCACCCTTGAAATGAAATTTCTCCTGTAATAAGATGCTTCGAATTAATATTAGACCTCAAGATATGCCATGTCCTTGATAAGAAACATAAAACACACAAGAGATTCTTACTTCTGATAATCATAACCATTTTTGTTAAGGACTCATTGTCCCGCTGAGAAAAACTTGAATATTGTAACAAAATTTTTAAGGTGGTTTGTTGGGGGTTTTTTGTTTGTTTTTTTAAGGCTCTCAAGACCTACCAAACCAGTGAGGACCCAGAAAACAAAACAGAAGAGCATGTAAATGAGCTCAGTGTTCAATTCTGTCTCTGTCTTCAAAGCATATGTACAGATTTTGAAGCAACAGATGAAAAAACTTAGAAACAAAGCAGAAAGTAGTATTGAAAGGCTGAGTAAATGGTCCTGGGAACTTGCCATCACCGTGTTAGGTGACATTGGGGTCAATTGACAATACAGGGCCCACAAAGACCAAATGCTACATTCTATTTTAATGAAATAGCAAACTGACGCCTTAAAAGCTTGCAGGCAGTCATCTAAAAGACAGCTTTCTGTCTTTCCCTGTCTGGAACAAAGGAGAGAGAAAAAGCAAAGATTCATAGAAACTTCTGGTGCAAAAGAGTAATAGACCATTGAAAGCTCCACATCTACAAGCCTTTGTCGTCACGTCCACTGCAACCCACAGAGACCACATGAACGATGTTTCTGAGCTCTGCCCTGTCCTGTGCCATCCTCATCCTCTCTGTTATATGTGAGGCCATCAATACAATTACGGTGTCAATTCATCTCCTCAAAAGTCTTTCTTTCTTCTATTGACACTCCACCTTTCCACGCATGAGGTCTTTCCCAAGGATTGCTGCCTCCTAACAACATACCCAAAGTATGTGAGGGAAAGCTTCATTATCCTTGCCTCCAAAAAGCACCCAAGTTGCACTTTTCTCCTTGATATATTTGTTTGAACTTTGGAGAGTGTGTGGATACTATTCTCAAACACCACAACTCAAAGACATCGATTATTCTGATGGCATCCGTCATTATCCAATTTTCAGATGCATAACAAGTAAGTTAAAAAGACCATGAATTGGATCAAAGGCACCTTAGTCTTTAAACTAATGTCATTGCTCTTTAACGTTTTAGAGAGATTCCTGATAGCAGATTTTTCAAATGCAACATGCCTTTTATTTCTTGACTGCTGGTACCAAGGATGTTGATTGTGGATCCAAATAAAATAAAATCATTGACAATTTCAATCTTTTTTCCATCTAGTATGATGTTGCCTATAGGTATAGGTACAGTGGTAAAGATTTTTGTTTTCTTGAAGTTAAGGTGTGATCCATATTGAGAGTTAAAGTATTTAAATCTTCTGCAGCAAGCATTTCAGGTCCTTCTCACTTGCAGCAAGCAAAGTTGTGTCACCTATATAACTCACGTTGTTGATAAGTCTTATTCTGATTTTGATGCCACACTCTTGTTCATAAAGATGAGCTCCTCCCCTAGTCTACTGCATTAACAGGCATGTAAGTAATAGCCAGAATGCACAACCAGGAGAGGTCCTTAGAAAAATTCAGTCTTTCTGTATATCAAAAGCTTTCTCCAACAGGTTGACAAGAAAACCTACAGGCCCTCCACAAGAAAGACTGATAACTCAATAACAAAATGGGCAAAGGATAAGACAAGATTTTTTCACAAAGGATGATATTCAGATGGCAAACAGACCCATGAAAAAATGTTCAAAGTAACTGGCAATCAGAGAGCTGCAAACCAAAACAGCAATGAGATACCGTCTCGCTCCAGTAGTAAAGTTTAACAGGACAGGAAGCAATAAATGTCAGAGAGGATGTGGAAAGACTGGAACTCTTGTGCACCACTGGTGCGATTGTAAAATGGTGCAACCATTCTGGAAGGCAGTTTGGCCTTTTCTCAAAAACTACACTTATCATGCCAAATCATAAATGCCTTTCAGACAATCCTTTCTCTCATCTGCTCCAGTGCAGTGTTCATTACCTCTCCACATTTTCCCCTATTCTGTCCCAATATCTCATGTCAGTCCTATTTTGTAAAATTGGGATTGTTGTTGTTGTTAAGTGCCATCGAGTCGCAGGCGACTCATAGCGACCCTATGAAGGAGAGTCCTCGACGCTTGGTTGCCTTTCATCTGCTCTCCAGGTTCATAGGGTTTCCAGAGGCAAGCTATTACGGAAGTGGATGCCATTCCTCCTTCCAAGTAAAATAAGATTAGGGAGGGGGAAAAATCGGGTTAGGCAATATTTGTCCTTTTGTGAATGAGATCATTCATTCAGCATAATGTCTTCCAGCATCACCCGTGTTGTGTAATGTTTTACAAGTCCATTGTTTTTCAATGCTGTGTAATATGCATTGTGGGAATGATTGCCAATGAGCAGTTGAGCCGCTTCTGTCTCTTTACTATTGTGAATTTACACAGCAACAAGCATGGGTATGCAGATATCAGTTTGAGTCATGGCTTTCTTTAGGATATATGCCCAGGGGTGGGATAGTTGGGTCAAATGGTATTTCTCTTTCCACCTCTTGAGACAGCATCAGACCACCCTCCATAGCTATTGTACCATTTTACATCCCATCAACAGTGAGTGAGAGTTTCAGTCTCTGCACATTCTCATCAGCACTTGTTGTTTACTATCCTGTTGAACTTTGTTATACTGCTGGAATCTAGCAATTTTTAAACAATCTTCAGCAAGATTTTGCTTGCATGTAATAAAAATGACATTGTTCAGTAATTTCCACATTCTGTTGAAATTGAACTGCTTTTTTGGAAAGTAAAAAAAGTATCTTATGGTATAGCTTAAAATCAGTTGACCAGGTAGCTGTTTTCCAGATTTCTTGACCCAACCTGGTGAGAATGGCGAGGACTGCAACTCTTTGTTGGAAAACATTCATGGGTATTCCATCAATCCCTGGGGCCTTATTTTTATGTCAAATCACATGCAAACAAGATTCTGCTGATAATTATAAAAAAATGAATGGAACAGCACATCAACAGATGTACAGGCTGGGTTTAGAAGAGGCCATGGTACTAGGGATACTATGGTTAAAGTTAGATGGATCTTGGCTGAAAGCAGAGAGTTCCAGAGGAATGTCTATCTATGTTTCACTGACTATGCAAAGGCTTTTGACTGTGTGGATCACAACAATCTGTGGCTGACTCTGAGAAGAATGGGAATCTCAGAACACTTGATTGTGCTATGTGAAACCTGTACTTGGACCGGGAGGTAGTAGTCAAAACAGAGCAAGGAAACACAGCATGGTTCCAAATTAGGAAGAGTGTACACCAGGCATGTGTCCTATCTCCGTACCTTATCCATCTATATGCAGAGCAGATTATCCAGGAGGCAGGACTATATGAGGAGAAATGTGGCATAAGAATTGGAGGAAAACTCATCAAAAATCTATTATGCAGGTAACACAACCCTGTTTGCTACACTGAGAAGGATCTGAAGTGCTTGCTGCAGAAGGACAGGACTTCAATGTGGATTGAAGCTAAACATCAAGAAAACAAAGATTCTCACCACTGGGCCGATTGGCAACATCATGATAGACAATGAAGAGACTGAGATTGTTAGCTCCCCTTTGCTTGGCTCCACAACTGGCACTCTCTGCCAGCAGCCAGGAAATAAAAAGATGAACTGCATTTGGAAAGTCTGCTGTCAGAGATTTCTCCAGCATACTGAAGAGCAATGACGTTAGTCTGGAGACTAAGGTGCACCTGATCCAGGCCATGGTCTTTGCAATCACTTGCTATGTGTCAGAAAGATAGACGATGACTAGGGATGATAGAAGGAGAATTGGTGCCTTTGAGCTGTGGTGCTGGAGAAGAGTATTGAGTAGACCACGGACTGCTAGAAGGATAAACAGGTTTGTCCTAGAGAGGATGAGAGCTGACTGCTCCTTGGACACAGTTTCTGAAGCTTCACCTAACATACTTTGGACATGTTGCAAAGACATGCTGGAGAGGAAGTCATACTTGGGAGGGTGAAGGGACAATGCAAGAGAGGAAGAGCCTCAATGAGATGAATTGATTCGGTGACTGGGGTAATGAGGGTAGCTGTATCAGAGACAATAAGATTGGCACAGAACAGAGTAAGTTTTAGGGCTGTCATACAAAGGGTCGCCATGGGTCGCAGGCGACTCGACAGCACATAACAGCAACATGCCCCAGCACAGCTTGAACCTCCTTCATTACCATTGGTTCTTGCTACTTCCTGAAATGGTTTCTTAAGTCTGTGTATTCTTTCCATCTTTTGATGTTTCCTGGATCATTCAAGATTTTACCCATACCATCCTTCAGTATTGCACTTGAGGCCTGAATTTGTTTTCCAGTCTTTTCAACTTGAGAAATACTAAGCAAGTTCCTCCCTTTTCTTATCCCAGCTCTTTGCACACTTTGTTATAATGCTTTGCTTTGTCTTCTCAAGCTGCCCTTTAAAATCTATGCACCTCTTTTTTTAATACATCTCTTTTTTAAATTATTTTAATAATTTTAATGAACATTTACAGAGATTTTGGATTTCCATTCATTCCTTGCTGCACTTCTCTCTCCGCCCAGCCTTCCCCCACCCCCTTTTTGAAAAGTAAAAGAAAAACTCCCTCCCTGGTACACAATGCCCCCCACACCCCTCCCACCGCCACAAGTACATTCCACTATGCAACCTTAATTGTGGACACTTGTGATAACCATAATACCCTATCATACATCGCTTTTAAATTATTCTCTCCCTCATCTGTTTCAGTGCAGTATACACAATTTATCCAGTTTTTCTCAGTCTTACCCCAACCCTGATACCAGTGCCATTT
>NW_006399761.1:26643777-26644793 GCF_000299155.1 Elephantulus edwardii | reverse complement strand
TATTAGTCCCTTATCTGACATGTCATTACCAAATACTTTTTCCCAGTCTGTGGCTTCCCTTTTTACCCTGTTGGAGAAGTTTTGGGTGTGCATAGGGATTTGATTCTTAGAAGGCCCCATTCATCTATTTTATCTTCTCCTGGTTGTAGATTTTTCAGGATACTTGGAAGACTGTTTACATTGTGGATATGCACCTCTTTTATGTCACCATTTCTACCCTTTGTTTTGGCTTCTCAACATTCTAGAGAAATTTTCAGAGTATCTTGTGATATCCGTTTTGGTCTTTTCTTTCTCTGACTTTTATGACCTTTTGCTTTCTTCTTGGATGACATCTTTGATGTATCCCACAACTCATCTGGTCTTTGATCATTAGTGTTTAATGCCTCAGCTCTATTCTTGAGTTTTTTGTGAGTTTTTTTTAATTCACCAGGCTGTATTTTTGGACTTGTGAACTTATTTCAATTTTCTTCAACTTCAATTAGAACTTGAACATGAAAATTGATGGTCTGTTCCACAGCCATCACCTGACCCAGTTTTGACTGATATTGAGATTCTCCAATTAGTCTTTCTACAGATTTAATCAATCAGACTTCAGATGAGGTCTATTTGTATAGTCACCATTTGTACTTTTAAAAAAGGTATTTACAATGAACAAATCATTGATTGTGCAAAGTTCAATCATTAAATTTCCAGTCTCTCACATCTGTCCGTTGTTTCCAACTTTTGCTTTACAATCATTAATTATTATTCTTTTTTAAATTTATTCATTTTTTTGTGTGCACCAAATCAGATCTGATTGGTACAGGAGGAGATTGCCCCCCTCCCTCTCCAGCAGAGCATCTGGTGAATTCGAACCACGTACCAATTAGCAGCGTCAGGATGGATGACGAAGAGATTGAGAGTGTTCACAGCTTCAGTTTGCTCAGCTCCACAGTTAACACTCTTGGTACCAGCAGTCAGGAAATCAAAAAGCGTATCACGATGGGAAAGTCTGCTGTTAGGGACCTCTCAAAGGT
>NW_006399761.1:26634851-26643512 GCF_000299155.1 Elephantulus edwardii | reverse complement strand
AGGATGGGTGTATCAGAGGCGGTGGGGTTGGCGCAGGATAGAGCAGGGTTTAGGGCTGTTGTGCATAGGGTCGCTATGAGTCGGAAACAACTCGACGGCACATAACAACAACAACAACAACCACCTCTGGGATTGCAGTGCAGCTTCTTGCCACTAGACCACCAGAGCTCCCTCACAATCATCAATTATTAATGAATCTTTTTTAAATGTTTCATCAATTTCAGACTACAAAGATTGGTAGCAATTTTCCATTTCCTCATGCTTTGTTTTAGTTGTTGGTGTATATATTTGAATAATAGTTTATTAAAGGTCGTCCTGATACTTGTATGGATAGTGTCTATACATATACAACTTTTGTGTGTATGGATAGTGTCCGTACATGCACATTTTGTACATCATGGATTTTGTTCATGCATACTCACTGCTTTGTACTTCAGGATGGATTTTTATGGCCTCTCTTACTATGAATGTAACACTATTTTCCCTCAATTTTTCAGTTGCTGTTGTTGGTAGATGCCACTGAGTCAAACATGATGTTCTTTTCCAAGGACTGAACCTCCTAACAACATACCCAAAGTATGTAAGACAAAATTTCACCATCCTTGCTTCTAAGCTGCACCCTGGATGCACCACCTTGAAAGCATATTTTTTTTTCCTTTCGGCAGTTCTTAGGTAGATATTCAGTACTCTTCTCCAACACAGAGGCATTGATTCTTCTTCTGTCATCCTTAATCATCCTCTAACTTTCTTTATTATTATTATTATTATTAATTTCAATGAACATTTACAGAGATTTTGGATTTGCATTCTTTCACTGTTGCACTTTTCTCCCTGCCCACCCACCCCCCCCCCCAGTTCATCCTCTAACTTTCAGTAACACCTTACTCTTTAGACTGACATTCTTGATTTTTAAAACTTTAGAGAGTTCCCTGACAACAGATTTTCCCAATGCAATATGTCTTTTGAGGTCCTGATTGCTGGTAACATGGGTACTGTTTGTGGATCAACATAAGAGGAAATTGTTGACAATTTCAATCTTTCTTCCACCTATCAGGATCTTTTCTATTTATTGGTCTAGTGGTAAAGATTTTTGTTTTCTTGATGCTGAGATGTAATCCATATTGAAGGCTACACTCTTTTCTTTTCTGCAGCAAGTGTTTCAAGTCCTCCTTGCTCAGCAAGCTAGGTTGTGTTATCTAACACAAAAGAGACTTTCAGCTGGAACTCCCAAATGGCTTTGCCCTTGGCATAATGATGGGCCATAATAAAGTAGTCACTACAAAAACTGATGCCTCACTTCAAATCCATTGAATCCTGGGTTGGATCAAGGTAAGCTGTCCCTTTAACAACTTTTTCACAGATTCTACCTTGAAGACCATCATAAAAAAATCTCCAGTTATGCTAAGAAATGAGACCAACTGACCAAAAATGAAGTGGGAGAAGAAAACATACAGAGAGAGACTCACAGAAGATCTATGTAGTTCAGTTCAAATACAGATGATGAAATAATTGAGATTAATTTGTTCAAAACATTAGATGATGGGATGGAAATTTTTAGCAAAGAATTGCAAACTTGAAAAATAAAACATAAATTCTATGACTGCGAAATGCAATAGCTGACCTTTAAAAGTCAAGAGCTGACCATAACAGCAACTGAGAAGACAACTAGTTAGCTAGAAGGTAGGTGAGAAATAAATATCCCAACTAAACTACAGAGGAAAAAAAATGAAGAAAACTTAAAACATACATATAAACTCTGTAAAAAGATTTAACACACGTGTAATTGAAGTCCCAGAATGAGAAAAATACAGAGAATAAGTAGAAGCGATATTGAATTTTCCAAAACTGGCAAAAGAAAGCAAACCACTGATTTAAAAATTGCTCTAAAGCAGAATTACTGCCACTAAAAGGAAATAGGAGGAGAAAAGAAAATCCTACACATTGGCAAACCTAGTAAAACTTTTACGTACTGAAGAAAAAGGAAAAATACTAAGAGAAAAATGTGGCGCTTATTACCTCTAAGAGAACAAGAAGACTGACAGTTAAATGCTTAACAGAAATAACAAAAGTTGGAAGACAATGGAATATTTCCAGAGTACTTCGTGTAAATGGTTTGCACTTGACCAATAACCTAAAGGTTAGTGGTTCTAATTCACCCAGTAGCAAAACAAAGCAAAGTTCTAGTCATCTATTTCCTTAAATAAAGTAAATTTTGTGTTGTAAGTAACAATCCTCAGAACAGTGTGGTTCAAAATTAGGAAAGGAGTGTGTCAGGGATGCATCCTGTCTCCATATCTTTTCAATCTATATGCAGAACAGATTATAAGGGATGCTTTACTATGAGGAGGAATGTGGCACCAGGATTTCAGGAAGACTCATTAACAATCTATGTTATGCAGATGACACAACCTTGCTTGCTGAAACTGAGAAGGACCTAAATGAAGCACTTGCTGCAGAAGGTCAAGGACTGTAGTCTTAAATATGAAATGAAGCTCAACATCAAGAAGACAGAGATTCTCACCACTGGGCCACTTGGCAGCACCATGATACATGGAGAAGAGATTGAGTTTGTTAATAGTTACAGCTTTCTTGGCTCCTCAGTTAACACTCTTGGCACCAGCAGCCAGGAAACCAAAAGGCGAATTGCATTAGGTAGATCTGCTGTCAGGGACCTTTTCAGAGTACTGAGAAGCAACGGTGTCAGTCTGGAGACCAAAGTGTACCTGGTCTCATCCATGGTTTTCACATTTACTCGCTATGTATGTGTCAGAGAACTGGATAATAATTAAAGAGGGTAGAAGAATTGATGCCTTTGTGTTGTGGTGCTGGAGAAGAGTCTTGAATATACCATAGACCACAAAAAAAAAAATAGAGCTATCTTAGAGAGGGTGAAACCAAGTTTCTCCTTAGAGGCTAGGATTTTGAAACTTCATCTTATATACTTTGGGCACGTGGCCAAGAGGGACCAATCCTTAAGGAAGGACATCATGCTCAGAAGGGTGAAGGGACGGTGGGGAAGAGGAAGACCTTGGATGAGATGGATTGATACTGGGGCAATGAGGATAGGTGTATCAGAGTCAGTGAGACTGGCTCAGGATAGGGCAGGTTTCAGAGCTGTTGTACACAGGGTCACTATGAGTCTCAGGTGACTTAACAGCACATAACAACAACAAGGAGAAGTAACCTGACAAGGTTACTTCTGTAACTGTGACAATGGAAAAGTTCTACTCTGTAACACGTGGAAGTACCATGTGTCAAGATAACTCCATGACAAGTTTAGAGAAACAAGTGGACTTCTACCCCCAGTATAACAAATAGCTTCTACCACATACAAATTTTCCACAAGTTACAACTATACACTTTGGGCAAAAATAAATAAACAACCTGAGGTGCTCAGCAGTGAACAAACAAAGAAAAGAATACGCAGTTGGGGAAAGAACAGCACAAAATGAGTACCTGTTTTTATGGCATTTAGCCAGAAGAAAGCGAAAACAGTTTGAAAAACACAAATATCAGAGGTCAGGGTAACCACAGCCACTAGAAAATGAAGAAGTCATAAACAAGAAAAGACCAGAAAGGGTTAAACCCTAAAGAACTCTCTGCCATTTGAACTACACGTGCACAGAGCAAACTAAGTATCCATCACCAACATCACAATTCAAAGGCATCAATTCTTTTCCAGTCTTCCTTTATCACCATCCGATGTTCACATGCATACAGAGCAACTGATAACACATACTACGGGTTGATCAGGTTCTTTAAGACATTATTGAGGCCCTTGATTGTAGATTTGCCCAACATCCTTTTATTTCTGACTACGGCTACCATGAGTGTTGATTGCGGATTCATGTAACATGAAATTATTGACAACTTTAATGTTTATTTCATCTATTATGATGTTGCCTCTTGGGCTAGCAGTGAAAGGTTTTGTTTCTGGTTGTTGAAAGTATAATCTTTAGTCTTTTTCACTTTCTGAAGTGAGGTAGTATCTGTGTAACAGATTGTTGATGAGTCTTCTTCCAATCTAATGTCACATACGTCTTCATATAGTTTAGATTCTCAAGTTCTTTTCTTGGCCTATGTATCCTGTCTCCATACCTTTTCAATTTATATGTGGAACATATTATCCAGGAGCCTGGGCTCTATGAGGAGAAATGTGGCATCAGGATTGGAGGAAGACTCATCAACAATCTGCATTACACAGATGGCACAACCCTGCTTGCTGAAACTGAGGAGGACCTGAAGCACTTGCTACAGAAAGTCAAGGCTGTAGCCTTCAATATGGATTGAAGCTCACCATCAAGAAAACAAAGATTCTTACCAGTTGGCTGATTGGCAGCATCATGATAGACAATGAAGAGACTGAGGTTGTTAACAGCTACAGTTTGCTTGGCTCCACAATCACACTCTTGGTACTAGCAGCCAGCAAAGTAAAAGATTAATTTCATTGGGAAAGTCTGCTGTCAGAGACCTATCCAAAGTAGTGAAGAGCAACGATATCAGTCTGGAGACTAAGGTGCACATGATTCAGGCCATGGTCTTTGCAATTACTTGCTATGTGTCAGAAAGCTGGACAATGACTAGGCATGATAGAAGAAGAACTGATGCCTTTGCTAGAGTACTGAATATGCCGCGGACTGCTAGGAGAACAAACATTTCCATCCTAGAGAGGGTGAAACCAGGTTGCTCCTTGTAGGCAAAGATTATTAACCTTTGTCTGACATATTTTGGATATGTTTCAAGAAGGGATCAGAGGGACATCATGCTTAGAAGCGTGAAGAGACAGCGTAAGAGAAGAAGACCCTTGATGAGATGGATTGAGTCTGTGACTGGGATAATAACGGTATGTGTGTCAGAGATTGGTACAGGATAGAGCAGGGTATAGGGCTATTGTACAAGGGTTGCTATGAGTTCAAGTCTCTCTACAGCACATGACAACAAGAAGTTGAATAGGTATGAAGAAACAACACAACTCTGACACACAACTTTTCTGACTTTAAAGTATGCAGTATCCCTTTGTTCTTTCAAACAACTGCTTCTTGATTTTTTTTTAATAGGTTTTGCATGCACAAAATTAAGGGTTCTGGAATTCCAATTCTCAATATTATTCAGTTTTCTAAGATCCACATAATCAATAGTCTTTGCAAAATCAGTAAAATATAAGCAAACATCTCTCTGGTATTTTCTTCTTTGAGCTAAGATCCAATCAACATCAGCAATGATATCACTTGTTCCATGGTTTCTCTTGAATATAGCTTAAATTTCTGGAAGTTCCCTGTTCGTGGACTTCTATCTTTTTTTAAATATTCCTTAGCAAATTTACCTACAGATGATATTATTATTGTTGTTATTGTGCTGTCGAGTCATCTGCAACTCATATTCATCCTATGTGCAACTGCCCTAAAGCCTGCTCTATTCTGTGTCAATCTTATTGTCTCTGACACCCCTACCACCATTACTCAGTCACTGAATCAATTCTTCTCATCGAGGTCTTCCCCTCTTGTGCTGTTCCTCCACCCTCCCAAGCGTGATGTCCCTCTCCAAGGAAAGGTACTGTCTTGCAGCATGTCCAAAGTATGTCAGACAAAGCTTCAGAATTCTTGCCTTCAAGGAGCAGCTTGGTCTCACCCTCTCCAGGACAAACCTGCTTGTTCTCCAAGCAGTCCGTGGTATATCCAATACTCTTCTCCAGCAGCACAGCTCAAAGGCATCAATTCTCTTTCTATCATCCCTAGTCATTGTCCAGCTTTTCAGCGCATAGCACATAATTGCAAAGGCCATGGCCTAGATCAGATGCACCTTAGTCTCCAGACTGATACCGTTGCTTTTCAAGGCTTTGGAGAGGTCTCTGACAGCAGACTTTCCCAATACAATTTGTCTTTTTATTTCCTGGCTGCTAGTACCAAGAGTGTTGATTGTGGAGCCAAGCAAACCAAAGCTGTTAACTATCTCAATCTCTTCACCATCTATATATTCTTCAATAATTTCCACATTCTTTTTAGATTAACTTTTTCCTTTTAAATGGAAATAAATATGGATCTCTTCCAGTTGGTTGACCAGGAAGCAATTTTCAAAATTTCTTGATATAAACTGATAAGCACATCCGGTATTGCCTCTCTTTGCTTAAACACTTCAACTGATATTCTGCAAATTCCTGAGGCCTTATTTTTCTGCCAATCCTTCAATACAGCTTCAACTTCTTCCTTCATTATCATTGGTTCTTGATCGTCTGCTAATTCCTGAAATGTCTCAGGGTGGATCAAATTTTTTCTGGTACATGACTTTGTGTATTTCTTTTTCTGTCTTCTTCAAATGCTTCCTGCATCATTCAATAGAATCTTCAATATAATGTTTGCTGTACCATTCAATAAAATCTTCAATATAAATGAAGCTTGAGGTTTAAAACCTTTCTTCTGTTCTTTCAGCTTGAGAAATGCAGCGTGTAGTCTTTCTGTTTGGGTTTCTAACTCTAGGTCTTTGAATATTTCGTTATAATACTTTTCTTGACTCCAGTTGTCCTTTAAAATTCTTTGTTAAATTCTCTTAATACATCATTTCTGCCTTTTCCCCCCTTATTTCCTCCACAAGCCGATTTCAGAGTCTCTCTGACATTCACTTTGCTAACAGAAATGTGAATTTTCACAGTCATTTGTAAAGTAACCTGGTAATAAGATATTCAAATTAAAAATGTGTTCATGCTTTGTGACCTACTCCCTCATCTTTCTGGGGATGTCTAAGCCAAATTTCCCAGACTCCATTGTAACAAACAGCTCAGTCCTGGCCCAGGGATAACACTGGCTTGGCTTGTTGAAGGAAGCAGAGCTACAGAAGCCTCCTGGGTTCCTAGAACTAGTTTAGACTGTTATCTCTACTACATTTGCAGCACTGCATCTGTTTACTTGTCACAGCTGTGTCCCTCAGGGATGTTGTTGTTGTATTCCGTCAAATCCAAACTGACCCACACCTACTCCTCCGGTGGGTTTTCAGAGGCAGCTAATCAGAAGGAGAATATCCATCCTTCTCCTGCAGAGCAACTGGTGGATTTGAACCACGTGCCTTTGGGGTTGCAGCATGGTTTCTTACCACTAGACTACTAGAGTTCCTTATTTGGCTTCTATCCAAAAGTAGGCAACTATTCAAGTTTACCCAGGGGTGCTTTGAAAGAAAGGTCTGGGGATCTGCTCCAAGCTCAGCTGTGGAAAACCTGATGAAGTTCTTTTTTGCCATACCCGGGAGAACCATGATTTGGAAGCTATTCAATAGCAATTGATCTCTGTTTTAAAAAATAATCTTTTCTAGTAGTTCTGTTACTCTAACTCATATCCCCATCCCTAGGTTTTTTATTTTAAAGATGGAAGTATCGATACAGAAGACAATATGTGGAAGGGGGCGTAACTGAATATCCATCACTGAGGAAGTAGTGTAACAAGGGACAATATATCAATAGTGGCCACTATTTTAAAAGGAAATCTGGACTTAGGGATCTGAAGATACAGGCATGATTAAGAGATAAAAAGTTTATATAAATGCTAAATACAATCTCATTTACATCGTGAAGAAGATGATATGCACACATTTGTAAATATTTGTATGAGAATATAGAATAAGTATGAAAAGACACAAGTCAGACTTTTTAGCATTGTTTATTTCAGAGGCTAAGATGAGAGGAACCCAAGTTTGAGAAAGGAAAGGTTTAAAAAAGGACTGTAGTAGAATGGAAGTGTGGGACAGCATAATGCTGAATGAAAATGCAAATATAAAATTGTACCATAAATTATTGACTTCAATATGCTGAAGTTGAATTTGTGTTAAATGAGGATGAAATGGCATTATCAATTTTTACAAAACTTCATCTTTCTCTTACATTTTACTATCTTAATATTACATTGATAATAAAATAATACTGAAAAATAAAAGAAGTAGCTTAGCTCCTTTCGGGATTGAGCTGTTCATGCCCCATTGTTGATATTTTTAAATACTGATCAACGTGATTTGGATCACGTGCTGATATTTGAGTTCCATGGTCGTCTTCTTGAGCCATGAGAGTTACGGTACATCCTGTGAGGGTGGAGTCTTCCCTAAAAAAGAAAAAATTAAAAATACCTTCCCATTGGCAATCGTCCTGCATGGACTACATACCTAAAATAGTAAATGGGAACTCAAGAGATAAGTCTTAGACTAAAGAAGCTTCTACATTACTGTATGTACATAGGGTCACTATGGGTCGCAGGCAACTTGAGGGCACATAACAACAATAAGAGCAATATATTATATTGGTTGTTTTTTATTTAAGTCTCTTGTTTACAGTCAACAAGACCTCAGGGAGGGCCTTTGTATTTAAAAGTCAGTTGTTAATACATTTTGAAAGAACATTTTTCTAAGTGGTACAGCACTCTTCTGTCAATTTGCTGTACTGAGGTAACCTGGATTTGCTGTGATGCTGAACCATGTGTCACTGGGGTGTCAAACGCCATAATGGTTACCCTTAGTGGACAGCATTTGGTGGAGCTCCCAAATTAAGACAGGTATGGAAGCAAGAGTGGCATCCACTTCCTAAACAACATGCTTCTGGAAACTCTGAACTTTGAGAAATTATAATAGTTACAGAAAGGCTTCAGGTCTTTTTTTCATAGGGTTGCTATGAGTCGTGCTCAACTCTAT
>NW_006399761.1:26624150-26634736 GCF_000299155.1 Elephantulus edwardii | reverse complement strand
AGGAATATATGTATATATATATATATATATAATCTAGAAATAGATAGAAACAGATCATTTAGAAATCTCATTAAAATGCAGATTATGAGTGAGTAGATCCAGGATAGGATCTGAAATCCAATAAATCTAACAATCTTTTACATGATGATAATGTTACTTCCCTTCTTTATATCCTCTCTTTGAAGCAGCCATGGGGTTGGGGTAGAAGAGGGGGAGAGGAGGGAGGGGAGGAAACGGGGAAGAGGAAAGGAAAAGGGGGAAAGAGAGGAGAGGAGGAAGGAAGAGGGAGGGGGAAAGGAGACAGTTAAGCTTCCCTAGGCAAGGCAGGAGTAAGAAAGGGAGCTGATCTAGTAAGACACTCAGAGGGGAGGCTGAGTCATAAGCATAAGTCAATGTGAATGGAAGTGCAGCACGGTCCACAGGTGCTTCTGTTCTATTATCCAGGAATTTTCCATGAGAGGCTGTTAAAATGTATGTCCATCTTAGTCTCTGCCATGACATCTAGAGTTACCAGGGAGGAATGGTTGAGAGGACCCATGACCCATGTTTGAGATAACCTAGTCAATGGTTAAAGCAGGGTCCATTTTTCCTGTGACTGACGTGGCAGCAGAGAGGTCCCCAGCAGGAAGCAACTACCCAGGGTCACAGACAGCTTCTGACAAACCTCACTGTGGGGCAGAATGGAGGCCCTGGTTCTGAGCAAAGAAGAATCGAAGATAACAATAAGAACTGCCATGTGGAACTGTGGAGAATGAAAAACACCCAGAAGTCATTGGTTCATAGTTACTGTCATATGCCATGAAGCAAGAAAATGAAAGACACCCTTCTTTGAGAGGGAAGCTGATTCCTTGACTAAGTCAACCTTTCTAAGAATTCCCTTGCTTATAAGTCCCTACTCTGCCCATTGAAATGTTCTTTCTTGTCTAAGACCCTCTTGATTACATCCAAAAGAGACAGATGAACACACACAACTTTGTCCAAGCCTTCTTCCTGTGGGCTTAGGAATACAGGAATTGCTAGAGAGGTTTGATGCTCATGAAATGTTAATGTTTTCAATACAATTCTCTCAGAATTTTAGTGGTCTCCCAATCAATTTGTCTTCATTAATGAAAAGTCACAGCTAAAGATCTCCTCACCTAGTCAGTGTTTAATGCTTAAGTTCCAGACTTTTCACTGACAAGCCTTGTTCTTTCTATGTTCTTCTCACTCAACATACTGGTGATGTGTTTGGGTTTGGGTGGGTTTGGATTTTGCAGCCAACTTGCCTGGTTTTCATTGTATAGCAGAGATGCCTGAGTGGAAGTTCCTTGAAAAGGATTTAGGGCCATAATCTTAACCATTAACAAGACTTGCTGCCATCATTTTGGATTGCTTTATATGAAGTAAATAAACTGTTAACCCTCTCAGTCTTTCAAGGACCCTAAACTGTAGGACTCTCAGTCAAATGTGAACACAGGCTGCAGGACAAAGTGTTTCTCTTAGCAAAGCCATGTTTCCTTCTAGCTCTGCTTGCAGCCTGACTAACTCTTGGCTGAGTTCAACTCCCTTGCAGGACTCTGCTAAAAGCAGAAGCAGCCACCACCACCAATATTTTCGTGAACATATGGTCTGCCTTACAAGGTATAAAACCAAACTAGCTATCATCAAGTTTGCTTGACTTTAAAATCAACACTCTTGGTACCAGCAGCCAGGAAATGAAAAGATTAATTGCATTGGGAAAGTCTGGTGTTAAGGACATCTCCAGAGTCAGTCTGGAGACTATGGTGTGCCTGTTCCAGGTCATTGTCTTCACAATTACATGCTATGCATCATATAGCTGGACAATGACTAGTGATAACAGAAGGTGAAATTGATACCTTTAAGCTGTGGTGCTGGATAAGAATATTGAATTATACCATGGACTGGGTTATACGAAGAGGAATGTGGCATCAGGATTGGTGGAAGAATCATCAACAACCTGCGTTATGCAGATGACACAACCCTGCTTGCTGAAACTGAGGAGGACCTGAAGCGCTTGCTGCAGAAGATCAAGGACTACAGCCTCCTATATGGACTGAAGCTCAACATCAAGAAAACAAAGATTCTCACCACTGGACCAATTGGCAGCATCAGCATGAATGGTGAAGAGATTGAGATAGTTTACAGTTTTAATTTACTTGGCTCCACAGTCAACATTCTTGGTAACAGCATCCAGGAAATCAGGAGACGAATTGCATTGGGAAAGTCGGCTGTGAGGGACCTCTCAAGAGTACTGAAGAGCAATGATGTCAGGCTGGAGACTAAGGTGCACCTGATCCGGGCTATAGTCTTCGCAATTATGTGCTATGCATCAGAGAGTTGGACAGTGAATAGGGTTGATAGAAAGAGGATTGATGCCTTTGAGCTGTGGTGCTGGAGAAGAGTGTTGAATATACCATGGACTGCTAGGAGAACAAACAAGTTTGTCCCGGAGAGAGTGAAGCCGAGTGTTCCCTGGAGTCAAGGGTTCTGAAGCTTCGTCTGACATATTTTGGGCATGTTGCAATGAGGGACTGGTCCTTGGAGAGGGACATCATGTTTGGCAGAGTGGAGGGGAGGTGAAGGAGAGGAAGACCTTTGGTGAGATGGATCAATTCTGTGACTGGAGCAGTGGGAATAAGTGCGTGTGAGATGGCTAGGTTGGCACAGGATAGAACAGCATTTAGATCTCTTGTACATAGGGTCGCTATGAGTCGCAAGCAACTCAATGGCACATAACAACAACAAACAACAACAACAACCATGGACTGCTAGGAGAACAAACGGGTTTGTCGAAGAGAGGGTGAAACCAGGCTGCTCCTTGGAAGCAAGGATTCTGAAGCTCCGTCTGACATACTTCGAACTTGTTGCAAGGTGGGATCAGTCCTTGGAGAGGGACATCATGCTTGGGAGAGGGGAGGGACAGGGCAAGAGAGAAAGACCCTAGATGTGATGGATTGACTCAGTGACTAGAGTAATGCAGGTAAGTGTGACAGAGACAATAAGGTTGGTTCAAGATAGAGGAGAGTGCAGAGCTGTTTGTAAATAGGGTTGCTATGAGTTGCAGGCAACTTGACAGCATATAACAATAATTGTCATCAAGTCAGTTCTGATTAAGGTGGCCTCATGCATGTCAGAGTAGAACTTTGCTCAGTAAGGCTCTCAAGTGGCTGATCTTTCAGACTAATCACCGGGTCTTTCTTCTGAAATGCCTTTCAGTCAACATCCAAGAGAGTTAATCATTCACACCATCCAGAGATTCCCACAGTCCAAGGCATTACAGACGGCATGACAACCTGTCCAAACATTTTGCTATTAAATTGTACACTCACCATCTTTATACCCTGCAATACCTATAACCTTGCAGTCTACCACACACCTAACCACAAGACATATATTTTGTATTCAACATACAACACTCCGTTTCAACTAGAAAAATTCTGAATTAGCTTTCGAAAAGCCCATTGCCTGGGTCTCTTTCCCGCTGATATGTCAACTTAAAAGGGCTCAGATTAAGGAGTGATGAGGAACCTCCAATGCCTTTGGGAAGGATTAAAAGTTTCGATTGGGACCTTTGAATGTTTGTATCTTTCATATCACTGTCTATACATAACCTAGAGACTAATTACAAGACTAAGTACTTAAGTAGCGGCAAAGTTTGTAAAATAAAGATGTTTTCTTGAAAAAAAATTTTAATTAATCATGATTAGATTCATTTGAATAATAACAATGGGGATTAGAGATAGAAGTTTGGTTTTCTCTTATTTGAAAGTTCGAACAGGCATTCTATGTACACCAGTATCATGTTAACAGACTTCAAGCTCTTTCTAGCTCATTCCCAGCCTGCTCACCTGGCTGCCTCTAAATTTGGGACCAAGATGACTCTTCTGCCCAGTCATCTACAGTCCATCCAGCAGGAAAGTGAAAGGGATACTCTCTCCTTTCAAAGGCATTTCCTGGAAATGGCTCTCACTATTTCTACTCAACATGCCATTGATCAGCATTTAGTCAAGTGGCCATGCCGAGCAACAGTGGAAACTAGGAAACAGAGTCTTTACTCCAGGGCGATATTTGCAGCTGTGGGGGAAAGAAGAGAACAAACATTGGAAAATAACCAGTATTTTCTACCTAAGCAATGTTCCTCCCTTCACCTTATACTTAGGGAAAAGAGCTTCTTCTATGACACCCATTAGAGCCTGTTCAGTGTCCCCTGAAATCTGTAGAGCATCAGACTTGAGTCAGTCATTTGTATTGGGGGGGGGGGGGAGGTGACTAACAGGCTTAAAAATAGAAGAGAAGATGCCCCACATGAGTAAGAGAGGGCACCGTCTTAACAGGACTTGGGGTAAGACAAGCTTCTTGGAAGACAGTGGAACACAAACTGAGTCTCTTGTGAGTTAGAAGACTGACAAGCCAAAGGAACCGTAAAGGAGAGATTCTCAGTGAGGGAAGGCCATCTCTGAAGAGCACACCAATGCTTCCAACCATCCATCTTCAACACACACAGACAGCTGTAAACGTTTACCACAGGCAGAGGAAGCCCTGGAGTTTGGCTGATATCGACGCCAGTCTCTGGGCCACTGCCTCTCCTCCTTCCCCACCCGTCTTCAACAGCACAGCAGTCAGCGACTTCGGTGAGCACATTGGCAGAAGGAAAAGAATTGTAAGGGGAGAAGTAGAAGCTCCCCACACAGAATTCCAGGCCAGAAGAGGAGAAGCTTTCACGTTAAATAAAATCTAGAGTTTTATTATTTCTCTGGAACTGCCTATTTTATTCCTGTGATCCTCAACCCTGGCTGTCCATTGGAATCATCTGGGGAGTTTTTAAAATTCCTCAAGTCTGGGCTTCAGCTTTTAATTGCTTTAGGCTGCAGCCTGGGCATCAATATCTTTTAAAGCTGCCCCAGTGATTCTGATGCACAGCCAGGATTGAAAAAGTCACTGTTGTAATACGAAATTAAAAATATTTTTGCACACAAAGGAGCAGAGTACAGAGTCACCCGAAAAGTGATAGACCTTTCTTTGTATTTCACAGGCAGAATAGAGAACCATTAGCACAGGCTTGGAAGAAAATAGAAATGACATTTTATGAGAGCACCAATTCCCTCCTGCCTCTGAGAGACTAGAAGCCTCCTCAGGGTAGGTTCCAGAGCTTTGGGTTCTTTGAAGTCTTTATGCTCACCTGCACCTGCTAAGCCCATGGTGAGCACAATTGATAACAATTGCCCATTTAAACTGTGCCCTCCACACTAGGAAAAATTAAAGTGACCTTCCTTGTGTAGAACTCATAGATGAAGCCAACATTCAGTGCCTAGTCAAAAGATTGAGGTTCTAGTTCACACTTGGAACTTCATGTTCCAAAGAAGAAAAGCCTCCTGTTCTATTTCTAAAAAATCAGTCCCTCCAAACCCTGGAGAGTGAAATTCCACTCAGACACATGTGATATCACCAGCGGTTGGAACTGGCTCATTGGCAACTGATGTACTGGTCTTCCCTATGCAAAGGGCAAACTAAGATGATGCCACAACACAGACAGGACTGACAGGTCCCAGCTCCCAGCTGGAAACAAAGGAGGACCCTTCAACGATTTAGATCCTCCCAGAAGAGCCGTGGATGAGCATTAACATTACTGGTAAGTATAATCATTTTCTCCTGGACACAGAGCCTACTAATTGGTCCTAAAAGCCTTCTGAGGTCCCAACTCTTCTCACTATTTCTTAGTTGTTGGACGGAAAACCTCATAAGCAGTTCCTTACTTCACCTCTACCTTGCATGTGAACTTCCGAGTTGTAAAAGAGCCCAGTGATAGATGGAATTTGCTCCAGGACTTAAGAACCATAAATGACATAGCTGAGCCTCTACATCTTATGGTTCCTAACCTGTACACTATAATAGACAAAGTGCTAGTCTATCGGCCTTTTATTGTAAGAACCACCTCCCCTCTGTAACTTGATTTGTGCCACTACTAGAACCTCTACTCAGAATATTATTACTTGTTAATTTTTGCCTCATGTACTTTTAACTTGTTAGTTAAATTTGTGTCTTCTAGGCTGCAACACTTCCATGATACATCTTTAAGGATATGAACATGTATGGCTAAGCACAATTAGTAACAGTGCATCTAAATTCCAAAATCAATCTCCATAATAGTCTATGTGTTTCCTACTGCCAAAGGGGCCCTTTAGAGTAGTGAGAGAAGATCTTCACCCTGAAACCCACAGCGTCCCTTTTCATCATGAATTAGCTAAGAGAATACGCCATCCCCTTTTCCTTATGAATCAGGGTGAAGTCTCTCTCAGGGAGGAGTGATAGAGAATGGCAAAAGACACACTGACAAAGGAGATTAATCAGAAATGGCTTTGATAAGCACTATGACAATTGGACAATTAAAACAGACATTGGGGGGGGGGGCGGAAGAAGAATGAACTGGGGAGGAGGGTAGAGAAAACAGTGCAACAATGAATGAATGAGAACCCAAAATCTCTGTAAATGTTCATTAAAACTAATAAAATTTAATAATAATTTAAAAAAAAAAAGATGATGCCACAATAGCCTTGAACTACATTTTAAGACCAACCAGGGAGACTTAAAGTGGATGTACCAGATGCCATATGAAGCGGCCAAGCTATAGCCAATTTCTATGGTCCAGATAATTACCTACATATAGTTGGCCTAGTGGACAGAAAGTGATGCAAACAAGCCAAAGGTGGGTGACTTTTAATCTGCAGCCCTCAGGCCTGTTTTTCATTGTTTTTGGTCAATCATTCTAGGTCATATAGCCCTGGGTGTCCACTTGCCATATAGAGGTAACTTGTGGTCACTGTGAAACTGATAACTGTGACACTGATGTGTGAAATGTGTTAGCAGTTACCCATAGTGGAAAGTTGGGTGGCTCTCCCCAGTTAAAACAAGCTTGGAAGCAGGGGTGGCATCCACTTCCATAACAGCTTGCCTCCAGAAACCCTATGAACTTGGAGAAAGGATGAAAGTCACATAAATGTTGAGGACTTTCATTCATAGGGTCACTATGAGTCGTCTATGACTCAACGACACTTAACAACAACAACATTGAAATTGCCACATATTTGAGCAAATTATTATTTCAGTGACCCTAGCAAATGTTTGCCAAATGGCTAAAGTAACCAACAGCATGATGGTGGAGATCCAATGAGTAGACACTGGTGTCTTGAAATCCTAGAGTCTGCTCAATTGAGTGATTCTGATGCAGTTGGCTAGATCAGACAGGTTCTTCCATCATATCCTCGACCCCACCTCTTAGACCATGATGGAACAACCCAGTTCATCCAGTATCACCACACCCACCACCTCCATCATAAGGAACCCTGCCCCATTAATAAATTAGATGAGTGTAATGACAGAAGGCAGGAAAGGAGCCAAGAACTTATAAAGCCATTGGCCAACATCCAAGAGCAGCTTGATTCTGTGACCATGAAGATGTTGTGTACCAAAGTTAGAGCGAATGGGGCTGGAATCCCACCGGAGATCGTTCTCTGAAAACGTCCCCTGGCCCACGTCCACATTCCCTCTAATCGCCAGTAGCTGGTTGTCGAAAGCATGGTGACCTGAGCTTTGACAGTTGAGAAGCTACATCTTCCTGTGGTTGGATCCTAAAGCTTGATCTTCAATAAAGAAAAGCAAATACTTCCAAGTTCCTTCTAGTATCAAAATCGGCCTTCTCTACCTTTAGTGACTGTCGCTTGTCTGCTACAAACACATTTTTGAGCTAGAACTATGAAAGGACTCAGTCATGAGCCCACACTCACTACTTAAAGTAAATTTGAAGGGGAAGAGAGCATTGCAAACTCAAGGTTTTTTCAGACTTCACTCAGCAGAGGTAATCTCCCACCTGAAAAGCCTACTCAACCCAAAAACGAGGCCCCTTGCTCAGTCAGAGGAATCACTTTTTCTTGCTTAGTTTTACACTCTGTCATCTCCAAGGAGATCCACTTACTTTCCTGAGGTCCCAAGACAAAATAATCAATCCCCCGATAACTTGCAATGCTTCACCAACAACACTGCAATAGCACCAAGTTAGAATCTGCACCCTCCAAGTCTTCGGTTTTAATCGGGTATTAAACACTTCAGGAATGTTAGAGGAACAAAGCATTTGATGATGACGATAATGAGTGGCCATTAAAGGCAATTTTTTTCAAAGTTAATGAGCTCTCCCCAAAGAGCAGCCACGTACTGTACTGAAAAATGTCCGCAGGATGCACTGTGCTTTCTCACTATTTATTTAACTTTATGTGGGGGCCATAAAACTTCTTTATTTGCTTTCAGTTAGCCCACAGGTTTTGACAAGATAAATTTTTATTTAGGTCTCAGCCCAGCTACAATCAGAAACAGGAGACTCACTTCCCAGAGCCCAGCTGATAGATGGATTAATCAGAGCAACCCCCACCCCCACCCTCCTCCCAACTACCACAGGGATCAACAGACGGAGTTTTTCCTTAATTAAAGAAACTCAGCAACTGGGTGATTTATCGATGATGAATCTTGCAGGCCTTTCCACTGTGCGGTCACTGTTGGCCACTGTTTGAAATTTACCAACATAAATAAAGTCTGTCCATGACTAAACAAAGTTAAAAGAGCAATAAATTGAGCCAGCCATGTAGTCTGGGCTGGACCTGAAGCCAACATAAATACCAAAATGCTCTGGTTGTGACATGCCTGACATAATGACATCATGCACTCCCAAGCAGAGAACAGCCTGGCCCGAGCCAAGGCCTAAAACTTAATACAATTCCCCTAAATGAATCAAATTGCAATGGTCTAGACTCGGCTGTGCTCTGCTCTTGGCTTCGTGGCCCTGCGCTGTCGAGCGATCGCATTAAAAAATAATCTATACGCTGATCTAAATTTCGCCTTTTCTGCATGATTAACTTTTGGCGGGGGCAAATCTCTGTTATTCTCACTCCCTGAGAATGTTTGCAAAGTCACTGAAAATGTAGCATTTCTCTTCTGCGCGTCCAGCCCTCCACTGCGCTCTTGGCCCACGGGTCACGCGCCCCCCTGGCGCACGGGTCTCATGTGGCCCCCCGGGTGTCAATAACAGGGGCGTGGGGCGGGGGGGGTGGGTATGCTCGCTCAATGCGGGCTCCTCTCCCTACCGAGGGACTTGCTCTGCCCAGATCCAGCACTGTAATAAAATGCCTTCGTGAAACCAGAAATTCAGCTGAAAATGGGCTCAACTTCCCCCAGCCCCATTACTATTGGGAGATGAGAGAGGGGGAAGAGACCTTTCGGAATGCGCAGCGCAGACGTGGAATTAAAAACGGAGAAAATCTAATAACTAATTGGCGAGGCTGTAAAAGCTGCCATAAAAGACATTCTCCTTAAACTGCTTTACACAGGGCTGTATAATTTTATGTCACTTTTTATTTATGCGGCTGTAATGAAAACTGCTAGGAGCGGAGGTGCATTGGAAGAAAGGGAAAGAGCTGGTTGTCCCAGGGTGGAGGCGGGTCCATCCACAGAGCTCCGAGAGAGATTCCTTCTGAAATACAGAGAAGGCGAAGGCCCAGGCCTAGTTTACTCTTAAAAGCTTGTGGGCAGACTTGGCAATGCACGTCTTTCTTCCAGGGGTCCCCTCTTCTGCTTTAATTATGTAACATTTAACAACAGGGCTCAAGCTTCACTGAGTTGGAAGGCCACAGCAGGCCTTCAGGGTTTGGGAGTGTTTTACAAGACTAGTGTGTGAGCTGGACAGCTAGCCCTGCTCCTTGAAGTAAGCCTGAGAACTCGCTCATTCCTTAGCCTGGAATGGAAACCAGCTCATGAGCTGAACTTCCAGCCTGGAAGCGGCTGTGAATCACAGCAGAGGAGATTGTCCATCTCTCCCCTCTGGACCCTTTTTTTTTGAACCACTAAGAGAGGTGAGGTTGTTTCCATACCAGCACAACTCTCCAGGACTACATCATCAGGGCTCCCAGTCTTGAGAAAGGATGTTTTCATTGTGTAAAATGCATAGAGGAGCCTGGTTTGAGCCTCTGTTGTTGTCACGTGCCCCTCAGTCGACTCCAGACACACCGCGATCCTATGATTGCCTGGGTCCTGCTCCATCAACGCCAGCATCCCTGCCCTGCCCTGCTCCATCATCATCATCATCATCATCCCGGCCCTATCCTGCACCATCATCATCATCATCCCGGCCCTGCCCTGCTCCATCATCATCATCATCATCATCATCATCCCGGCCCTATATTGTACCATCATCATCATCATCATCATCATCCCTGCCCTCTCCTGCACCATCATCATCATCATCACCATCATCATCATCATCCCGGCCCTATCCTGCACCATCATCATCATCATCATCCCGGCCTATCTTGTACCATCACCATCATCATCATCATCATCATCATCATCCCTGCCCTATCCTGTACCATCATCATCATCATCATCATCATCCCTGCCCTGCCCTGCTCCATCATCATCATCATCATCCCGGCCCTATCCTGCACCACCATCATCATCATCATCATCATCATCATCATCATCATCATCCCGGCCCTATCCTGCACCACCACCACCATCATCATCATCATCATCATCATCATCATCCC
>NW_006399761.1:26594319-26624050 GCF_000299155.1 Elephantulus edwardii | reverse complement strand
CATCATCATCATCATCCCGGCCCTATCCTGCACCACCATCATCATCATCATCACCATCATCATCATCATCCCGGCCCTATCCTGCACCATCAGCAGCACCCCTGCTAAACTCAATCACGTTGCTACAATCACAGCACCAATGCTTCCTGCTGAAGATCTTCCCCTCCTTCCCTGACCCTCCATCTTTCTGAACATGCTGTGTTTTTCCAAGCACTGGCCCCTCCTAACATCATGTCCAAAGTATGTGAGATGAAATGTCACCATCCTTTCCTCTAAGGAGCTTTCTGGCTGCACTTTCTCCTTTGGCAGTCCCGGAGATATTCAGTACTCTCCTCCAACCCCACAACTCAAAGTCTTCTTCTGCCATCCATATTCATCACCCAACTTTCAGATACATAGGAAGTAAATGAAAAGATCATGATTTGCATCAAGGTCACCTTCATCTTTAAATAGATATCACTGCTAGAAGGATTCATGTAAAAATGAACCTCATCTTAACAAGTCACTGATAGAAAAATTCTGTAGGATACTTGTCGTGGTTGTTGTTGTTAGGTGCCACCAAGTTGCTTGTGGCTTGTGATTCATAGCGACCATATTTACAAGAACTCTAAACCCATCTCTGTCCTGTGCCAACCTCAATGTCTTCAACACACCTACTCCCATTACCCCAGTCACTGAATCAATCCATCTCATCGAGGGTCTTCCTCTCTTGCACTATCCCTCCACCCTCCCAAACAATTGCATGCTAAGCGTCGGAGAGCTAGAGAGTGATTAGGGATGATAGAAAGAGAATTGATGCCTTTGAGCTGTGGCGCTAAAGATGAGTATTGAATATACCATGGACAGCTAGGAGAACAAACAGGTTCATCCTGGAAAGGTTGAAACCAGGCTGCTCCTTGGAGGCAAGGATTCTGAAGCTTCATCTGACTAATGAAGATGTTTCTAAACACTTGAAAGGGCTCAGTTTGTGAAATTGTGCATTATACATAAGAAACGTGCTATTTTCTCCAAGTATAATTCAAGATAACTCTTTTCTAGTGCACGGCCATATGAGTATTTTTGAGGAGGTATGAGAGGTGGATAACATGCATTACAGAAACCAAAAATACAAGATATTTCCTAAGGAAAACATAGATTATTTCTCAATATTCAGATGCCCTCTGGGCCCTGGCTGATTTTCAAAGCAAGATGAGGTGGTTTTTAGAAACAATTTGTCTTCTATTAACAATGAAACATAATTCTGCCTTGACTATTAGAAAGTGAAACATATAAACAACTTAGCGGGGCCTGTTGAAGGACCAAACAGATAGGGCATTATTTGGGGGGGGGGGTTCAGCAGTCAAGGCCACTTTACACCATCATGAACCAGACTAAACAAACCTGACCCCCAGGGTGACCTAGCAAGGATCCCAAAAGATCGGAAACTCCGAAATGGAGCCTCTGAACACACTTTACAGCCTGGTAATGGCATGCAAACGACACTCCGTCTCTGTCACCCAGCCAAAGGTTGGTGTTGTATATGAGAGCAATTTCCTCAAGAATTCAGAGGAGAATGTGATACTTTGCCTTTTATGTATGGAGTTCACAACATCAAGTGTATTTACTAGCTGGAGACCCTCGAGTCAGCCTGCCAGGCAGCGGGCTGCGTTGTGACCTCTCCCCGGTCAGTTGGCAGTGACACAGGGTCAGATGAAGAAGGCGGGGAGCTCACTCACTCAGGACAGGAAAAGTCTCATTTACACGAGATTTTAAAAGCTGAAACTGTATCTAGAAAAACATGATGGAGAGTCATAGTCACTCTTTACTGGAAAGCAGGTTCTCATTCACCTCCTGCTGTCCTCAACGTGAGCGATGATTTCTGCAAGCTGGCTCCGTGCACTGATGTTCACCCCGCGCCCGATACTCAACCCTGTTCACCCGGGACGTGCTGGCAGTCGACGGCTGTGGGACCTGCTTATTCAAGGGCCTGTCTTCACATGTTCCTCTTATGTGATTGTGTCCCACACAGAATAAATCCATTGGGCCTTGTGGAGAATTTGTCAGTCCAAATAGCGTCAATGGGAAGTTGGTTGGGAATGAAGGGACGTTTTCTGAGAGACAGAGGAAGAAGTGAGAGGAGTAGGGGAGAAAGAGGAGGAAGGGGAGAGAGAGAAAAACAGGAGAGGGGACGAAGAGCAAGGTGAAGCTATGATCAGTTGCTCTGATGAGAAAAAGCTTTTGGAATGATTTTGAACGCACCACAATTCACCCAGAAACTTATTTCTCTCAAAATCAGGCCATGGGCCCGGCTCATTCATTACAGCTCAGAGCTGCCCCCAGAGACCTCTCAGTGCATTCACCACCCAAAATAGGAGAGAAAATGACTTCTTTCTTGCACAGAAAGTCATCCGATCACTTATCCGGTCTTCAATCACTGGTGTCCCTGTCCCTCCAGAGCATACTCTGCCCACGTCCTCCATACACGTGTCCACCCCTCCAGTTCTATGCAAGAGCGAATTCTACCTGGGGGCCGATGGAAAAGGTTCTAAGCACCGTATGATTTGTTGTTGTTCTTGTTGGGGTCCATCTACTCAGCTTTGACTCCTGGTCACTTCCTATATGACAGAATGAAATGCTACCCAGGCACGCACCAACTTCATGATGCTGAGTCCATTGCATTTGTCTGTTTCATCGAGAGCTTCCCTTCTTTGCATTGACCTTGTACATGATGTCCTTTTCTTATGATCGGTCCTCTCAGATGACCTGTACAACGTAAATAAGACAACGTTGTGCCTTCCTTACTGCTAAAGGATATTGCAATTGTATTTCTTCCAAGTCTGATTTGTTCTTTCTTTTGGCTGTATGTGGGATCTTTGATATTCTTCAACAATAAACACAGTTTGAGCATGTCAATTCTTCTTCTGTCTCCCTTTTCCTCTGTCCAACTTTTGCACACACACACAAGGTGATTAAGGTCATATCTTGAAGCAGGTACACTCTAGTGAGCTCAAAGGCTTCTCACATTTCTAACTCCGTGGTAAAGCCAGAACATAGCTGTCATGCATCATCGTTTTCAGATGATACCTGCTCCCACATAACTTTCAATGAGGTGTTCCTCCAGCCTACACCATAGTTCATCTCTATCATCCGAGGCAAAGGCCTTGAGCCTCAGATGACTTGTGAGCCTTATGCTAGAAAGATGTCATGAATTTATAACATCCATGCTGGAAAGCACATACATTTTTACCTTGTTATGCCTTAAAACCACCAGCCCATTTTCAATAGTTAAAAAGCTATATAATATAGTTTCCAGAATGTCAATAACAAGAAGTCAGCTAGCAAAATCTCAGCATAAACAATGGCAACCTCCTTGCCCTAGAAGAGAGGACAAGCCCATTTGCCCCAGGTAAATGGTCTAGTTTTGAAAGCAGAAGTGGATGACCAATTGTTGTTGTTGTTGTTATGTGCCGTCGAGTTGCCTGTGACTCATAGTGACAACAGCCCTAAATTCTGCCCTATCCTATTCCAATCTCACCATCTCTGACACACCTACCCCCATTACCCCAGTCACTGAATCAATCCATCTCATCAAGGGTCTTCATCTCCTAGTCTGTCCCTCCACCCTCCCAAACATGATGTCCCTCTCCAAGGACTGGTCCCTCCTTGCAACATGTTCAAAGTATGTTGGACAAAACTTCAGAATCCTTGCCTCCAAGGAGCAGCCTGGCTTCATCCTCTCCAGGACAAACCTTCATTTTCTTAGCAGTCCGTGGTATATTCAATACTCTTCTCCAAAATCACAGCTCAAAGGCATTCTCTTTCTATCATCCCTAGTCATTGTCCACCTCTCTGATGCATAGCAAGTGATCACAAAGACCATGGCATATATCAGGTGCACTTTAGTCTCCAGACTGACATAATTGCTCTTCAGCACTTTAGAGAGGTCTCTAACCACAGACTTTTCCATCGTAATACGTCTTTTAATTTCCTGGTTACTGGTGCCAAGAATGTTGACTGTGGAGCCAAGCAAACCCAAACTATGAGCAATCTCAATCTCTCCACCATCTATCATGACTCAACCAATTGTCCCAGTGGTGAGAGTCTTAATTTTCTTGATATTGAGCCTCAATCCATACTGAAGACTGCAGTCCCTGACCTTCCACGGCAAGTGCTTTAGGTCCTCCTCAGTTTCAGCAAGCAGGCTTGTGTCATCTGCATAATGCAGATTGTTGATGATTCTTCCTCCAACCCTGATGCCACATTTCTCCCCATAGAGCCCAGTCTCCAAGAGAATCTGTTCTGCATAAAGATTGAAAAGGTATGGAGACAGGATGACCAATATGTTTGAAAAAACAAGCTGGTATGTCTCGGAGAAAGTGAAAGCAGAGTATTCCTTAAAGGCAAAAATGTCAAATTCTCATCTCACATACTTTTGAGCCTGCTGTTAGGAGAGGTTTTTTCTTGGAAAGGAATATCATGCTTGAAAAGGTAGAAGGTTGGTAAGAGAGAAAGACCCTCAACAAATCGGACTGACACAGTGACTGTAGCAATGGCCTCAAGTGTGCTGGAAATAATAAGGATGGCACAGGATAGGACAGGGTTCAGATCTATGTCCATGGGGTTGTTATGAGTCATAATCAACTCAACAACACCTAACGACAATAAAAGAAGGTCTGAAAAACAACAAAGACTTTTCCTAAGAAGAAACTGTAGGGACCATGGATCCGTTCACCCCCAAAACAGGAGAGAAAATTACTTCTTACTAGCATAGAAAGTCACCCCACCACTCATGCAGACGTCAATCACTGGTGTTCAAGGCTTCATATTTATTCTTGAGAGGACTTTTTTAATCAACATGAGACAGACTGAAGATCATATTTTTGTTCTCATGGACTTGTTTTCATTTCCTTCAGCCTCAATTTGATCTTGCACACGAGTAATTGGTGCTCTATTCCACAGTCAGCACCTGGCCTGATGTTTGACAGCTGATGTTGAGTTTCTCCAACAATTCCTTCCACAGATGTAGTCAATCTGATTCCTGTGTGGTCCATGAAATGAGGTCCATGTGTAAAGTCACTGTGTTTTAAAAGAGGAATTTGTGATTAATAGATCATTGAACATACAATACTTGATTGTATTTTGATTTTCATATTTTTATATTTTGTATACGTGATTTTCAGCCTCATTTCTGTCACCATGTCGGTACTTTCTGACTACCATTCCGTCTTTATTCTGACCTTTATGTTCATGTCACCAGTTATCATTAACACACCTTGATTGCATATTTGGTAAATTTTGGACTGCAAAATTTGATAAAAGTTTTCCATTTCCTCCCCTTTGGCTTTAGCTGTTGGTAAGTAAATTTGCATAATAGTCATATTAACAGATCTTCTTTGTATGGAAATGTGTAACATCCTATCACTCACAACATTGTACTTGAGGATGAACTTGAAGTCGTCTTTTTAACTATGAATGTAATACCATTCTTCAATTTTTCATTCCCGGCACAGTATACCACGTGACTGTCAGAACCTTGCTTGCTGTAAGTGAGGAAGACTCGAAGCACTTGCTGAAGAAGATCAAAGAGAATACAGCCTTCAATAAGGATTGTGCCTCAACATCAAGAAAACAAAAATTATCCCCACTGGTCCAACAGGTAACATCATGATAGATGGAGTAAAGATTGACAGTAATAACAACTTTATCTTACTTGGATCCACCATCAACACCCTTGGCACCAGAAGTCAAGAGATCAAGAACGGTATTGCATCAGAAAGCTTGCAGTCAGAGACTTCTCCAAATTATTAAATAGCAATAATGTCACTTTGAGTACCAAGGTTCACCGGATTCAGTAAGTGGTCTTTCCAGTTATTTGCTATGCATCTGAGAGCTGGGCAATGAATAAAAACTATAGAAAAATAGTTGATGCCTTTGATCCTTGGTGTTGGGGAGGACTACTGAATATCTCATAGACCACCAAAAGAACAAGCAAATATGTTTTGGAGAAGGTGCCGCCAGAGTGCTCCTTGGAGGCAAAGATGATAAAGCTTCATTTCACATACTTGGGGCTTGTCGCTGGACAGGCTCCTCCTTGGAGAGGTACATCGGGCTTAGAAAGGTAGAAAGTCAGCAAATCATAGGAAGACCGTCAAACAGATTGACTGGCACAGTGACAGCAGCAACTGGCTCAAGTGTATCAGAGATTGTTAGGATGGTACTGGATAGGACAGGGTTCAGATAGGTCATACTTGATGGCACCTAACACAAACAACAGCCTGAAAAGAAGTTCCCAGGTGAGATAAACATTTAATGTGCTCAGGGCTAACCAAAAGTGGGAGATATAAGAACACAGGCCCCAGGGGCCTTGCAGAAAAAAATACCTGCTGTTCTGCTTCCCAAAATTCAGCCACAGAACACCGTTCAGAGCCTGGCTTTACCCTGATGCACATGGGTCAACCTAAGTCAGAAGCAACTGCATAGCAACTAGGGCGGCGGTGGTGATGATGGCGGGGTGGAAGCGTTAAAAGCCTGGGCAGTTGGTTGCTCCAGTTTCTACCTATGTTCAGCCGGAAAGCAAAGGCGAGGCTAAGAGGCCCAGCGGCCAGCACCAGCCCTCTTTCATCTCTATGAGGGTCACTGCCCCCCTGAACCCTGGCCCCATGTAGGTTTAAACGGGGCATTCCTCCCAGCCTGCCACAAGGCATGGGTCTAGCAGGGGCTCCCAGGGAACTTTCGCCCTTCCCCTCCCACCTTTGCCCTTTTGTGCCTCCTGGGATGCTCAGTTATGCGTTTTGCATGAAATGAGGACCACAGACTGGGCCGCTACAAGCTGCTAATTGAAAACCTTGTCAGAAGTGGGAGGAAGAGACAGAGGGGGGAAAACAACAACCTGGACAGGCCCCCCTCTCGCGTTGTGAACAGCGGTGTTCCCTCTCAGACAGTCAGTCCAGGCTCCATCTTGGCCTTCCCCATTGCTCAGAGGACTTAGGCTGAAGAAACAACGTGTAGTCAAAAACAACTGCAAGGATACAGCTGGTGGGCTTCCGTCTTCACAGATCCCTGCCCAACTCGGGGCTCACTTGTCCTATGAAGGTGGAAGGTCTACTGACTCTGGAGATGGGCTGCCTGGGTCAGCGTCTAGTCAGCCCTCCACTCTTGGCTGTGTGACATTAGACAACTGGCCCCACCTCTCTGGGCCTCTGTTTTATCCTCTGCAAAGCAGGTCTCAGGTTTACCCTTCAGAGAGTTATTGTGAGAATTTTATGTCATTTAATATAGTGCCTGTTACTGTAAGAGATGGTCTTGTCGGCTGCAGTCAATTCCAGCTCCCGCCAGCCAAGAGAACCATTTCACAGCGTGTTCAAGGTCACGGCTTTCCGAGATGGAGCACCAGGCATGGCTTCTGGGTGGGTTCAAACCACCAATCTTACGGTTAATAGTCAAGTGCAAGAGACCCCTCAGAAAGAACTGTTAACATTTTTCTGTTGTTGTTGTTGTTGTTGTTGTTGTTGTGTACCATAGAGTCAGAACCTCCAGCGGGTTTTCAGAGGCAGTTAACTGCACAGGCAATGGCCCTTCCTTTTCCTGTGGAGCAGCTAGTGGCCTCAAACTGCGTGCCTTCGAGATTGCAGTGCAGCTTCTCATGACTATGGCTGTGAATAGAGGAGGAAAGTCAAGACCACTTTTCCATTCTCATCTCACAAGCAAATCTGGGATTAGGTCTATGGAGACACCAAATGAAAAAGGAGTTACGAGTGCATGCACATTCTGCGGTGAGGAGAGGAGCGTGGCAAACGTTCTGGATTGGAGAATGCAAGGGGAATACAGAAAAAAGACCAAGAAGGCTGTGTGCTTAAGTCCCCTAGTGTATAACAGGCACATTCCAGGCACTCTACAATTCCATGGAGCAGCTACGATTTCCCTCTAAGTATCAAACTCAGACTCAGTCTCCGGAGCCACATGGCTCCTCAATGAGGCACAGAAAGTTCACTCCGACTCCTCAAATCCCTCAGATGCCACGCAGCTCGCACATGGCTGACTCTGGAGCCTCCTACGTGGCTCTGAGGTAGCCCCAGAAGCTCTGGACAGTGGTGCTAACCCAGATCTCTGGCATCAGACACAGTTCTCAAAACTACATCTGTACACAGTGCACATTCAAAGCTGGACCACCTTCTCTGTTGAGAACAGAAGTACCTATTCCATCACTCTTTGCCAAGAGGTGGGAATGTGTCTGAAGCAATAAATGGAAGCATTTTAATGCCTCCCTCTGTAGCGTTCTGGCTGAGGTGTTAACATCCAGGTTAAGAACATAAAAAGCAAGTTAAATTAAAGCTCTATGCCAGGCACTCAAGCTGGGCTCAGAAGAGGGTGTAGAACAGGAGTCTTGCTACCGACGTCAGACGGATCATAACTACACACAGAAAATACTAGAAAGAAGTTTGTCTGTGCTTCATTGACTGTACAAAGGCATTTAGCTGTGTGACTCGTAAGATGATGGATAACCTTGTGAGGAATTCCAGGCAACTTGACTGTGTTCAAGCAGAAATGCTACACAGACTGAGAGGCAGCCCTTCAAACAGAAAAGGGAAACTGAGCGGTGAAAAGTCAGGAGAGTTGTAATCAGGGCTGTAGCTTTCTACCACATTTATTCCAACTGTATATTGAGCAAATAATCCAAGAAACTGGGTTATATGGCTAAGAACATTGTGCTGGGATTAGAGGAAGACTCATTAAGAACTCAACACATGGATGACACAAACTTGCTTCTTGAAAGTGAAGATTCCGTGAAGCACTTAGTGATCGAGATCAGAGATTACAGCCTTCAGTATGGATTATACCTCAGCATTAAGAGAGCCTGAATCCTTATGACTGAGCCAATAAGCAAAATTATGACAAATAGAAAAGATTAAAGTTGTCAAGAACTTCATTTTACTGAGATCCGCTATCAGTCTCTACAGAAGCAGCAGTCAAGAAATCAAATGATGGGTTGCATGACGCAAATCTACTACAGATGGACTTCAAAGTGCTAAAAATCCAAACAAGACACTGCCTCCAGGGCTAAAGCATCCCCGAGCCAAGCTATTGTACTTGCCATTGCCTCCTATGCATGCAAAAGCTACACAATAAATAAGGAAGGCCAAAGAATTGAGGCCTTTGAATGATGTTGGCAAATAACATTGACTATGACTGCTGAGACTGAGGAGGACCTGAAGTGCTTGCTGCAGAAGGTCAAGGACTACATCCATCAATATGGATTGAAGCTCAACATCAAGAAAACAAAGATTCTCACCATTGGGCCAATTGGCAGCATCATGACAGATGGTGAAGGAATTGAGATTATTCACAGCTTTAGTTTACTTGGCTCCACAATCAACACTCTTGGTACCAGCAGCCAGGAAATTAAAAGATGAATTGCGTTGGGAAAGTCTGCTGTCAGAGACTCCTTAAAATACTGTAGAGAGAAAAGGGGGGGAAAGTACTGTAAAGCAACAATGTCAGTCTGGAGACTAAGGTGCGCCTGATTCAGGCGATAGTCTTTGCAATTACTTGCTATGCATTAGAAATCTGAGCAATGACTAGGGGTGATAGAAGAATTGATGCCTTTGAGCTGTGATGCTGGAGAAGAGTACTGAATATACCATGGACTGCTAGGACAACAAACTGCTTCATCCTAAACAGGGTGAAACAAGGCTGCTCCTTGGAGGCAAAGATTCTGAAGCTTCATATGATATACTTTGGACATGTTGCAAGGAGGGACCAGTCCTTGGAGAGGGACATCATACTTGGGAGGGCGGAGGGACAGTACAGGAGAGGAAGACTCTCGATGAGATGGATTGACTCAGTGACTGGGGTCATGGGAGTAGGTGCGTCAGTGAGACAATAAGATTGGCACAGGACAGAGCAGGGTTCAGGGCTGTTGTACATAGGGTTGCTATGAGCCACTTGAAATTCAAGGCATATAACAACAACAACATACTAGGGACTGTCAGAAGAACAAAGTAGTCTCTCTTTGGAAAACTTACTGCCAGAGTGCTCCTTAGAAGCAGGACTGAATGGTAAGAGCTCATCTCACTTACTTTGGCCATGTGATCAAGAAATACCAGTCCGTGGAGAAGGATATCGTGCTTTGTAGTCACATGGGTTAATGTCGTTTCTGCAGCAAGGGGCTCAAATAGAGCAGCGATTGTGAGATGTCGCAGGACTGTGTCGGTCTCTGTGAACTGCAGCCCGCTCAATGGCACCTAACAGCAATGTGATTACAATCGTTATTGTGCATCATTGAGTCGGAATCAACCCATAACGCGTGTTCAGAAGCAGTAAATCACATGGACAGAGATTTCCCATCTTTCTCCTGTGGAGTAACTGATGGATTCGAAGCACATACCTGTGCGTTGCCAGCACAATTCCTTACCACTAAGCCACCAGAGCTCCTTTACGATTACAATGGTGATGACTTTATCAGAGGACCTCCGAAATCACTAGTGATTATGTGTATAAAACGCCTCCATTAGGAAACTGCTGATTTTGCGTCTACTGATGAGGGTAATGACTAATATATTCTGTCAAGAGCCTTGACAGCTGTCTGTACGTATTTGAAGGCATATATTTTTAGATGCTGTTACTGTACCTCCAGCTATTTTAACGACTAAGTTTGTTGGCATGATGTAATCGTAAGGAGGCTGACGGGAAAAGGTTCAAATTCCGATTTCCAGCTGTTTCTCTCCCTTTCCATCATTTTTGTCTCATTATTCACTGAGGTCCACAAACCTGCCACTCAGATCACAGACTAAGTGATGTGCTAGGAGGAAATTGCTAATGTCAGTAGGAAACAAAATCAAATTGAACACCAGGTCCCCCGCATCCAGCGTTCAAAAGCGCGGCGCCCTGCCTGATGCTCATTCTATGGCATTCTCCGGTACCGACCAGCGAGCTGTCTGATCAGACACACATGCTTCACTCCCTCCGTCCCAGCTCCGTGTTTTCCAAAAGGGGGGGATGGGAAGAGGAGGGAGGTGGAGAGATTTGCAAGACAGGCTCTAATTTTAAAACAAAAGCCATCCCATTAAATCTTAACAGATGTTACTCAAGTTCAGAAGATTAAGGAAGATTTCAGCATCAAAAATCAAAGAAAATACGCCATGACCTTAAAAAAGGATAAAACGCAAAGCTCTAACAAACCCAAAGTCCACTTTGACAGCTGTCTCTGATGGAATTGACGAGGTGCTATTGATGTTTGGATTAAATCATGCCTCTGTGATCAAGTACTCAAAACAAGGGATAAAAGACAAATATATTCTTTAATCCTACCCACTAATTTCGTCTACGCCCTGAATAGCAATGGGTGCCGGACAAATGTTTGGAAATGCCTTCCCTTCTGCTTATCGACAATACTGTTTTTATATTTGCCACCTTTACTTTCAGGGTTTAAACTAACACAAGGAAATCCATATAAGAGACTGAACTCCCTGCAAACAGATTGTAACTTCCAAAGTCACTAACGGTAGAATCAATAGACGATGATTCAGAAGGTGAGGGTGATGTTACAGCAAAGTGTAATACAGAAATTAGTTCCTGGCTAATTTTTCTTTTCTAATTCTTTCCCCCTGCACCATAAAAGAGCACAGGGGCTTCCAATTTCCAGCCTAGTGAGTGTTGAAAGAAGAAAAACTTTTTTTTCTACTTAAAGAGAAAAGGGTGAAGAGGCAATTAAGTCATTAATTACTCTCTTTGTCTAACGCTGTCCAACCCATCAAACTTCGCCTCTTCTGTCTTCATCAAAGGTGGAGCTCACTCCGCTTTACAATAAGTACCTCTTAATAAGACAATCTCGTGTTTCTATGAGGAATTGAGATGAAGAGAAATTAAAATAACCCTGAGCAGCAGACCCCAGAGTTTGGCAGCCACACAGCGCCCACTATTAACCAAGGTTTCCAGCGAGCAAGGAGAGGTTCCTGGAATCAAGACCTAGAAGAGAAACAGTTTGCTGTGTGCAAAGGAGAAGTTTCCTTGGGTTTAGCAGAAAGAGAAAGAAATAAATAGCATTAATGCTAAGGGGCTGAGATCCACAGCTTTCTCTTAGGGAAGACGGCATGGAAATGAGCTCTGTGCAAAGGGATCCGGCAAACATGCCAGAATATCTAAAGAAAGTTACCTAGAAAGGCAGCGTGAGAAGGGCGGAAGAGTTTTGGGTCCCCTCGCTTCTCTCCTCAGTGTTGTTGAGTTAGAATCAACTCCTACCTGACCCACTTGCAGTTTTCTGAGGAGAAGATTGTCCATCTTCCTCCTTTGGACTGCTGTGGATTCAACAGTCCCAACAAGCTCGGGCTTTGGGTTAACAGTATAACTCCCTACAGACTAAGCCACCAGAGCCCTAGAGACCAGGCACTTTCTGGTGAGTGGAAATGACTTCTGGGAGATTGCCAGAAAGTGGTCCCTACCTCCAGCTGGTAGATATAAAAAAGAGCACGAGGGAGAGAAACAAAGAAAGAAATTGGTCCCAAGAAACGAACAGGCCTTTATTGTGTGGTCTGAGAGGGACACCAAGTGACCTGCCTGCATGGCATATGGACAGAATCAAAAAGGCGTGCGGGCAGTTTGGGGGGTTTCCTTTTTACAGGGGTCTTGGGGAGGACTAAGATGGTACTTCTCTGAATTTGGAGTGTTAATTAAGTTAGGTTTTAGCTATTTTTAATCAAACTCGGACTCTTATCAGGATCCATTGTCTGGTCTGGTCTTTGATATGACCAGCTTAGGTGTTAACAAGTTTCTCGGAAGTGATCAAGCTTGGGGGTGGCGGGGCAACTGCCATATTCTTCCTTCATATTCTTCTGGCACTTTCTGGTGAATCAAAATGACTTCTGGGAAATTGCCAGAAAGTGGTCCCCACCTCCAGCCCCTCCAGCTTATTATCAGTCTCCTGAATGTCCCTGCTCCTAGACTCCAAGCAATGGAGCAGTGGCCCCCAAAAAGACACTTCTGCACCGTATGTAAGGAGCTCCCACAGTGTTGGTGTCCTTCCTTACGTGTTGCACTGGTAAATGGAAAAGGTTGGCAGTTCAAATTCACCATCTGCTCTCAGGAGAAAAAGTAACATCCTCCTGTGAAGACTCGCAGCTCAAAAAGGAGGGTTTCTATGCATCAGAATTAGCTTGACAGCAGTGGGTGAGGCATCAAGACCAAGCAAGTGGGCACAGACCTCAGTTTATTAGTAGTTTCCAGGGGCAGATGGCAGGAAGGGACAAAGAGTGACGCACTGTTTGGGGGCACTGAGCCTAAGCTATAGGTTATTGTTATTGCAGTTGGTGTTGTTTACTGTTGAGTTGGGCCCAGCTAAAAGGTGACCCTCCCGCAGCTTCTCAGAGGCAGTAAATTACACAAGAGGAGACTGCCCATCTTTCTCTCACAGAACAGCTGGTAGACTGGAATCACAAGCCCTTCAGGTTGCCAGCCCCACTCCTCACCATTAAACCACCGGAGCTCCCGTCAGTTACGGGTCATGGAAGACATTTGGAAACAAGTAACAGTACTGAGTGCACAAAATGATGAGCGCCATTGATGTCAAGTGATTGTTGGTGTGAAGAATGTCAAAATGACGAGTGTTTTGTTACCTTTATTGTTAACACTGTTAACACAAAAACAAAACCAACAATGTGGCAAAGTCCAGTGGTCCCTTTACTTGCTTCTCTTGCTAAGTTCCTGTTGGTGAAGGAAGCTCCTGATTGCACAATGTCCAAAGCCGGTTCTCCGCAATGACAGGACAGAGGTCTGGTGCCCACAGGCTGAAGCGTGAACGAGAGGAATGAGCTTCTAGAAGGGTGCGTTCCAGAGCTCTTCCGGAAGACAATGCTTACAATGCAGTTCACCTTTTCCTATGGCCCTCTAGTGCTCTGAGGTCCGCTCTCAGACAACAATAAAAGGGTTTGGTGCAGAATTTACTGACCTCACCCTCAGATGCTCTGCCTTCGAGATACTAGAATAACACAAGAACTAGCATGGTAACAGCAGCTTTATTTTTGTGTGTTGCTATGGAATTTTGAAAACAAAACAAAGCAAGCCACTGATCAGTAATTGTGACAAAACTTCTTAGCCACAGCATTGAGAATGGGGCCTAATTATTCCATAAACACACTGTGATTTGTTTACTTCAACGTCAAATTAACTTCAAATGGGTAGCAGCCGCCGCTGATTTGATACGGTGTGCGACGCACCGCAGAAGGCGCGCTGTGTACCTCGCGCAGATCCACCTCTGTTCTAAACAGATTCATCATCGAAGGGCCCCCGGAGCCTGTTCCACACGCAAAACAAAACCACATGTGCATTTTATTTACTAGGAAATTGTTTCCAAAGAGGGTGTGTCTGTTTGTCATCCAGGCTCTGGCTCACTCTCCACTGCCCCTTCACACAGTAGAAACTGGAAATTTTGGGGTTTGTTTTTTTTTTACGAAAATCTGCATCTTGTGACTCCAGAGACGCTCAGGCAAGTGATGAACTACATAAAGAAGTCTTTCCAACGGCTGGAAAGCGAGGCAGGGGAGAATAAGGATGTGAACACTGGACAAGCCAACACAGAGGCCCACAAGTGACTCAGCCAACAAGAATTGGCTGTGTATTGTATTTTTGGACCTTTCTCTTACTTTTCTAAGCAATTGGCAAATATTACCTTGTATACTCTTTCTAATAACCATGTGACACGGTGTTGTTGTTATTGTTTGGTATAGAGTCGGAACTGACCCATACCTGACCCTCTAGCAAGTTTTCAGAGGCAGGTAATTGGACAGGAGGAGACTGCCCATCCTTCCTTCTCCTGCGGAGCAGCTGGTGGATTCAAAGATGTGCCTTTGGGATTGCAATGCAGCTTCTCTTACCACTAGGATATCTGACCTCCCTAATAGCTCCATGTGAGAGGCACGGATGTAAAATGAGGTTCATCCATCAGCTGCTTCCCAGGAAGACGTCAGCATAGCAAGTGCAGGGGTGTAAACTGGAAAATCTCAGGATAAACATTTAACCAGTCACCACAGAATGGGCAGGAAGAGAGGAGTCGGGCTGGCAAAGAGTCTCTAGAATAAAATTTCTCGGCCTTTGTTGTTGTTGTTGTTGTTGTTGTTTTTATGTGCCATCGAGTCGCTTGCGACTCATAGTGACCCCATTTACAACAGCCCTAAACCCTGCTCTATCCTGTGCCAATCGCACTGCCTCTGATACACCCATCCCGATTACCCCAGTCACTGAATCAATCCACCTCATAGAGGGTCTTCCCCTCCTGCGCTGTCCCTCCACCCTACCCAGCATGATATCCCTCTCCAAGGACCTGTCCCTCCTTACACCATGTCCAAAGTATGTCAGACAAAGCCCCAGAATCCTTACCTCCAAGGAGAAGCCTGGTATAACACTCTCAAGGATGAATCTGTTTATTTTCTTGGCAGTCCATGGTATATTCAGTACTCTTCTCCAGCACCACAACTCAAAGGCATCAATTCTCCTTCGATCCTCCCTAGTCATTGTCCAACTCTCTGATGCATAATAAGTGAGTGCAAAGACCAGACTGTATCAGATGCACCTTAGTCTCCAGAGTGACACCATTGCTCTTCAGTACCCTGGAGAGGTCCCTAACAGGACACTTTCCCATCGCAATACGTTTTTTGATTTCCTGGCTTCTGGGTGCCAAGATTGTTGACTGTAGAGCCAAGCAAACTAAAGTTAACAATCTCAATCCATCCATCCTGATGCTGCCAATTGGTCCGGTGGTGAGAATCTTTCTCTTCTTGACATTGAGCCTCAATCCATTTTGGAGGCTGCAGTCCTTGACCCTTTGCAACAAGTGCATCAGATCCTCCTCAGTTTTAGCAAACAGGGTTGTATCATTTGCATAACACAGATTGTTAATAGATCTTCCACCAATCCTGACGCCACACTTCTCCTCATAGAGCCCAGCCTCTCAGATAATCTGTTCTGCATACAGGTTGAAAAGATATGGAGATAGGACACATCCCTGATGTACACTTCCCCAATTTTGAACCATGCAGTATTTCCCTGCTCTGTTCTGATGACTGCCTCCTGGTCCAAGTACAGGTTTCGGATTAGAACGATCAAGAGTTCTGGGATTCCCATTCTTCTCAGAGTCAGCCACAGTTTGTTATGATCCACACAGTCAAATGCCTTTGCATAGTCAATGAAACACAGATAGACATTCCTCTGGTATTCCCTGCTTTCAGCTAAGATACATTTAACATCAGCTACAATATCTCTAGTACCATGGCCCCTTCTAAACCCAGCCTGGACTTCTGGCAGTTCTCTGCTGATGTGCTATTCCAGTTGTTTTGGGATAATCTTCAGTAGAATCTTACTTGCATGTGAAATCAATGAGATTGTTCTATAGTTTCCACACTCTGTTGGGTCACTTTTCTTTGGAATGGGAACAAATGAGGCCTGATAATTTTTTTGTTGGAGGGACTTGTTCTCATCATTGAAAATTTAGCAGTATCTCTGACCTCACCTACCAGGTACTAGGAGTGCCCTACCCCACACTGCCTTCTCATTCTCACACTCATTGCTGTTGAGTTGAAGCTGACTCATAACTGACCCTCCAGCAGGTTTTCAGAGGCTGTAAATCACATGAGAGGAGACTGTCCATCTTTCTCCCTCAGAACTGCTGGGGGATTCAAACCTGTGGCCTTTAGGTTAGTAGTGAAACTCCCTAAGGCTTATGCTACCAGAGCTTTCCTGCCTTCCCACAGTGAGACACAAAATATCTCCGCACAGATATTCATCATGCAAAACAATCCCTGGTTGAGAACTACATATTTACAACAAGTCACTGCCAAGTCAAGACATAACTCATGAGTAGCCACTGTCAGAAAGAAAGAAACTGGAGAAGGAAGTGTTAAAGCAGAGATGACAGTATGTGCAAAGCTGCAGAAAAGAGAGAAGCTGGCGTTTCCTGGGCGTTGAATATAGTACTTTTAGTGAAGAAGTCCCCTGGTGCCATACCTGTCAAAGAATGTGGCTGCTGGTCAAAAGGTCAAAGTGCAAGCCTCCCAGCTGGTTGGGGTGAGGAAAACACTTCTGGGAAGGTCTACAGCCCAGGGAGCCCTGCGGGCAGTTTACTTTAGGCTGCAAGGTCTCTAGCAGTCGGAACTGACCTGGTAGCGGTGGGTTTGAGAGAGTCAGGAAAGGTGAATCTGGAGAAAAGAACTCAAGCTCTGCACCTGGGAGTGGCACTGAATCCTGAGTCAGCAGCTGTTCCGAGGAGAATGGCAGCATCACATCTGCACTTTAGAACTCTCACTCTCTAACAGCTGGATTGTGAGTCTGTGGTACAGTCGCATGATAGAATACTATGTATCACTCAGGAGCAATGATCTCGAAAACCACTATATAACATGGGAGAGGCTGGAGAGCGTTATGCTGAGTGAACGAACTCAGTCTCATAAGGACAAATACTGCATAGGACCATTATTGTAAAAATAGAAGGGTAACTAGTAAGATGTGCATGAAAGTCCAAAGAGGGGAAGGGAGGGGAGAAGGGGAGCCCAGGGTGGCGAGGAGGGAAATCACAGGGCCACAGAGATTGGCAGACAGAGGGAGAAGGTGAAGGAATCAGGAAATATCCATGGGGGATCTGAAAAGATGGGGTAAGAGTAGATATAGATCTATGGTGATTAATTTTATAGAGCAAAACTATGGAAATTGCCATATGAAACACAACGTGAATGAAGGAATGTGTGAAACACAATGTATACAAATTCTGTATGCAAACCAGTATAAATTTTTTTAAAGCTTCATGACCCAGGGACAGTTCTACTTCCTCAGGTAGGGTTGTCTGAAGTCGAATTAACCTGACTGCACACAGCAAACTACACCTTCTGCTCCGACCCAGGTGCTGTTAAATTGATTCTGACTCAGAGCCACTCCACGTGTGTGAGAACTTGTTTCGAAGATTTTCAGTGGTGGATTTTTGGGGGATGTGGATTGCCAGGTCTTATTTTTAAGTACCTCTGGGTGAACTCAAACTTCCAACTTTCTGGCTGGCGGCCGACTCTGCTGTTTGCACCACCCAAGGAGTCCAGGCGCCCTAAACCCCACTGTCATTGACTCACTTTCTGACTGGAACACCCTACAGGACAGAGCAGAACCGCTGTCAACTTTCCAAGGTTGTTATTTCCAAAGAAGCTGCCTCATCTTCCTCTACCAAGCATCTGCTGTGTTCAAACTACAAACCTTTGGATTAGCAGAGGGGGGGAATGCTTTACCCACTGCACCACCAGAGGGTATTATTTTAAAAAGCTGTGGCCAAATGTCATTAAATATTAGTAATGTGCATTATTAAGGTCTAAATAACTGTTGTGTTGTTGTTCATCATCAGGTCAGAACTGACCCATAGCTGACACTCCTCCAGGTTTTCAGAGACAGTAAATCCCGCAGGTCTCTGCCCATCTTTTTTTCCACAGAGCAGCTGGTGGATTTGAATCATAGACCTTTGTGTTGGCAGCACAATTCCTTATCATGATAATATGGAAAAAAGTATTTGTGTAACCATCAAGGTCATTTCAAAAGCTTGGGATATAAAATAAGTTCACATTTCTCCTAATATCTAAATGAACGTGACTCCAAGCTTCTGTACGTCTGTGAGAAAAGCCTTCTTCCTTCTCTTGGCCCCACCCTCCTGTCCACCCCTCTCTCCATCCCCCATAACAAGCCCAACAGTGTCACAGAAATTAGCTCAGTTGCTGATCCTGAGGCCGCGGGAGAACTCAGAAGACCAACCCAAAGCTGGAGGTTTCCAAACTGGGCGCTCCAGACAATGCCAATGGGCTGCAGAGTCCTTTAGGGAAAGTCAAAGATGGAGACAAAAATCCAGTTCCTAGTCCCACCATTCAAACGCAACCACAATGAACAGTTAATCAACAGTTTAACATCCTTAACAGTTTCAAACCCACTGACATCAAGCTGATTGTTACTTCAGGAGGCCCTTTAGGACAGAAGAGAACGGTCCCCTGTTGTTCTTGTTATGTGCCATCAAGTTACAGCCAACTCATAGCTGACCTTCCAGAAGGTTTTTGGAGACAATAAACCTCACAGGAGGAGATTATGCATCTGTCTTCCACAGATTTTCGCAGATGGATTTTAACTGTGTGCCTTTGGGATCACAGTGCAGCTTCTTGCCACTAGGCCACCAGAGCTCTGTAGAACTGCCCCATAGTTGCTATTGTTCTGTGCCTGTGTTATGTCATTTGTGTATAACAGCTCTGAACCCTGCCTTATATTGAATCAATTTCATTGTCTCTGACACACCTACCCTGACTACTGTGTCAATCCATCTCATCTAGGATCTTCCTCTTTTGCACTATCCTTCCAACCTTCCAAGTACGATGTCCTTCTCCAAAGACTGGTCCTTCCTGGCAACATGCCCAAAGCATGTCAGATGGAGCTTAAAAATCCTTGCCTTCAAGGAGCAGCATGACTTAACTCTCTCCAAACAGACTTGGTTGGTCTCTTAGTAGTGCATGGTGTATGTTCAATACTCTTTTCCAGCCCCACAGCTCAAAGACATTGATTCTTCTTCTATCATCTTTAGTCATTGTCCATCTCTCTGCTGTATAACATTTGATTGTGAAGACCATGGCTTGGGTCAGGCACAACTTAGTCTCCAGACTGGCATCATTGTTCTTCATAACTCTGGAGAGGTTCCTGACAGCAAACTTCCCCAGCACAAATCATCTTTTTGTTTTCCGGCTGCTGGGACCAAAAGTGTTGATTGTGGAACCAAGTACGCTGAAGCTGTTAACAATCTCAAGATCTTCTCCATCTATCATGATGCTGTCTATTGGCCCAGTGATGTGAATCTTTGTTTTCTTGATGTTGAACTTTAATCCATATTGAAGGCTGCAGTCCTTGACCTTCTGCAGCAAATGTCTTAGGTCTACCTCAGTTTCAGCAAGCAGGGTTGTATCATCTGCATAATGTAGGTTGTTGATACCCTATGATGTTGTTGTTGTATATTGTAGAGTCAGAACTGACTTATATCTGATCCTTTGCAGGTTTTCAGAGGCAGTTAATTGCACAGGAAGAGACTATTCATTCTTCTTCCACAGAGCAGCTGATGGATTCAAACTCTGTGCCTTCAGGATTGCAGAGAAGTTTCTTGCCACTAGCCCAGCAGAGCTCTCATACGGTCTCCAAATCTACAGTCTTCATAGCAACACTGTCACATACATCTTTCTTCCATGGAGTAAAAGGTGGTTTCAAACTGACAGCATTTCAATTAATAGCTAAGCATCTTAAGCACTGTACCACCAGGCTTCATTATTATTATAGTGGGGGGGGCTGTGTCTTAGACTATGTCTTCCAACTCTAGAAATGAGATAAAACCCCATCCTATTGTTGTGTGTACTGTAGAGTTGGAATTGACCCACAGCTGACTCTCCAGTGGTTTTCAGAGGCAGTTAATCTCATGGGAGGAGATTGCCCAGCCTTCTCCCGTGGAACAGCTGGTGACCTCTAACATGTGCCTTCAGGATTGCAGTGCAGCTTCTTGCCATTAGGCCATCAGAGCTCCCCAAACCCTATCGTAGTAAGGCAATATTTGCCCAACCAGCTGTCCCCTTCCGAGCTTCTGTGAATCCTAAGAATGATGCTCAGAATCTGTATCAATCTCAAGCCCAGCAGGTCCCATGAGCAAATGTGCTGAAGGAGTTTCAGAGCCTCTGCCCGATGGTGCTGGGCTGACGGTGATGTCAACATCTTTACATGGTCTTCACACTGCACGCGGCCTCTGTTGGCATCATCCAGGACCTTATTCTCTGTGAGTGTGTGTGTGTGTGTGTGTGTATGCTCTCATTTATTTTGTCTTTGTTGAGAATGTACACAGCAAAACATTTACCCATTAACCATTTGTGCATATGCAATTCAGAGACTTGATTGATTCCATTTTTAACCAAATTGATTACATTCTTCAAGTTATGCACCATTCTTACCCTCTTTTCAAGTTGTTCTTCCTCAAAAAGCACAGCTCACTGCCCTTAAGGCACCTAGCTAATCTTTTGATTAATTTCTTGGCAATCTGATACCATTTATGTATTGCTCAAAAGAGCAAAGTAACACTTTCCAGCTGAATAAAATATCCTCTCACCCTAACAATGATAGCAAAGTTCAACGGGGCAGCAAACAACAAATGTCGGTGACGTTGTGAAGAGATTGGAACTCTTCTCCATTGCTGGTGAGAGGGTAAAATGGTACAGCCACTATGGAAGGCGGCCTGGTGCTTTCTCAAAGAGTTGAAAATAGAAATACCATTTGACCCAGCAATTCCAATACGGGGTATATACTCTAAAGAAACCAGAGCCACAACTCAAACAGATGCACGCACACTCACATTCATTGCTACATTACTCACAAAATCTGTATCATTCTCAATACCAGCAGACAACCTGTGGCAAATGGACTGAAAGAGCTTCAGCATCTCTGTCCAACGGTGCTGGGCTGATGGCATTGTCAACATCTTTACACAGTCTTAATGCTGCACACTGCCTCTGTTCAGAGAATGGCACCTGTCTACATCATCCAGGACCTTAGTCTGTGTGTGCCAAACAGGTGGAAGTAGACCAAGTGACCATCAACAAACAAATGGATAGAAAAACTATGGTACATCCACACAATGGAATACTACACAGCGTCAAAAAACAATGAACTAGTAAAACATTACACAACATGGGGGAGACTTGAGGACATTATGCTAAGTGAAATATCTCAATCACAAAAGGACAAATGCTGCATAACACTGCTGTTACAGAATAGGACAGACATGGGAGGTTGGGAGAGGTAATGGGGAAAGTGGATAGGTAATGAACACTGCATTAGAACATATGAGGGGAAGAACTGTCTGAAAGGAATATCTGATTAAGCATTATATGCATGAGAACCATCTTGAACAAAGGGTGTATTGTGGGGTGGGCTTGGGGAGGGGGAGGGAAATGGAGGAGAAAATGTGCAACAAAGAATAAATGGGGGAAAAAATAATTCCCAACCAAAACATCAGCTTCTTCAAACACACTGCACCATCACCATCTACAGCAAAGATGCAACAAACTAAGTTAAATAGATACAGAAGGCAATCACAGCTTGAGCGTCAATTGAAATTATAAAAAACTAGAATGGACGCTAATTAGAAGAAGAAAGTGACTAAAGACAGTGAATAAGGAGAGACTGAGAAGACAGGGCTCACCAGCCAGCCCAGGACAGTGTGGCCTCATGAGATAAAGCAGCTACTGTTCTGGTAAGAAGCATGGGGACTCCATGGAGTCCCCTGAAGGCCACAAAGTTGTGTAGATATGTTGTTGTTGTTGTTGTTGTTGTTGTTGTTATGTGCTGTCGAGTCACCTGGGACTCATAACAACATTACGTACAATAGCTCTGAAGCCTGCCCTGTCCTGAGCCGGTCTCACTGACTCCGACACACCAACCCTATTGTCCCAGTTACTGTAATCAATCCATCTCATCTGGGGGTTTCATCTCCTGCTCTGCCCCTCCACCCTTCTGAGCATGATGTCCTTCTCCAAGGACTGGTCCCTCCTGGCCACATGCCCAAAATATGTAAGACGGAGCTTCAAAACCCTAGCCTCCAAGGAGAAACTTGGTTTCACCCTCTCCAAGACAGACCTACTTGTTTTCTTGGCGGTCCATGGTACATTCAAAACTCTTATCCAGCACCACAACTCAAAGGCATCAATTCTTCTATCATTCTTAGTCATTATCCAACTCTTTAATGTAAAGCATGTAACTAAGAAGACCATGGACTGGATCAGGTGTATCTTAGTCTATAGACTGACAACGTTGCTTCTCTGTACTCTGGAAAGGTCTTTGACAGCAGATTTACCTAATATAATTCATCTTCTGATTTATTGACTACTGGCTCTGAGAGTGTTGATTGTGGAGCTGAACAAGCTATAACTGCTAACAATCTCAATGTCTTCTCCATCCACCATGGTGCTACCAACTGGCCCAGTGGTGAGAATTTTTGTTTTCTTGATGTTGAGCTTCAATCCATATTGAAAACCACAGTCCTTGACCTTCTCAGTTTCAGCGAGCAGGGTTGTGTCATCTGCATAACATAGGTTGTTGATGCATCTCCCTCAATCCTGGTGGCACATTCCCCTTCGTAGAGTCCAGCTTCTCAGATAATTTGTTCAGCATACAGATTGAATAAGTGTGGAAAGAGACTACAACCCTGACACACTCCCTTCTCAATTTTAAACCATGCAGTGCTCCACTGCTCTGTTCATACAACAGCCTCCTTATAGTTTCCGAATGAGCACAATTAAGTGCTCTGGGATTCCCATTCTTCTCAATGTGAGCCACAACTTGTTATGATTCACACAGTAGGAATAGGAACTTACTACCTGGTGAGGAATTCAAGATACAGATACATAAAGCCCATCAAGAAATAGAGAAAATGCAGATAAAGTTAAAGAAAACACAGATGAAGCTCTAGAAAAGTTCAGAAAAACAACACAAGAGCAAAACGAACAGGTAACCTTGTGAACCTTAACACAGGACACTAACAGACTCTTCAACATGACTAAACATTCACAAACCTCACAAGGTAAGTGAAATAACTAGAAAATGCCCATTCTCAACAGCCATCTCTAAAAAATAATTAGCGATTTAGCAAGCACCTAAACCCTAAATAATAATTTTTTTTAAAAAACCCTAAACATCAGAAAGACAAATAATCCAACTAAAACCGGAAAAGTGCGTAAACAGACACATCATCAAAGACATCCTGGTGGCCCACAAATACATGCTCACGGTCATTAGCTATTGACGTTGTCAGGTGCCATCAAGTTGATCACAACTTACAGTGACTCTGTGGACAGGTCTGGACAGTTGTGTTAATATGTAGTTGTTGTTAATGTGTTGTGTTAAGGTGTAGTTAATGTGTTTGGCCACTAACTGTCACTAGGCTGTAAGTTCCAGCTCATCAAGGAGTATCTTAGGAAAAGCTTCTGAAAACGTTGAAAATCCTCTGGAGCTGTTCTACTCTTAACATACATGACTTGGGATCAACTTGATGGCAACTGATTTTAAAGTCATAGATCACTTGTCATTTGGTTATATCAAAATTAGGTTTCAGACCAAATTGTGCCACGTATACAATTATTGATAGAGCAAACAGAACCCCCTCCTCCAACCAGGTGTATAACTTAGTCTGCAGTTTGAAAACGTTTTCAAGCATTGTAGGAATTTTTTGTGTCACCAAAGTCAAGCACCGCATAATCTAAGGTCGGGATTTGGGTGCTTAGAGTTAGAGGCAGAGTTGAGAATCTCCTTGTCAGCAGCAGTGCTGTTTCAAAAGAAATGTCGCTGCTGTTCTGAAAGGTCTAGCCCCCAGGACTTGCTAGGTGCCTTGCACGATGAAAAGGTGGGAGTTTCCGCAGTACTTCCAGGCAAATCCCCAGATCTTGAACGTAATTTTTTCAGCTTGTGACAAGGAAGCTGCTGGTGATGGTTAGATTCAAAGATGGATGAGGTCCCCTTCTGGGGCATGAGCTGTGACTGGACGTTTTCAAAGTATTAACCAACAAGCCTTATAGTTCACATACCTCTTTGGGTAGCCGGCTGTCCCGAGGCACAGTAAATTAACACGCAAGGATATAGATACCGTAGACAAATAGGAATGTAATTTGAATACGCACTAAAAAAAGGTGTGTATGGGGGGTGTGTTCGTGTGTGTGAAGATTTTTGTGTCAAATACTTTAAAGCTAATTGCAGGCAACGCAATACCCTCATGATGTTGTTGATTGTTGTCTAGTCTAGAATGACTCATAGTGACCCTAGTTCATAGAGTTTCCAGAGACAAGTTGTTTAGGAAGTGGGTGCCATGCTCATGTTATTAACAAAGGAGGGGGGAATGAATAAATAAAAGAACTTTAAAACTCCAGATAAAAGGTGGTAGATAAGAAAAACTTAAAGACTTCCCTTTCTTTTTAGGGGTGAATTTTAAACTCATTTCATGTGAGATAAATCTGAACACATTAAACATGTAGGGAAATCATCCTGCCATTAGTGTAATCACCTGTATCTGTCAAAAGTACCCTAATGCATGATGCGCATTCTTTTCCTCCAGAGAACCCCAAAGAGACAAAACTTTAGATGAAATTGCAAAGAAGGGGAAAGAAGATTATTCCTCAGTGTTGGATTCTGTCAAGAAGAAATTGATGCTCTCAAGAAGCCTCACAGGGAACGTCTTTACCTCCACGTCGTTGGTGTTAAATGCTGGTGACTGTGACTCTCTGCAACCAGATGAACAATGGAGCAAAACTTCCCCCGACTTGTACCGTCCTCCCAATCTTCATCATACTCCAGTTCACTGTTGTTGGCACTGTGACAACCCATCTTGTTGAGAGTCTTCCTCTCTCTCTCACTGACCTTCGACTTTTCCAGCCATGATGTCTTTTTCCAAGGACTGGCCCCTCCTGCCAGCATGCTCAACGTATGTGGAACAAAGTTTCACTATCCTTGCCTCTAAGAAACACCCTATTTTTACCTCCTTTCTAACAAATTTGTTTGTTCTTTTGATAGTTCTTAGAATAAATACTCTCAGCCGATATCATAATCTAAAGGTGTCTGTTCTTCTTTGATCTTCCTCATTTGCTGTCCAACTTTCAAATTCATAAGAAGCGATTAAAATATTATGGTTTGCATCAGGTGCACCTTAGTCTTTAAACTGACATCTTTGCTCTGTAAGACATTAAAGAGATCCTTGATCACAGATTTGCCCAAAGCAACCTCATGTTGTTGTGATGTGCCATCAAGTCGACTATGATTCTTAGCAACCCTATGCACAATTGCTCTGAACCCTGCTCTATCCTGAGCCAATCTCACTGTCTCTGATGCACCTACCCTATTGCCCCAGTCACAGACTCAATCCATCTCATCTGCTGAGCTCTCTCCACCCTTCCAAGCATTATGCCAAGGACTGATGCCTCCTTGGGCAACATGTCCAAAGTATGTGAGACGGAGCTTCAAAATCCTTGCCTCTGGGGAGCAACTTGTTTTCACCCTCTCCAGGACAGACCTGTTTATTCTCTTGGTGGTCCATGGTATGTATGTTCAAGACAGCACCACAACTCAAAGGCAGTGATTCTTCTTCTGTCGTCCTTAGTCATTGTCCAGATCTCTCCCATCCAAGTACTAGCTAGGCCCAACCCTGCTTAGCTTATGAGATTGGGCTCGTTCAGGGTGGTATGGCCTGTCCAGCTCTCTGATACATAGCAAGCAATTATGAAGACCATGGTCTGGATCACAAGTTCAAAGTAACCTCAAAGAAGGTCAACCACAACTACCTGGAAACGCAGAGAAAGGGTCCCAGCACCATATTTGGGCAGAATCTTAGAGGAGTTTGTCTGGCCAAGGAGGGATGTTCATCATTGAGCCATCTGTCAAATGAGAGAAATAAAAGCATCTGTCTCATAATGTCGCCACCATGTGCTGGTCTATTGTACTGGGGTGACCTGCATGTTACTGTGATGCTAGAAGCTAAACCACCAGTATTTCAAATATCAGCAGGGGTTTCCATGGTCACCAGGTTTCAGCAGAACTTCCAGACTAAGACAGACTAGGGGGAAAGGCCTGAATATGGACTTCCAAAAATTAGTCTGTGAAAACCTTATTGATCCCAGTTTAACATTGACTGACTCACTTGCTTTGGAAAGCGTCTTCTCAGGAGGACTTCGTCACTGGAGGGAGAAGAGGGCATTAAGGGCCACGGAGAGACGGACTGACACAGTAACTTCACTGCTCCTGAGGGTGACGCAGGGCGAGCAGTGCAAGGGCTGAAACTTCCACAAAAGTCATCTCTCTCAGTCTCTCCCTGCCTCCCCCCTCCTTCCTTCCCACTCTAGCTCTCTCTCTCTTTCTCTCTCCCATCTCTCTTCATGTCTTTTTTTCTCTCTCTGTGTGTCTGTCTCTGTGTGTGCGTGTGTCTCTGTCTGTGTCTCTCTCTTTGTGTGTTTCTCTGTCTCTCTCTTTCCTCTCTCTCTCTCTGCATCTGTGTCTGTCTGTGTCTCTTTCTCTCTCTGTCTGTCTCTGCGTGTGTGTCTGTCTCTGTCTCGGGGTGTGTGTGTGTGTGTTTCTGTCTCACTTTGTCTGTCTCTGTCTGTTGATCTGTCTTCTCTCTCCCCACTCCTCTCTGCCCCACCCCCTCCCCTCATTCCTCTGTTCTCTCCCCTCACTTCTTTCCATCTCCCCTCTCTGCCCTGCTTTTCTCCCCGCCTCCCTCTCCCTCTCTCCCTGCCTCCCATGCTCACCCACGGAGGGGAGAGAGAGGAATGAGAATTCTGAGACAATATTCCTTCAATCCTGGCATGTGTTGTGCATACACAGGCCTTTAATTCTTCACACAGGAAGACCATTGCAAAGGGCTCTGGACCAGGACTGAAATGCTCTGAGCCCCAGCTGACCGTGACTCCAGGTTAGTCATTTCCCCTCTATTCACCCACATTCTCATGTGTTGATGACGAATTCAGCAACACCATGTCTCTGATTCTCCTGAGGGTCAAATCAGAGACTGAAAAGTGTTTGAGGAGCGTTGAGCCCTCCCCAGGTCCCATGACTTCCCTGGTTGCCACGCATCAGCCCCAATCCCTGGTGATGCCACACGTATCAGAGCAGAATCGTTCCACCGGCTCTTCAGCCACAGCCTCTTCAGAAGTAAACAGCCAAGCCCTTCTTCTGAGCTGCCTCTGAGGACACTCAACATCACAACTCTGCCAATTCAAGATACTCTTCCCATCAGAAATATAGAAGGCAGTTTCCTGAGTCTAAGCTGGAAGGGAAAATCCAGTGGCTGCAGGGAGTGAGATGTGCTTGATGACAGAGAAGAGGTCTCAACAAGCGCCTGTGTTGGACACTGCGCAGTGCTCATTGTTCTTACAACAGAACCAGGAAAGAACTGAGGCAGGACAAACGTGGATGGGGTCCCAGCAGTGGCTTTCGCATCTTGAACTCTGGGATGTGAGGCTCAGCTGTTCCGCCTTTAGGAAGGAACAGAGAAGAGCCAGCTACAGCGGCCTCCCATTCTCTGCACAGAGCCAGAAGCAGGGACAAAGGTTGGGTGACAAGTCAGAGGTGGCCACTGAGCCCCTTAATCCTCACTTCTAAGTCCAATATAAAAGCCTTCAAAGCAGCTCTTTGATGAGGAAAACATTGTTTAATTGAAAAGACTGCTCTCAGAACAGTTGATGTGTCCCCAAGGGGCAGCCATTTCAAAGCACTCCCAGCAATGGAAGTGCATTTTAGGTTAAGTGTGGCTTCTTAGCATGGACTCTGGCCTTGGGCAGGTACCAGGGCCTGGCAGCTCATTTAAATAAATGAATGCTCGAAAGGAGAAGCCTAACCAATCCCATCAGTCTGGGGTGGATTTCCCTTAACCAGGTCACTGATGGTCTCTGGTACCACACTGTCCTTTATTACCAGTACAAGCCCACTGCTGCTTGTTCATCCAGGCAGTAAGCATTTTTATTGAGTGTATTGGAGGGAGGTCTTATAGCATACTGGTAAGGAGCTGCGCTGCCAACCTGAAGGTGTGTGGTTCGAATCCAACAGCTTCTGATAAGCAATCACCTCCTGTATGGGTCAGCTCTGAAAATGTACTGAAGGGTGAGCTAAGGGTAAGTTCTGACTCAACAGTACACAATAACAACAGTACAGTATGCTGGGCACTGTGACCATTGTCTCATAGAAGACATGGAGACAATGGTCTCATGGTCTCAACTGGGCATTGGCTCATAGAAGATGGTTCAATGTGGTCCTGACATTCAGTGTCAAACGGTTCTGGAGCTCAGGGAATGAACAGAAGCATTGCCAACTTGAGGCGGCTCAGGAGAGGGCAGAGGCTCTGTTACCCGCACCGCACGGCCCAGGAGGGCTTGTCAGCTCCACAGTGCACACAGCCCGCTGGGGAGTCTGTGCAGGGCAGTCTAAGTCGGGGCCTGAATGATGGTCTTCATTTCCAAGAAGACACCCCAAGAGAGGCTGCGAGTGCTGTGGGTATGCAGTTCACACTCTGGGAAGAAACGCTGTCAGGGTGCCTGGGTACCTGCACCCAGTCTTGAAGGCTAGGCGGCTGTAAAGCAGGGTAAGTGGAAGTTGGGGAAGAGCTTGGCCCTTCTGGCCAGGCAGCAGAGGTGAGAGTTGTGGTGAGGTCTAGGAAGCACGAGAAAGGGCTTCTTTCAGCTTGAAGAAATTGCAAAGATGGAGAAGCAGAGGTTCAGGTGCATGTCAGCAGGGTCCTGCTGGGACATCTGGATGCTGTTAGAGACTCTGGGAACTACTAAAGGATTTTCTAGTGGGAAAAAGATATGGTCAAATGCATATTGTTTTATATCTTTTTATTAGTTTGCATGCAATCATTTATGTAAATTATGTTTTAGACAATCTTTAATTTATATTGTGTTTCGTTCATGTACATTGTGCTTTATATAATCTCTCATGTACATTGTTGTTGTTGTTGTTGTTATGTGCCATCGAGTCATAGTGACCATATGTACAACAGCCGTAAACTCTGCTCTGTTCTGTGCCAATCGCACTGTCTCTGACACTCCCAACCCAATTACCCCAGTCACTGAGTCAATCCACCTCATAGAGGGCTTTCCCCTCCTGCGCTGTCCCTCCACCCTCCCAAGCATGATGTCGCTCTCCAAGGACTGGTCCCTCCTTACAACATGTCCAAAGTATGTTAGACGAAGCCTCAGAA
>NW_006399761.1:26591668-26592814 GCF_000299155.1 Elephantulus edwardii | reverse complement strand
GGAGACAACGTGGTGAGCTGCGGGAGCAGTGGACCACTTGGAACAGGGCCACTATGGGCTTCTACAGACTTCTGTTTATTGATAATTGAACAGTTAAACAGTTGATGACTGGTCTTCAGTGAAGATTGAAGCTCAACAACAGGAATTCAAGGATTCCCAAGGAGGAATGGGTGAGTCCCACAGCTCCCAACCCCCTCCTGCAGAGCCCACACCATACCGCACTGCTGCAGCAGCTCCATGAGGCTCCCACAGCTGGAACCTATGGACTCCCTCACCCAAGATGGAGGGTGGGCACCGGGCCTCCCCAAGACTGGTACAGCGGAGCCACCACACTGCTGCAAAGTGGACTTGTTCTGGGGAGAATTCTTGGAGTCAAGATGGCGCAGCAGGGGAAGGGGGCAGCCACTGGCCTCCCGCACGCAAAATGAAGCACACCCGCCAGCCACACGTGCGGGAGATGATGCGTGCTCGCTGGCTGTCAACGTGCAAGATGATTCACGGGAGATGGCGCACCCCGGCCGGCCACCTGTGCAGGAGAGGGCGCGCATGGGAGATGACGTGCGGAGATGTTGCGTGCCCACCTCCCGCCTGCACAGGGGATGTGCACCCCACCACCTGCAGGTTTGGGTTTCCTTGGACAGCCAGAGAAGATGATCACCAATACAATGGATTGTTGAAAGTCACTGTGAGTTGTCTACTTGATGACACTTAATAGTGGCAGCATGTTCAAGAGGACCGACATCCTAAATGCACCACATATATGATCTGTTGAATGCTTCTGCCAAAAGCTGTTTAGGCCTGGGGGGAGCCTGTTCACAATTCTCAGGTTCCCTTTGTCATTTATAAAGGGGGAGGGCAGTGACACCTATTTCAAATTACAGTATGACCACTTATGGGGGGTGGTAAAAGTGGAGGTGTTGGAATTGCAGACACTGTCCCTGGCCACATAGTTCTCGGTCAAGGGAGGGGACCAGATTTGGGTGGGGCCAATTAGAGGGGGAGTGTACCAGCCAGTGCATGGGGGTTGTTGCCCTGCTCGGGACGAGCTGTCTTCAGCCCCCAGCCTGGGGCGAGCCGTCACGGCCCTCTGCCCAGGGCAGGCTGTCTTCGGCCCTCGGCTCAGGGTGAGCAGTCATGGCCCTCAGT
>NW_006399761.1:26561358-26590680 GCF_000299155.1 Elephantulus edwardii | reverse complement strand
ATTCTCCCACAACTCATCTGTTCTTTGCTCATTAGTGTTTAAGGCCTCAAACCTGTTCCTGAGATGGTTCTGAAATTCAGGTGGTATGAAATTAAAGTCATATTTTGGCTCCTGTGGATTCAGTTTAATTTTCCTCAGCTTTAGCTTGAACTTGCATATGAGTAGTTGGTGGTCTGTTCCACAATCATCTCCTGGCCTAGTTTTCACAGCTGATATTGAGCTTCTCCAGTGCTTCTTCCCGCAGATGAAATCGATCTCATTCCTATGCACACCATCAGGTGAAATCCATGTATATAACCTGTGTTTATGTCTCTTAAAAAAACGTATTTGCTATGAATAAGTCAATGATTGTGCAAAATTCAGTCATTCTCTCTCCAGCTCCATTTCTGTCACTGAGTCCATGTTTTCCAACTGCTGAATCTTCTTCTCTGTTCATTGCATTTATATAATCAATTACTATTGATCTATGCTTATTATCACTCCCATCTTTTCAAGTCCCCATTGCATCTTTCCTATTCTTTCACTCCCTTATCCACCCACTAACCTCTGCTATCCGAGTAGTTTCCACACTTCCCCTTGTGCATCAAAAAGGATTTCCCACAGGGTGAAAAGAAAGCCTAGAGATTGGGGAAAAACACCAGACAATGACGTTTCAGACAAGTATTTCACAACAAAAGTTTACAGAATACTACAGGGTCTCAAAAAAAATGAGCAAAAGACATGAAAAAACTTTTCACAAAGGAAGACATTTGGATGGCCAACAGACACAAGAAGAAATGTTCAAAATCACTGGCAATCACACTTAGTGTTGGAGAGGATGCAGAGAGAAAGGAACTGGTACAGCCACTCTGGAAGGTAGTTTGGTGCTTCACCTAAAAGCTAGATGTAGAAATCTTATATTAATTAGGTATTGCACTCCTAGGACTATACCTGGAGAAAGTTAGAACTGAGACCTGATTGGAGATATGTACACCTATATTCATAGCAGCGCTATTTACAATAGAGAAAAGGAAAAAGAAAACAGCCCGAATGTACATCAACAAACAAATGGATTAGAAAAATTGTAGAATAGTCACATATTAGAATACTATGTAGCACCAAGAAATAAAGATGTTATGAAATACTGTATAATAGGGGAAAGTCTGGAGAACTTTATGCTGAGTGAAATAACTCAGTCTCATAAGGACAAATACTGCATAATATCATTATTGTGAAAATAAGATAACTGTGCAAGATTTTCAAAATAGGTTGAGGAAAAGGAGGAAGGGCAAATGCATTTTTAAAATATCTCACACCAGAAAGTCTCAGGAATGAGCCAGTGGGCATCAGATGAGGCAGAGCAGGGGGCCCTGGGGCCCCCACAGAGCCCTGGGGCTATTGGGGTATCTGGAAGGCACCATCCGCAGGATCTGGGAAGTCATGCTTTCTTCACAGCTTACAACTCACCCCAAAATGAACGTCTTTGGTCAGTTACAAAGCTCATCTGTCTGGATCTCAGAACTCAGATTTCCCTCATCTGCCCCAAGTCTACTCCAATACCAGTGCCCACCAGTGGCACCCAGTTCACCTACCTTATGCCTCAACTCTTCTTCCAGACTAAGCTCTTCCCAGCACCTGGCATGTGTCCTGGCTCCTCCCCACCTGCCCACCTGTTCTTCCAGATCCAGGAGCAGGTGACCTCTGGGCCAACCAGCCAGGTGACTGCAGCCCATTGATCCACGTGAGGGACTGTCGGCCTCACTCTGTTTGCACTTCACACCAGAGGGCCTGGTGATTGTTAATGCCACCTTTTCTTTCCTTTTGTTTTTAATGAAACAGTTCATCTTTAGAAGTGCACCCAGCACGTACAGGAATGGAATCAATACGAATAGTAAAAGGAAGACTTACATCCTCTTCTCAGCTGAAGAGAGAGACGTTCCCATGTTATCAGGACTCCTATGGGTCCCCCTTTCCTGTTGTTTTTATTGTTTTTATTTAAATAAAAGTTTTATTTTATACTGGTTTACTTATAAAGTTCATATACATTGTTTTTCACATCAGATCTTTCCCATTTCCTTTACCCACTTCTCCCTCCACCCATCAAATTGTGTGACCCTATGATTAACTACCCCATCGGCCCCCATCCTCCTCTCTCCGCTCCCACACTCCCCCACCTTCGACCCTCATACAAGTTCTACAATAATCGTCTTAAGCAGTATTTTTCCTTATGGGACTGGGTTAGTTCATAATGCTTTCCAGTCTCTCCCAAGTTAGGTAGTAATTTACAAAATCACTGCTTTGCATGCTGTGTAGTATTCCATTATATGAATATACCATACTTTCTCAATCCATTTAATTGTGGTTGGACATCTGGGCTGTTTCCATGTTTTTGCAATGGTGACTAATGCTGCTATGAACCCTGGTGTACAAGTTTCCATTTGTGCCTTAGTGATGGCCTCATGTTTTGACCATGTCCCTCCTCCAACATTCAGAGTCCAATCCAACTCAGATTGACCCTACAGGAGAGACCAGCATTGCCCAATGTAGCTTCCAAGGTAATAAAACTCTTTAAAGAAGCCAATTACAACATGTTCCCCTCACAGAGCAGCTGGTGGGTTCAAGTCACCAGCCCTTCAATAAACCTTCAAGTGCTTAATCACTGCACCATCAGAGCATCTCTCCTAATTAAGCAAAACCAACCCATTGCTACAAAGTTGAACTCCTCAGAAGCTTCTGGAGGCTGTAAAGCTTTATGGACCCAGACTGCCAAATCCTTCTGTACCAGTGGAGCAGTTTGTGGATTCAAACTGTCAACATTTTGAACATTTAAACATTGCACCAAGACTCCTTATTCCCTTGGCTGGAAAAAAGGGGGGGCAGTAGTGGGGACAGACAATGACATCAATTTTATTTATTCCAACTCATATCATCAGCTTTTTGAGGCTATAAATATTTGTAGAAGATTCTCTTTCTACCACAAGGTGGATTCAAACCACTGACCTTTCAATTAGTAGCGCAACGTGTAATCCACAATGCCACTAATGTTCCTTCTCCCTCAACTGTTATTGTTGTTGTGGTAGTGGTGTAGCATTGAGTTGGAATCGACCCATAGCTGACCCTCCAGCAGTTTTTCTGAGTTATTCATATAGAAGGAGATTGCCCATTTTTCTGCTAGTGGACTTGAACCACATGCCTTTGGGATTGCAGTGCAGCTCCTCACCACTAGGCCACCAGAGCTCCCTGTCTTCCGCTAACTAGATAACCCAGTATGAGGCCCTCAGAACAAGAGCGCTCCCCTTCATTTTTCTGTTTCTTCCATAGCTCTTATCGTAATACTTTCTGTATGGAACACTTGAGAAGACAATTAGCTAGCATGAGTGTACTTACAGGTAAGCAAGAGAGATATTTGGGGTTTTTTTCTTATCAAGCCCTTGGGAGCTCTGGTGGCCTAGTGGAAAGAACCTGTGCTGCAATCCCAAAGGTATGTGGTTCGAATCTACCAGCTTCACCTCAGGAGAAGAAGAATGGGAAGTCTCCTTTCTTGCAATTTACTGTCTCTGACCCGCTGGAGGGTCAGCTATCGGTCGTTTCTGACTCAATGGCACACAACAACAACAGTCAACTCCCTATGTATTTATTGTCTTTCTTTTCACCCACCTTAGGCATTTTAAAATAAATCCTGTTAAAGCATGTCTATCCAGTTTTTGGAAAGGAAGACATCATGCAGAGAGAGGTAGAAGGTCTGAGGAGGAGAGAAAGACCCTCAACAAGCAGGATTGGTGGGTTGACTGAAACAATGGGCTGAAATACAGCAATTGTGAGGAGGACACGGGGCCAGGTCATGTCTCATGCTGTCGTATGCTGGGTCACTAGGAGTTAGAATCAATATACCAGCATTGAACAACAGTAATATTACTAAAGAGCATCACACATGACTTATTCTAACATATTATTGCTGCTGTTATGTGCTGTCAAGTTGTCTGCAACCCATAGTGACCCTGTGTACAGCAGCTCTGAAGCCTGCTCTGTCCCAAGCCAGCCTCACTGACTCCGATACACCTACCCCCATTGCCCTAGTTACTGTATCAATCCATCTCATCCGGGGTCTTCCTTTCCTGCACTATCCATCTACCCTTTTGAGCAAGATGTCCTTCTCTAAGGATTGGTCTCTCCTGGCCACATGCTCAAAGTCTATGAGATGGTGCCTCAAAATCTTAGCCTCCAAGGAGAAATTTGTTTTCATCCTCTCCAAGATAGACCTATTTGTTTTCTTGGTGGTCCATGTATGTTCAAGACTCTTGTCCAGCACCATAACTCAATGGCATCAATTCTTCTTCTCTCTTCCTTAGTCACCATGCAGCTTTCCTATGCATAGCAAATAATTGTGAGGACCATGGACTGGGTCAGGCGCACCTTAGTCTCTAAACTGACATCCTTGCTTCTCAGTACTCTATAGAGGTCCCTGGCAGCAGATTTACTTAATGCAATTTGCCTTTTGATTTCCTGACCACTGGTACCAAAAGTCTTGATTGTGGAGCCAAGCAAGATGTAACTGTTAACAACCTCAATCTCTTCTCCATCCATCGTAGTGCTGCCAATTGGCCCAGTGAATATACCAGAAAGAATACCTGTAATCCATGGCATATTATTTCTGTGTGATATTAAGCCTCTATATTCCTACCTAACCACCTTTCTAGAAGAGACAAATGAAAAGCCCAAGTTGAGGTCTTCCCCCATGAGCTTCTTGATCCCCTGCGCACTCACTGATCCATTGTTGTTGTTGTTGTTGTTATGTGCCATCAAGTCTACTACAAATCACAGAGACCTGATGAGCAATAACTCTGAACTCTTCCCTATTTTGAGCCAGTCTCATTGTCTCTGACGCACCGGCCCCCATTGCCACAGTCACTGAGTCAATCCATCTCACCCAGGGTCTTCCTCTCCTGCACTGACCCTCCACCCTTCCAAGCATAATGTCTTCCTCCAAGGACTGGTCCTTCCTGGCTACATGTTCAAAGCATGTGAGACTGAGCTTCAAAATCCTGCCTCTGAGGAGCAGCCCGGTCCCACTAGAAGAGGAAGCACGCGCTCTTCTCCTTATGTGTGGCTTGCTCGGTGGACAGACAGCATCAGACACAGCACAGGCGGCTTCCGTGGAGGCTGGCTGGCTCCGGTCCCCCTGGCCGTGTGCTTCGCTGCTGGTGGGCAACACCAACTTGGCAGAAAGCAAATACACATTCAAATGTGTGTCCTTTCAGAGGAAGATGACCATGGACGTGGTCAGCCAGGCCAGGCTCCAGTCACACTCCAGCCACAATGTCTGTGTGCTCACCAAGCGCTCTTAGCAGCTGCTACTTGGGCTCCTCTGCCCACCCACGGCTTCCCCGCCTGCAGAGAAGTGATCTGTAGGAAGAAGCACCTGCTTCTCAAAGAGCCCCCCGCCCCTTGGTCCTAGAGGCTTTAGTCCACTCCCAGAAGACAGAGCCCTGTGGGTCAGGGAAGTGTGGGCTTGTTAAAGGCCCTTACAAGGTGTCTACTGAGAAATCTGCGCTACAGTGAAAGTGATTCATACCCACCACCCTCCAGAGAGCTAGTCTTGACAGGAGAGATGGAAAAGGAGACTCTTGGATGGACAAACAGCGTTGGAGAGGAAAGATCCAGCCACAAGGCCAAGGCAGAAATGATGAGCCTTTCCAGTCAAGGGGTCTGGGCTCAGCATTACCCCACTGGCCACAAACAGTTAATAGAATGTTCAAGTCACTTAGGTCACACAAACAGTTAAGCCTTTCAAACCAAAAGGTTGGTAGTTCAAGTTCATCACCGATGCTGCAGAAGAGAGATGTGGTTACAACTTCTGAAAGCTCAGCTAACGAAAGCTTCACAGCGATGTTCAGCCCTGACAACCAGGGGCCATCGTGTCAGAGACAACTGACAGCAGCTGGTGTGGAAAACGTCACAGCGGTGGGGGTCCCAGGAGGTCCCTGCACAGGACATGAAGGCGTGGGGACTAGGGCAGGTCACCCTGACTCTGGCTGGCCAGACTTTTGACTCCTAGCCTTCAGTAAGCCTAGTGACAGAAGGTAGAATGAGCAAATCAAGAAAAACCTAGAAAAACCCAATGTTACAAGAGTCTTTAACCACTTAGCTGGATTTCTCCCCTCTGGGTGCAAACACCACTTCCTTGGACCTTTCCGAGCACTGGTCACAACAGTCGTAAGTGACTGCCCGCATCCCTATCACACACACCCAGGCACCAAACCACAAAGCCACACACCCTTATTTGGCTAGATTTTTTTTTAATAATATAAAGGCAGCCTTCCATTTACCCTGAAAAACTTAGAGGTTTTCAGAGCCTATGAACTGCATGGGAAGAGATGCCCATGTTTCTCCAGAAAAGCAGTTGATGGATTCAATCCACCTGTCTTTTGGTTGGCAGTGCAACTCCTTTCCCACCAGGCCACCAAAGATCCCTAATCTATATATGTGGAGAAAATATTTTGATAAATTGATTTGTTGTTGTTAGGTGCTGTCAAGTCAAGTAAGACTCAGTGAGACCCTATGAACAAAAGATCTGAATCCTGTTCTATCCTAGGCTACCCTTACACTTCCTGACACACAAGACCCCATTGCAGAAGTCACCATGTCAATCCACCTGGTTGAGGATCTTCCCCTCTTTTGCCAACCCCCATATCCTTCTCCAATGAATAGCACCTCCTAGTAACATCTCCAAAGTATGCAAGGTGAGGCCTCATAATTCTTTCCTCCAAAGAGCACTCCAGCTTCACACTCTCCAAGACGTATCTGTTCATTCTCTTGGCCGTCCATGGGATATTCAGTGCTCTTCCCAACACCACAGCTCAAAGGCGTCAATTCTTTTCCTGTCGTTCTTAATCATTGTCCACCTCTCGGCTGCATAGCAAGCAACCAGAAAGACTATGGCCTGAATCAGATGCACCTTAGTCTTCAAACTGACATCACTACTCCTCAATAATTTGGAAAGGTCCCTAACTGCAAATTTTCCCAGGTTGATTTATGAACACAATTATATTTACACCTATTATTTATATTTATACGTATTATTATCTATTGTTGTTATGTACCATTAAGTTATGTACCATTAAGTCACCTACAACTCCTAGCGACCCTATGTAAAACAGCTCTGAAGCCTGCGCTAGTCTGAGCCAGTCTCACTGACACCAACACACCTACTGCCATTACCCCAGTTACTGTGTCAATACATCTCATTCAGGATCTTCCTCTCCTGTACTGACCCTTCACCCTTCCAAGTATGATGACCTTCTCTAAGGACTGATCCCTCCTGATCACGTGTCCAAAGTATGTGAGACAGAGCTTCAAAATCTTAGCCTCCGGGAGGGGCATGGGAAACGTAAAAAAAAAAAAAATACATTTTAGCCTCCAGGAAGAAACTTGGTTTCACTCTCTCAATGATAGACTTGTTTGTTCTCTTGACAGACCATGGTATTATCTATTATCTATTAGAACACATATTTTTGTTGTTGATTGCCTTCGAGTGGAGCATGACTCATAGGGACCCAATGAACAAAAGGCCTGAAATATTTCTATAACTATCAACATTTATCAAAGTTCATAGAGTTTCAGAGGCATGTTCTTTCGGAAGTGGATGCCTCTCCTGCTTCCCAACAAATACATATAGTCATTTGTATTTCTATGTGATAATTTAGAAAGCGATATAGTCATATTTCTCTAATATAATAAAGTGAAATCTAGGTTGTGTCCTCTAAATATGTAGAGATAGTATTTTGACACATTGATTTATGAAAGCAATGCTACATTCACTTATATATTATACATCAGATGTGTGTCTTATTGTACATATTTGATGGAGGACATAGTACACTGTGCACAGCTAACTAAACGTGTTTACCCTAATTATCACAAAGTTCCCTGCAGATATTGGCGACGATGTCTGCAGCTGTGTCTTCAGTCAGCTTCTCACACATTCTTAACAGAATGACGAGTGTCGATAGATTTTAATCTAGAATTCACATAAAGAATAATATGCACACCCAGGTAGCGTCAAGATCATTTTCCTCAAAGGAACCGCTACTCTTTAATTCTGTACATTTTAAGACATCCAGAATCACTTTCCCTAAGCAATTATGATTTTACAAAACACTGTCAAGACCATCACAAAGTTTTACTGCCTGGATCCAGCGAAATGCCTGCAGCGATCTGCGGTGATTTATTATTTACTCCGGAGGTAAGTTGCTAAGCAAGATTTATTCAGGGAGAACAGAGCATCAGTAATAGCACAATGTATGTTGGACTGTGAGGCTAAGTTTTTCAGCACTCCTCAAGAAAATGTGTTCTTTAAAAATCAGCAAAATATACATGTGTGCGAACTTCCACTCAGCTGTGAAATAGACTGAACCATTACGCATCTGACAGATGAGTCTGGCTTCAAACGCTCTTCTTTGCATTTTAGCTCTGAAGTTTTCAGTATTATTTCAAAACAGTGAGAAAACAACAGTATCAAAGTCCATGGAGAGGAAGGGTTTGGGGATCTGTGTTACATACACAGTGTTCTTATTTCCCTGGTCGTTGTTTCATTCCACTATGCAGGCCTAACTCACTTTCATAACATCCCAGAGACGCTGGATTCCTCCTAAGAAGAGCATTCAAAAGGCCTATTTGCCAACTTGAGTTTTCAGAACTGTTAACAAGTTCCAGGCGCCAATGTTTAGCCTACTTCTGCCCCCTAGTGACCATTTTATGAAGTTGCTCTCTGCAAAAATAAAAAAGGCAACTGGAGGGAGAGGAGGCAGTGAAATCTCCCCCAACAATCAGCACCGTGCTCCCCAAAATACCCACAGCCCACCAGCTGCTCTCTCAAGAGACAAAAAGAGATATGATAAACTCATTCCCGTTAAAGTGGCAGGGACTTAACACGTGCCTCTCCCCCCAGAGCATAAGAGTTTAAACAAAAGCGCTGAAGCAAGCAGGCATAGTCTCAAAGAATTAATCACAAATGGTGGAAATTTGGGCTTAAGGAGGATTCTTTCTATTTTTGAGGGAGAGAGAGTTGACTTTGAAGAGATATTCCATCTGTCTTGCAAGGTTATCTTTGATAAGCAGCTGTCTCCCCTGAAAACGGGCCTGGGGTGAAGAAGGATGTCACAGAGAATCCAAGGAAGCCCCCCGGTTGGCCAAAGGCCTGCCAAGCTGGAAGGGCGCCCTGAGATGAGCACCTGATCTTGGGCAGCTCACCCTGCAGAGGGGCACAGGGCGGGAACGGGAGTGAGGAATGTTCTGGTCTGACTCCAGCCACCCTCCCACACGGCTGACGGGCCTCCCACCGCAGAGCCGGCCAGGTCAGGGAGTTTACAGGCAGGTGGCCAATCTCCCCAGGCTGCGGGAGGTTGAGCAAAGGGAGTTAGCCTAGCAGACAGGTTCTGGGATGTTTTACAGAGGCCACAGACAACGTTCCTAAACTCCCTCCCTCCCTCTCTCACAGCCCTGCGTACCAACCAAGCTGGCCCGCCAAGGTTTTCCAAGGCTATAAATCTGGAAGAAGAAAATGGTCCGTCTTTCTCCCCAGGAATCGCTGGGGGCCTCAAACCCCAACTGAGCACAGCCTTTGGTTTAGCAGTGCCATTTCCTAAGGACTACACCATGGAATACTGGTTAGGAGTGATCATTAACCAGCCCCTTCCCTGTGCTTGGAACTGCCCTCTCCAGGCATCGGGGACACTCCTATCAGCAGTGTCCAATTCCAGTCCAGCCAGAACCTTGAAGGCGGGTGGGGGGAATGTACAGAGCGGGAGGGATGCCTGGCGCTGCTGGTGACACTTGTTGAGAGGCCAGGGGCCTGCGACAGCCTGCAGTGTCACCAGCTCCCAGAGACAGAGTCCATGCGACAGGAACGGGTGGCACGTGGCTGCTGTCTGGGAGCCAGAGCTCTGATGTCCATGCGTGGTGTCGGTGTGATGGTGGCCCTGGCTCGTGTAAATGACTAACCCAAAGGTCGAAAGTGCAAGTTTACCCAGGGCTGCCTTGGAGGAAAGGCCTGGCAAAGGTGGTGTCTGAAGACCCGTGGCGGGCAGTTCTACCCCCACAGCCGTGGGTTCGCCACCAGTGCTAATTTTGTGGCCAGTGAAGCCAGCACTTGGGGTCAGACGGACTCCCACTGCTCTGCTGGTTGGACAACATGAGCCAGCTTCTCCTCTACCCTCAGTCCTCAGCTGTAAGGTTCACCCACAGCGAAGCCCTTTCTGGCCCTGAAAACTGCTTCAGATCCCCTGGTTACAAATCTCACACAATGACAAGGGAATATAAGTCTTTTTAAGATTATATTTTACTTATGATTTGTCCAATTATTTTCCTGATTGAACTCTAAAGTCCCAGTGGCATAGTAATTAAGTACTCAGTTGCTAACTGAAAGGTCAGCAGTTCTAATCCACAAGGCGCTCAGTGGGCGAAAGATGGAGCAGTTGCTTCCATACAGATGTGGTGGTGGTGGTGGTGGAGGTGTTGCTGTTGTTGTTGTTATGTGCCATCGAGTCACTTGTGACTCATAGCGACTCTCTGTACAACAGCTCTGAAACCTGCTCTATCCTAAGCCAACCTAATTGTATCTGACACATCTACTCCCATTACCCCAGTCACTGAGATTCATAGGTCTTCTTCTCTTGCTCTGTCCCTCCACCCTTCCAAGCATGATGTCCCTCTCCAAGGACTGGTCCCTCCTTGCAATATGTTCAAAATATGTCAGACAAAGCTTCAGAATCCTCGCCTCCAAGGAGCAGCCTGTTCTCACCCCCTCTAGGATGAACCTGTTTGTTCTCCTAGCAGTATGTTCAATACTCTTCTCCAGCACCACAGCTCAAAGGCATCCATTCTTCTTCTGTCATCCCTAGTTGTTGCCCGGCTTTCTGATGTATAGCAAGTAATTGGAAAGATCATGGCCTGCATTATGTGCACCTTAGTTTCCAGACTGACATTGTTGCTCTTCAGTGCTCTGGAAAGGTCCATGACAGCAGACTTTTCCAATGCAACATCTTTTGATTTCCTGGCTGCTGATACCAAGTGTGTTGATTGTGGGGCCAAGCAAACTAAAGCTGTAAACAGCCTCAGTCTCTCACTGTCAAGAATCTTTGCCTTCTTGATGTTGACCTTCAATCCGTATTGAAGGCTGCAGTCCTTGACCTTTTGCAGAAGCGCTTCAGGTCCTCCTCAGTTTCAGCAAGCAAGGTAGTGTCATCTGCATAATGCGGGTTGCTGATCAATCTACCTCCAATCCTGATGCCACATTCCTCCTCAAAAATTTACAAAGTTGAAATGAAGCAGTTCTGTTCTGTCTTCAAAAGCCACTGTGAGTCAGAATCACTGAGTGACAGTGGCCAGATCAATTTCTTTCATCATCTTATGCCAGGGCCTGGATAATGAACACTGCATTGGAGCAGATGAGGGGAAGGGTGGTCTGAGAGGATTTATGATTAGGTGTTACGTGTATGACAACAACTTGGAGCAAGAGCTGCATTGCAACATGGACTGGGGGGGAGGAGAGGGCAGGAGGAGCAAGAAAACGCAACAATGAATGGATTTTTTAAAAAACAACATATTCAGTCATGATTTAAGGAATGAATATTGACTCTTATCCTTTATCATCTATAAAATGGGAAAATAGTATCTTCCTTGTAAGTCAGTTGGAATTAAGACAATATAGTAAATAAAGCAACGTATCTGTGAAAACTCTTTCCCGTGCCTGCCACACACAAGCACTTTGGAGGGAGCCACTTTTTCTCCACACTCTCTTTGGGGATCAGGGGTCAAGAGTGGTCCCTGACTGTGAGAGACACTAGCAATAGGAGCCCCAAACAGAGACATGGACACCAGAATCCTCCAGGAACCCCATCACCAGTCCCTGAATAATCAAAACCAGTTGGCACATTACAATTAATTGCCTCTCCTCTCTAGATGTCCCTTGATGGCAGGAAAAGTTATCTCCAGCTTCTCTCCCCTCTCCATCCCAGACAGAGAGTAGCCAGAGGGACTGTAAATCCACGCCTAACATTTTCAGTTGTTTGAGTTATGTTCCGCCAGAATTAAGAAGGTGACTTTAAAAACATGAAGGAGAAATAAAGGTTGTGCTTCCCAGAGCAGGGTACAGGTGTAAAATGAAACTGAACTTTTACTAGGAAGCGGCTCTCAAGGAAAAAGCACTACAAATATTTTTATAGAATCCTTGCATTCTGGGTAATTTCTTTTTTAAGTCTCGGGTTCAACTTATATGACACTGATGCATAAGTCTCCCACTTAATGACATTTATAACTCTGTAACAATACGTTTTGTATAAATTACTGCTGAGGCTTAACATTTCTGATTATGATACATGGAATAAAGTGATGTCAGAAAGGCGAAGTTTGTAAGTTACGATCTGTCCTGTTGCTTTAAATAAGAGCATTTCGGGAGACAACTGACTTGATGAATATAAACTCAAATGAACCTTGAATCTCTTCAATTATTCTTATTTAGATTCATTTTCCTTTGAACTTTCATTTAACTCAAAGCACAATCGTTCCATTATAAATCAAATGTGAGCTTGTCTTTCCTGTAATAACAAGTATGCCTTAAATAATGAAGCAACACATATGATCAGAAAAGATAATCCAGGAAAACACAAAAGGTGAAGACATTTATTATCGCAGTTCAGAGGCGATGAGGTGAATATTGTTGTCGCAACAGACGTGTCTGTTCCAGACAACATTTTCACTTGACATTTTTTGAATACTTCCTTTTCCAAAAGACTAGGGCACCTGAGTATCGACGAGGGACATGGAAGGTTCCGTTCGCATCACTGTTGCTGGATGAGAACTCGGATTTCCCTGGTTCTGTTTCTCTTCTAAGTGAAGCAAACAAACCTGTTTCGTTTCCACTCATTTCATTATTCCATTTTCAAGTCATGCTGTCATTGTAAGGAGTCTGATGACTCATCAAGATCCTAAGAACCTCGGTGGGATATCTTGTCTAGGCTCTAACCCACCACATGGACCCACCTCATTGAGGATCTTCCCCTCTTTGCCAAGCGTGAAGCCCATAATGTGTGATCGGATAGAACCAACTCCCCTAGGGTTTTACTGGCTATAATCTTTACTGTAGCAGATCGCCAACCCCTTCTTCCACAGCACCCCCAGATGTGTTGGAACCCTGTGGGTTGATGTGCAAGTGTAAACATTTCCAGGACCTTCCCCTATTTGACTAATGTGTATAAAAAATGTCCCAACCTCCTTAGGCTACTTTGCCCCTGTGAAAGCCCTGAGCTGAATCAATGATCTCAAACTCTAAAGAGTATGATTTTGTATGCTCTGCCTCTTTTGTGGAGAGCAATGGTAAGAACAGAGAAATGAGTGGGTGTGAGTATATTTTACAATAGAAGGAAGTGACGTGCATGGGGCCTTATGGCTTTGATGCTGCGTTTTGTAAATTCTTACACCCACCTAACAGATGAACCTTATTGTCCAAACTTACAGAGGAAAGATTCTGTCGCCTCCCCGGCCACTGCAGATGGAAAGAAGACTTTTCACGGGGCTTGTCTGGAGGGCTCCTCAGGAAATCTCTTAGACAGACGTAACCCCCACATTATAACAAGTGGCCCAGCCGTTCCCCTATGAAATCTGCTTTCCCCTGGACCAGCGAGCCAGCAGGCAGGACCCTGAGGAATTAAACAGGTAGCTGAGCTCTCTTCCTGTTATCTCTTTATGCATTCCATCTTCAAAACATTGTGACCTGTCTTTAATACCCCCTCGGGTGTGGGATTTACATTTTTAATACTGGCGTTTATGACACGGTGCTTTCTGCTGGTTAATTGGTATCAGAGCAAAATGTTGCCTCTCTCCTGAAATAAATCTCTTCAAGAGCTTCAGTCGCGTACTCTTTTGTTCTATCCCTCATTTGAAACAAGCTTCATAAAGCCGCCAGACCGCGCTACATAATCTTTTGCCTCTCACATTTTTTAAATCTGGGGGTTTACGCCTTAATGGTTTTCATGTGCTTACCATTCAGACTGTTCTTAAACCAAGTTCCTCCTGGTCCAACACCCGGCTCTCCTTCAGCCTGCAGCCTGAACCTTCTGAGGCTGAAAGGATTTATTTATCACCCAGAACATTTCCATAATTTTGGAAACATATGTTTCAAAATTACATTCCAATATCTAGCACTAAGTTCTTTGTCTTGCATCTGTTCCATAGAAACAAATAAACAAACAGAAAAAAAATCCACATCATTGTATTGCAGTGACTGCAAAGTGTGCGTTTTCCACAAGGATTGGTTCTTCCACAAACAGTAAAACAATCACACAGACAAGAGCCTTGCACACCCCCTGCACCGTCATCTGAAAGCACATTCTTGTGTTAATTAGAGCTAACCACCCATAATAGCAAACTTCCACGGCTTGACTGTGTAAAACTTTAATTGACTCCCTTCCAAAGTCATTTCAATTTTACAGGATAATCTCTTTATTGAAAATGAGCTATTGTTGCAAAACCAGAGTCTGAACATATCACTCAGCCTTGCATGGACAACCTCTCAGTAATCTTGCACCTCTCAGGGCCACGCTTGCATTAAACATCTTTTAAAAATCCACTTCTTTCCCTGTGATACCCTGGTGGAAAGACAATAAGTCAATACACATAACGCGATTCCAAAACACAAATAAATAAAGTCCTGGCGGGGGGGGCAGGGGAATAAAGCATAAAGAAACTAATCAGCAAAAATAGATTATAAATAATGTCCTCAGTGCAAGAAGCATGGAGAAAATAATGAGCAAAAAAAAAAATTCCTTCTATTCAACTGAGAGCTCCGGTGGCACAGTTGTAAGGAGTTGTGCCACTAAACTAAAGGTCACCAGTTCTAACCCACAAGCTGCTTCAAGGAAGAAAGATGAATAATCTCCTTGCATGCAATTTACAGCCTCCAAAACCCCCTGGGAGGAAGGGCTGGGTCACCACTGAGTCAACTCCAACTTGATAGCAATGAGAAAGTGAGTTTATTATAACTAGATACCCTGAATGGGCAAAGACATTTGACTGTGTGAATCACAACAAATTGTGGCTCAACTTGAGGAAAATGGGAATCTCAGAACCCTTGATTATTGTGCTTATGTTGAAACTTATACTTGGACCAGGAAGCAGTCCTCAGAGCAGAGCAACACTCCGCAGCTTAGAATCAGTAAGGGAGTGTGTCAGTGATGCGTCCTCTCTCCATATCTTTTCAATCTGTATGCAGAACAGATCATTCGGGAAGCTGGGCTTTATGAGGAGGAATATGGCATCAGGATTGGAGGAAGACTCGTCAGCAACCTACATTATGCAGATGACACTGAGGAGGACCTGAAGTGTTTGCTCCAGAAGGTCAAGGACTACAGTCTTCAAGGTCAAGAAGACAAAGATTCTCACTACTGGCCCAATTGGCAGCACCAGGATAGATGGAGAGGAGACTGAGGTTGTTAACAATTACAGCTTGCTCAGCTCCACAATCAACACTCTTGACACCAGCTGTCAGGAAATCAAAAGACGAATTGCACTGGGAAAATCTGCTGTCAGGGACCTCTCCAGAGTACTGAGAAGCAACAATGTCAGTCTAGAGACTAAAGTGCGCCTAATCCAGGCCATGGTCTTCACAATTACTTGCTATGCATCAGAGAGCTGGGTAATGCCTAAGGATGATAGAGAAGAATCAATGCCTACTAGTTGTGGTGCTGGAGAAGAGTCTTGAACATACCATGGATCACCAAGAAAACAAATAGATGTGTCTTGGAAGGGGTGAAACCAAGTTCCTCCTTGGAGGCTAGGATTTTGAAGCTCCATCTCACATACTTTGAGCACATGACCGGGAGAGATTTTTCCTTGGAGAAGGACATCATGCTCAGAAGGGTGAAGGGACAGCACAGGAAAAGAACCCAGACGAGTAATTGGGGTAATGGGGGTAGGTATGTCAGAGTTAGTGAGCGTGGCTCAGGATAGGACAGAAGTCAGAGCTACTGTACATAAGGTCACTATGAGTCACAAGCTACTCAGAGGCGTGTGACAACAACAACAACAAAAGCCCAATGTAAGGTTGCTGAGTCACTATCAACACACTGACATGTAACTAACCGAAGTGTAAACCTCAACACTCATGCTGTCATACGTTTACACATACACACATCCTCCCTGCATAACCCACATACCTCAACGCCCCCGTCTACCCTGATGTTGCCCATCAGCTAAGCGGTGAGGATTTTTGCTTGATGTTGTGATGAAATCCATAGTGAAGGCTGTGGTCTTCCATCTTCTACAGCAAGTGCTTCAGGTCCCCTTCACCTTCAGCAAGCAGGGTTGTGTAATCCGCATAATGCAGGTTGTTGATGAATCTTCCTCCGATGAGTCTCCCTCAATCCTCATGCCACATTCTTCACAGAGTCCAGTTTCTTGAATGATTTGTTCAACACACAGATTGCATAGGTACGAAGAAAAGATATAGCTCTGATGCGCATCTCTCTTTATTTTAAACCATAAATTGTTCCCGTGCTCTGTTTGGACAACAGCGCCTTGGTTTATAACTCATAAATTGCCAAAAGAACAAACAGATATGTCTTGGAGAAGATACAGCCAGCGTGCTCCTTGAAGGCAAAGATGGCGAAGCTTTGTTTTGTTTACTTTGGGTATGCTGTTAGAAGAAGCTATTCCTTGGAAAGGTGGAGACTCAGCAAAAGAAAGGAAGACCTTCAAGAGATGGATTGACACAGTGACATCAAAATGGACTTGAGTACGTCAGAGTTGATGAGGACCGCACAGCATCAGGTTGAGAGCTATTGTTCATAGGGTCGTTATGAGTCATACTTGACTCAACACCTTAACTTATCACACTTTGCATACCTGCCCCTAACAGGAAGCATATTATGTGCACTGTACTAATAATAACACCTACTGGTTAAGGCACAAAAATTAAGTGCTCACCTGCTAATGGAAAGGTCAGCTGTTTAAATCTGGGAGAAAGATGTGATTGTGTGAGAGCAAAGATTACAGCCTAAAAAACTCTGTGGGGCAGGGCTGCTGTCTCATGTAGGGGCTCTGTGAGTTAGCATTGGCTAGACAGCACACAACAACAACACAACACGAACTCTTACCCAGTTCCCGTGCCGCATCACACACTGAGCTTCAAGCAGTGGGCCAGGATCAAACCAAGTCCATTGGTCCAAGGGTCCATGATTGACCGCTGTGCTGCCATGATCATCTGGAGAACAGCTACTGTGGGACATCAGTTCAGTCAAACTGCTTGGACCTCAGTGTAGTCATCTGTCAAGTGTGGTGAATAATAAAACGCTTCCTGGAGTGTGGAGGAGAACTGCCTGGGTCAGTGCAGTGTCTATGACTGTCTAGTTGTCTGGTTTTTTCTTTTTGGGTTTGGTTTGGGTTTGGGTTTGTTTGTTTGTTTTTTTCTTTTTCAGAATCAGATCGCCAGGCCTTTCTTCCTAGGTACCTTGGTTGGACTCAAACCTCTAACCTTTAAGTGAACAGTGGAAAGCATTATCCATTTGCACTCCCCAGGGATCCCCAAATGGAGCTCCAACTGCACAGTATGTAAGCCTCATGTCTCTGGAAGTTCAAATCCACCAGTGGCTACATGGTAGTTACACAGGCAGCTCTTCCATCTCCTTTCAACATGTAGCCTCGGACACTCAGTGAGGGTCTTTCTGAATGACAGTGAGCAAGGCCCTCCTGAGCAGCGTGAGCACCAACCCCGACAGGGTGAACACTAACCCCAACAGCGTGAGCACTAAACCCGAGCAGGGCGAGCACTAACCCCAACAGGGTGAACACTAACCCCAACAGCGTGAGCACTTACCCCGAGCAGGGTGAGCACTAACCCCGAGCAGGGTGAGCACTAACCTCAACAGGGTGAGCACTAACCCCGACAGGGTGAGCACCAACCCTGACAGGGTGAGCACTAACCCCAACAGGGTGAGCACCTATCACCCAGACAGGGTGAGCACCAATCTCTAGGAGGGTGAGCACCAACCCTGAGCAGGCTGAGCACTAACCCCGACAGGGTGAGCACCTATCACCCCGACAGGGTGAGCACCGATCTCGAGCAGGGTGAGCACCAACCCCGAGCAGGGTGAGCACTAACCTCAAGCAGTGTGAGCACTAACCCCGAGCAGGGTGAGCTCTAACCCCCAGCAGGGTGAGCACTAACCCCCAGCAGGGTGAGCACTAACCTCGAGCAGGGTGAGTACTAACTCCAACAGGGTGAGCACTAACTCCAAGCAGGATGAACACCAACCCCGACAGGGTGAGCACCCACCCCGAGCAGGCTGAGCACTAACCCCGACAGGGTGAGCACTAACCCTGACAGAGTGAGCACTAACCCCGAGCAGGGTGAGCACCAACCCCGAGCAGGGTGAGCATTAACCTCGAGCAGGGTGAGTACTAACTCCAACAGGAGCACTAACCAGCTCCCCACAGCATGGGAAGCCCTGGACCTCTCCCACAGAGCCCAGTGGAAGTCCCGCTAGCCAACGCCTTTTTCTCTGTCCAGGGCCAAACCTACTAACACAGAGTCAATTTCTACTCTGGGTCACCCCAGAGGACAGGCTAGAGCTGCCCCGCAGGGTTCCCAGGGCTGCTACACCTTCTGTGGAAGAAATAAATGGCTTCATCTTTTTCTCACTGAGCAGGTTCAGACCAGCAACCTCTTAGTTAACAGCTAAATGCCTTACCCACAACACCACTATAGTAAATTTTTTTGGTTTTGCAGACTATGCAGGAAATATTTAAAAAGAGACAGAGAGAAGGTATTAAAAAGACAAAAACCAATCGAATATCATGATCTAGCATAGGCCACAGGCCAGATTTGACTTACAGGCCATGGGTTGCCGATCCCTGGACTAGCTCAAGCGAGGGCCCCGTTTTAAATGTCATTTGTTTGTTTTATGTGACCAGACAGTTCACTGGAGGGAGACATACATACTCAGGTTACGCTTACCCTCAGAAAACGTTTGCTTCTCTGGTGTCCTGTGCCAGGCCCCATGCCAGTGGTGGAGGGTGTATGATGAGGTGGCATGTGCCTGACTTCCGTGGTGCTCACAGACCGGGGTGACTGTCACAGCATGGACCAGAGCAAGCGGCAATGAGGGACCGGAGCCCAACTGGAGCTACATGAAATCGTTATGAGGAGAGGGCATGGAGGGACTTGGGAAATGGCCTGGAAAGACAGAGGGTTAACACCTTCAGCAGCCAGCCTGAAGGTGGCAGGTTCCTGTCCACCCAGAGGAGAAAGCCCGCACTGACATCAGGAAAGTTGCCCATTGAAAGTCCTAGGTCACACCACCCACTCATACATTGGGGGCACCCTGAGTCACAGACAACTGGAAGGTTCTGGGTCTTTTTGGAAGACCAGGAAGCCCAAGATGGCAGGAAGCACTGGGTCATGGAAAGAGAGCCCAGCATGGCCCCTGAAGTCAGTCACCATGGCTGCGGAGTGGGAACAGGCCCTCAGCCACTCCCCTGAGGGTTCTCTGAAGGGATGACTGTCATGGGAGGATGTCCACTATCCTTCTCCCATGCAAACCCTGGTGGATTTGAGGTGCCACATTTAGGTTAACAGCACAGCTCCCTGTGGACTAGGGGAGAGGTCCCGAAAGCATGGGCCTTTGTCTGTAAAACTCTGCTTTTCAGGGTTGAATAACAAATTTGTCCTCGGGCTAAATCTCAGCGTACAGCCCTGTGGAGAAAACTGACCAGCTGAAGCACGGCCTGTGAACCCAGGACAGGCTCTCCCCCTCTCCATGCACTGCACCCCCTTCCCAGACAGCCCCACTGTGGAGCCAGGCATTCCCTGAGCCTCCTGACAGCCTGGGTGAAAGCCAGTTACCAGCAATGGAGGGGACGCTGGCGGCCTCGGCCACAGCAAGCTGTGCTGCGAAACCCAAAGGAGGCAGCTCTCTGGTGATCCCAATCCAACAGAGAGATTCCGAGGCAGAAAGACGGGCCATTACTTCTCATGGAATTTATAGCTTCGGGAACCCAGTGGAGCATCAGCTATGAAGTAGTTAGTTCTCCCTCAACGGTAATGCTGGAGAGAGAGACAGACCGACTGGCCACCTGAGGGGTCAGGGAACCCCCGGGGCAGTGTCTTTACTTTAATAAATTCTTCTGAAGTCATTAAGATTTCTTTATTTTAATCTTGAACAGATATCCGGCTCCCCCCACCCACCCCCGAAGCGCCTCCTCCCCTGACTTGCAGGCTTACACCACCCAATTTAACACTTGATTACAGTCTACCTCCTGTCATTATCTAATTGATCCTTGGGCATGGCGTCTCCCCACTGAGATTAATTGTCCTGAAGACAGCAGGTGTATCGCCTCCTCTTGTATCCGCCTCTAGCAGCAGCACAGAGCAGGAGGGGCGCATCCTCCAATCCTAAGGTTCTGCGACTGGCCACCGGATATTCACACTTTCAGACAAAGAGTGATGGTGTAACTGGACATCTCCTGTAAAACCGGCTGCAGCCCGTTCACTTATGATCAGTGGTGACCTCAAGTGTCAGAGCAGCTGCACTCCACAGCATCTTCAAGGACTGACTTGTTCAAATTTCCATGGTTTTCTTCTTGGTGCCTCTGGATGGACTTGAACTTTCAACTCTTTGGTTAGCAGTCAAGTGTGTGTTAACCATTCACACTACTCAGGGAGTCCAGATACTCCCAAAGCAGACATTAAAGTGGCAGGAGTGGTACGGTGAAGAAAATTGGAAAAATCTCTTGTGGAAAATAATGTATTCAAACTTTGTAAATAAATCAAAATAAAATTTTTTTTAAAAAATTAAAAATAAAGTAGCGGGAGTGGAGTGTTTAGTTGCGAGGTGTTTATATGTTACAAAACTGAGGTTGGCTCTACCATACGCTCCAGGTCATGCCCCGTTACTGTCCTTGGCCCGAGCACCTGTCTCCCCACTCCTTGTAATTCACTTTCACCTCCATTCTCCACCTCAGGATTCCTCCTGTCAGGACATACTGCAATGTGTTCACATATGTCTTTTTAAATAGTCCGGTGAGCATGTATTTTAGTGCACAGAAATAGGACTCATAGCAGGCCACAGAGCACTTTCTGTTTCTTCCACATTGCACCCAGCACAATCAGTGTATCTAAGATCTGCTCACAAGTTCATCCTGGAGAGGGTGAAGCCAGACTGCACCTTGAAGGCAGATTCTGAAGCTTTGTCTGACATACTTTGGACATGTTGCAAGGAGGGACAGGTCCTTGGAGAGGGACGTCATGCTTGGGAGGGTGGAGGGACAGCACAAGAGAGGAAAACCCTCAATGGGATGGATTGATTCAGTGACTGGGGTAATGATGGTAGCTGTGTCGGATACAGTGAGACTGGAACAGGATAGAGCAGGGTTTAGGGCTGTTTGTTGTACATAGGGTCGCTATGAGTCGCAGGTGACTCGACGGCACATAAGAACAAAAAAAGCATATTGCAGGCAGATCCCTGGTCCCTCTCTCCTAAGTGCTCCGCCCACAATCTGTGTCCCCCATATCTCACACGTCCAAGCATCCGCAGGCAGAAGGCTCCAGCCCTCCACTCCCACACAATCCTCACAACTGCCCCCTGCAGGTCTCTGTGGGAAATTCACTTATGCTTATGACACCCCAGGAGCGTCTTGTGATGTAAAGGAGTTGACTGAATATAACCTTCGAACTCAGAGTCAGAGTCAGCTCCCAATTGGCCCTCCAGTAGATTCCTCGGTCTGCAAATGACACAGGAGGAGATGCCCCCTCTTCATCCCCCACCTCCACCTTCCCACCACCCCCAAAGGAGTCAATGCTAAATTTGAACCATCAGAGAGCTGTGACTTCTCTTTTTTCTTTTATTGTGATTTTAATAAAAGTTTACATAAAATTTGGATTTTTCATCCATTCATTCTTGCACATTTTCCTTCCTACCCACCCCACATCAGTTTTTTTGTTTTGTTTTAATATTAGGTAGCTCACAAAATTCATATACATTGTGTTTCACACTATGTTTTGTTCATATTGTGTTTATACAATCACTCCCATGCATTGTGTTTTATAAAATCAGTCACCATTGGACCGTGTCCACCATTACCCAATCTTTTCAGGTCCCAGCTGGATCCTTCCCATTTTCTTTACCTCCTCCCTCAGCATTATTCACCGTGGTAAGATCATAGACACAGCCCAACTGTCCAACTACAACTGAATGGATTGAGAAATTCTGGTGCATTCACACAATGGAATACTACGCAGCACGCAGGAGCAACTATTTGGAAAAAACACTACACAGCTAGGGAGAGGCTGGAGAGCATTATGCTGAGTGAGCGAACACAATTTCATAAGGACAAATACTGCATGAGACCATTATTGTAAAAATAGAAGGATAATTAGTAAAACATGTGTGGAGACCTAAGGGGAGAGGGGGTGGGAGCAGAGGGGTGAGGGTGGGTAAAGGTGAAATCACAGGGGGTGCACAGTTCAGAGATGTGGCTTCTGAGATAGCAGCCCAACTCCCTGCACCCCTGGCCACAGAGTCCAGTAAGTGCTGCTAAAGGCCACCTGAAGAGGGCACACCCGCCGGCTCGCCCATCCTCGGCCTGCTGGCCCCCCACCAGCCCTGAACGACACTTCTGAAGGGCATCCTATGTAGTGCCACTATTTTTGTCTCTATTCCTCAGACCACTATGCTTAGAGGTTTCCCCAAGAGCTGCCAGTTGCTATCTTCTGTCCCTCCCTCCAGTCAGGCACCTACCTTTTTCTTACTTGTTTCCAACAGTTCTTTATATAATGTAGACATCATTCCCTTATCATTTAATACTTTATAAGCATCTTTAATGGCTTCTCTCTGTTAACATTATCAAGTCCTCAGCGGGCAAAAGAATTTCATTTTGTATTTAATACAAATTCAACTCCTTTTTTTTTTTGCTTAAGCCTTGTGTGTTTGTATTCTACTGAAAAAGAGCTCCCCCATTCCCTGCCAACTACAAAGCTATTCTCCTGCACACTGTCCCCTGGACTGCATGGTTTTGCCTTGAACAGTAGGGTCAATATATGGAGATGGCATTAGATAGACATTTGTTTAACAAGCCACAGTATAATAAACAACTGTATAACACGCCACTCTAAGATTCAGTAGCTTAAAACAGCCACATACTTCTTTGGCTCACAAAGCTGCAATTTGGACAGAAATGGGCAGTGTGGAGGGTCAGCTGGGGTCTACTCTTCAGATGTGTCAGCCCTCAAGCTGGTAAGCTGGCATTGGCTGGAGTCTGGGAGTTCAGCAGCTGAGGACTGCAGACCTCAGATCCTTTCCACCAGGGTCTTTTTACAGGACTCCTCACACTATGATGGCTGTGTTAGAAAAAACAGAAAAGTTACAGGCTGCATCATCACCTGATATGACCCAGCTCCAGAAAGTTCCTGATAACTTCCACTGTGGTCCTAACCTGCCCAGATCTAAGGGGTGGGTTACACCCCGCCTCTCAGCATGAGAAAGGTAAAGGTCACACTACAAAAAGATGTGTGGGCGTAGAGGTAAGTTGGCAATCATCTGAAAATACAGCCAACAGGACTCAATTTCATTACTGTTCACTACATTCCCTTTCCACATAAGTCCATTGCTGAGTTTACTACTCTCACACTGCTCTGTTTGTCTAGGTGAGTTTCATCTGGTGCTAATTATTATTATTACTGGTTTTCTTTCTTTAATTTGTTTGCATACAATAATTCGTATGCATTTTGTTTCACTCATGTACATTGTGTTTTCTACAGTCTTTCTCTTACATTGTGTTTCATGCAATCATTCATATACATTGTATTTTATATCATCAATTACTAGTGATGTACACCTATTATTATTCTATCTTTGAAGTCTCCGTGGAATCTTTCCTATTCCTTCTACTCTCTCATCCTCCCACTAAACTCTGTTATCCTAACTATTTCCACCCTCCTCCTCCTTTTCTCTCCCCTTTCCCTCTTTACCCTTGCTGTTGTTGGGGGGGGTGGTGGAGGGTTGGCAACAGTAAAGCTAGTCATGTTTTCTTATCTGGTATCTCCTTCCATAAGAAGTCAAATTCCCCTGTCTTCTCTTTTTTGAAAGTAGTTAGCTCTTTGTGAGGCTTTATTCTTTCACACACATTTTACTATGCATGTACCAAGCTATAAAGGAGGAAAATCAGCTAGAATTTTCTTGGAATGGTTATTCTGGGGAAGGACACATAGTTCCATAATGTTAATCTGTTTCACGTGCAAAGATATTAACCATCTATTTAAACTTTCCTTTACAACCTTTAAGAATGTTATTATTTCCACTGTAGAGGTCTTAGTTATTTGTTGTTGTTGTTAATTCCTAAGTACTGTATAGTTCTTCTTGCTGTCATGAATATTATTCTTTTTATCGTATTTTTAATGTGTTCTCACAAGATCTTGATAAATGCAATTGTTATTCATAAATGGATCTTGCAATCAGCAGTCTTGCTCGGCTCTCTAACGAATGTACTGTTTCTGCTGTGTAGATGATCATAACATCGCAGCCATATATATGATCATGACCTCTAACCCACCTCCTTCTTCCCTGTCCCTCGTTTCAGCTCTCACTGGGCAGCCAGCTCTGTCTGGCAGTGCTCCTTGTCTTATTCCCCTCCTGAAATGAAAAGCATCTTTATCCACTAACCATAATTTGTGCTGTCGGTCTTTCGTTTAAATAGGTATTGAACTTCATTCAGTGGGGTTTTTTTTCTCAAAACAATTATATGGAGGTTTTTTTCCTCCTATCATTCATCATTGTGATTAGTTATATTGCTTCATTAGAATAGTTCTGGATATAGTAGCATTATTCACCATTGCAAGAACATGGAAAGAGTGCAGATGTCCAACCACAACTGAATGGATTAAGAAATTGTGGTACATTCACATACTGGAATACTATGTAGCACTCAAGAGCCGTGATTTGGAAAAATACTACTTAACTTGGTAGAGGCTGGAGAGCATTATGCTGAGTGAACTAACATAATCTCATAAGGGAAAATACTGCATAAGACTTTAACCACTGTGCCACCAAGGCTTTGTTTTGTTTTCCTATCACACAAAGTTACTGTGTCAAAAACATCTGGCTGATACTGAAAACTTTCAGGAAGCACCATATGCCAAGAGTCAGTAGTAATAAAGGGGAAAGTTGGAATAGCACTGGCAAAAAAAATTGGGCCACGGTAATCAATGTGATACCAGTTTACATGTTTCAACTACCATGCAGCCCTGGATGTGCTCATCTGTTTATGGTAGGAAATTGGGAGGACAGCTACCTGAAAGTGATCCATATTTGTTTCCATTCCCAAGAAAGGTGATCAAACAGAATGTGGAAATTATTGATCAATATCACACGCAAGGAAAATATTGCTAAAAATCATCCAAAAACAGCTAGAGCAGTACATTGAGCAAGAACCACCAGAAGTTTCAGCTGCATTTAGAAGAGGCCGTAGCACCAAAGCTATCATTGCTGATGTCAAATGAATCCTGGCTGAAAGTAGAGAATACCAGAAGAGTGGCTATTGCAGTTCACTGTCTATACAAAGACATTTATTTGACTATGTGGATCATGACAAACTATGGCTGACGTTGAGAAGAATGGGAATCCCAGAACACTAGATTATGCTCATACAAAACCTATACCTAGATCAAGAAGCTATTGTCCAAAGAGCAAAAGTGAACACTGCATGGTTTTAAATTAGGAAAGGTGTGCATAAAGTTTGCATCCTTTCTCCATACCTATTCAATCTGTATGCTGGCCAAATCATTCCAGAAGCTGGACTCTATGAAAAAGAGTGTGGGATCAGGATTGGAGGAAAACTCATCAACAATCTGAGTTATGCAGATGACACAACCTTCCTTGCTGGAACTGAGGAAAATTTGAAACACTTGCTACAGAAGATCAAAGACTCCAGCCTTCTCTATGGATTACATCTCAACATTAAGAAGACAAAAATCCTCACCACTGAACTGATAAGCAACGTCATGATAGATGGAGAAAGGGTTAAAAATTTTAATTATTTGGTCTACTTTGATCCACAATTAACACCCTTGGTACCAGCAGTCAGGAGACAAGGAGATATATTGCACTGGACAAGTCCTCTGTCAGGGATCTCTCCAAATTACTGAGGAGCAATGATATCAGTTTGAAGACTAGGATGCAACTGAATCAGGCCATGGTCTTTTCAAATCACTTACCACGCATCTTAGAACTGGACAGTGACATCCTTAATGACAGAAGAGGAATTTATGCCTTTGAGTTCTAGTATTAGAGAAGAGTACTAACTATCCCATGGACTAAAAAAAAAAAAAGAAAGCTATGTCTTGGAAAAAGTGCAGCCAGATGGGTGCAAGGGTGACAAAGCTTCTGCTTACATACTTTGGGCATGTTTCTAATAGAGGCTGTTCTTTGGAGAGGAACATCATGTTTGGAAGACGCGGGGCCAGCAAAAGAGAGCAAGCTCCTCAGTGAGCTGGGTTGACACAGTGACTGCAGCAATGGACTCAAGCGTGTCAGGTATGACGAGCGTCGCACAGCATAGAACGGACTTCAGATCTGCTGTTCACAGGGTCGGTGGGGGTCATCCTAGACTTGATGACACCTAACAACAACAACAGCATTAGTCATTTGTAGCTACGTTTTCCACTCTACCTTCATGACGTGCACCACAAACAGCAGTCAAACATTCCACCCTATCCCACCCTGAGCCCACTGTGGACAACAGGCTGGTCTGAGAGGTGGCAAGTCAAGAAGGAGTGAACCCTGGCTTATCTCTGAAGTGATCTGGTGACACTGGTGGGGATGTTGAGTAGCTGTGTATTTCTGGAAGGCAGGAAGCCACAAAGCTGGCAGGGAGGAAATAATAGGGGATATGAATGAGTTCCCATAGGATGCAACACTTGTTCGAAACCCTTCATGTATAGTCTCTCTTTTAATCATTACATTGGGCATATTACTTCCTTGGACATATTTAAGAGAGTGAGAAAGGGACACCTGATGTTCAGAAGAAATCAATCAACTTTCTTAAAATCTCTATTAGTAAGTGGAAGCCCTGGGATTTGAACCCAGGCAGCCCCATACCATTACTTGGCTCCAAACCATTCTGCATGCTGGCCCCATACGCGGATACAGATACAAAGAGAAGACATCTAATATCAAAACCAAGTAAGATATTCTCTATGGAAAATCCCCAAATCTCTTTCCAATTAAAAATTACACTTTGCATTTATTATTTAACAGCAATTTCTACCCATGACTCCTCACAACCAAGGAACGCTGCCTGGCAGTTTTGCAAGGCTCAGTTTGTCTTTAAGAAAGGGGTGGGAAAATTCAACCAGGACTGAGGAAAGGACCTGCTTTTGTCTAAAGCCATGTCCATAACAGGAACCTAAGTTTTTGTACATCTTCCATTCTCTGATACAGTAACACCATGTCCTCACAGCACTATCTAAACCCTATTACTTAAAAAGAGAGAGGAATGTTTTTTGAATAGTGGCAACAGTGAGAAGAAAAGAAAATTATTTGCCTAAATAATTAATAAAAGAAATATTGTTCTCGCTGACTAACTTGAGTCCCTCTCATCCAAGATGTATGTGGAGTTCAGAGGTTTCTTCTGGCAAAATGACCACTTTATAGAAATAGTACTTGATTCATAACAACAAAAAATTCCAGAAATAAATAGTAAAAGAGCTGACTCATTAACTGAGTATGTTGCTCCTGCTTTTACTCTTTACTCTTTGGGAAAGATATTGATTAGGAGTCATTGGGTTGCAAGTAACAGAAATCTAAGTGAGCTGGATTAAGACCCAAAGGAGAATGAGTTACCAATACACAGGAAGATCTCATCACACTCAGAGGCCAGGTAAAGTAAGGACCAGAAAAACTTCTCTCCCCATGTAACTGTTTCCTCTGCTCCTTATGTCTCCAATTTTCCCTTCTTTCTTGTATAACCTTTTTTCAATTTCCTTACACAAATGTGGAGAAAGGAGACATCTCCAGCCCAAGAGTTTACTTTTCTGTCATTCACAAGATAACCCTTGATGATAGTGGAAATCATGACTGCCAAGTTTAAATTCCCAAAGAACTCGAATTGGCCCATCCTAGGTTGGACACCCACCTTGGACCACCATCTGTGATCCTGTGGCATCCCCTGGGCTTTTCCCAATGTTACCACCTTGTAAGAATGGGCATGGGGATGGGAGGGCAGCGGATGGGAACGGGAGAGAAGACCAATTCCACAAGAAAAGAGAGGCTTTTCACCTCAACAAATTCTCTGCATAGTATTGTCAAAGTATTTCGTTCCATGCACTCTCTGATCCACCAAGTAATATCACTTATCTACTAGATGTGTACATGATGTCAAACACTAAACATAGAGATACAGCTTCTGCCTGCTGGAGTTTACAGCTGAATAGGAAACTCGGTTAAACAAATAATCATAATACATTCTAGTAGATGCAATGATGGGATATGTTGCTGTAAGAACATGTAAAGGGGCTCCTAACTTCATGCAAAGACATCAGAAAAGCTTGCTGGAAGGAAATGGACCTTCTCTTCCAACCAACCAGCTCTCATCCACTATTTCAACAGTCCTGTGGCTCCTTTAAGGGAGCTCTGCTGGCCTAGTGGTAAGAAGCTGTGCTGCAATCCTGAAGGCACACAGTTCGAATCCACCAGCTACTTCATGGGAGAAGGATGGGCAATCTCCTTCTGTGCAATTAACTGCCTCTGAAAACATGCTGGAGGGTCAGCTGTGGGTCAGTACCAATTCAACGGTCCACACCAACAATAAGGACTCCTTTCTGCAAATGTCTTAAATTTTCACCATTCTAAGCCACAGAATGGAGATCCAGAAGCCGCATATAAAGAATAAAATCCTCTGGGACCCTGCCACCACGGCATTCAGATGTCACAAGAGCCACCACTGTATCTAATAGCCTAACCTGGCAACCAGATGGGTCACCTGGATCCTCCCTCACGGGGGCCACAAGAATAAACGTGAGCCCAGAGCACCTGGATGACCAGGACCCCACAATCCCCATCCCGGAGACAATCTCTCAAGGCTAGGAGTCCCCAGCTCATGATCCTTCAGGTCCTTAACCAAGAGTGCACGCCAGTGCCGCTCACTCCAGTGACTACACGGCCATTTGTCCCACTTTCTCATCCATCCGTCCATCCCTAACGAGCAGGACCACTCTATTACCAAGCACAGACCACCTACTGCGTTCTCAGAGTCTCTCAGTGGCACAAACACTTGGTGATTAATCAAAAAGTTGATGGTTCA
>NW_006399761.1:26550231-26560828 GCF_000299155.1 Elephantulus edwardii | reverse complement strand
CTGAAGGATCAGCTGTAAGTCAGTTTGGATTTAACAGCACACAACAATAACGTGAGATCTACTTCAATGTGTGTGTGTGTGTGAGAGAGAGAGAGAGTAAATGTGTGCATAAGCATCTGTTTCTAATCTGATTTTTCTTTTACTTTCTTTTTTAATTTTTATTTTATACTGGTTTATTTAAAAAGTTCATGAAGCTCATATGTTGTTGTTGCTGTTGTTATGCACTGTTGAGTCACCTGCAACTCATAGTGACCCTGTATACAACAGTCCTAAACCCTGCTCTATCCTGTACCAATCTCACCTCTCTGACACACCGACGCCCATTACCCCAGCCACTGAATCAAACCACCTCATCAGCAGTCTCCCTGCATTGTTTATAACTCAGAAGCTATTCTATTTAGAACCCATCCTCCTGGGTACAAAGGACAGGAATTTAATGTGTATTTTGAAGCAACATAATGCAACTGGCAACAAGGGCCAAACACTAAACTTCTTCCCACATTGATGTCTACCCTCTGTGTTTTAAAATACTTTAAGGAAGATACAAATAATTCACGTCTGCCAATATTTGAAACAGCAAGATAAAGCTTCAGAGAGGAGGTAAAACTGAGGCAGCCCAACAAGAAGGGAGAGGACTTGTCACGAGAAATGCTGAGAATAAACCTGATGAGGTGAAGGCGCTTGGAGTCATCACAGGAAAGGAGACAAGGATGCTGGGCGTCAGAGCCATTAACAGCTGTCCTTCAGGCCAACAAGCCAGAAGGAAGGAGGCAAAAGAGAAAAGACAATGGAGGCGAGGGGACCACCATCCCCAGACAGGCTCCCTGAGAAACATGTCCCACAACTTGCCGGGGCTCCCCACAGGTGTCTAGGGTAAACTTTCCACCCTGGGAGTAGAACCCTTTAGTATTCCCAGTTGCCACCCTCAGAACCAAGTAGATGTGTGAGCTTTAGAGCCAAGAACTGTGTTTTCACCAGAAATCAAACAAGGAAGAAGGGAAAAAAGAGTGGACTCGAAGCCTGTGTGTGAGCTGGTGTGACGGTCATTCCTCTGAGCTGGGGAAAAGAGTCTACGTCCCGGGCCAGGCAGCTCTGCTTTCACTCCGGTCTCCCTGGTGTCCTGGCGGGAGTCATACCACCAACATCACCATCACGGTTGACTCAGTATACCACTGGCTCCTTGGGAGGAGAACAAACAATCTCCTTCTGCACAGTTCACACCCTTTGCAAACTCAAAAGAGCTCTGAGTTGGTACTGATGAGCTGGCAATAAGTTTGGGGTTGTTTGTTGGGTTTGTTTGTTTTGTTTTGTTTACATCTACACAACAGAAACTGGCATGGTGAGCTGCCCACCAGCCATTCTATTTCCTTCATATCAACCTCCAAGCAAAGTGGTCAGGCTCCCAGCGAGCCCACCATTGCCCCAGGTGCTGGTCAAGCAATCACTGGGTTTCTTGAAAGCCTAGGGGTGGAAAATGGGCTTGGCAGCCCTCGTCAGCACACCCCCTGGGGGTGGGGAGAGACCACACAGCAGCCTCTGTCCCCATGTCACCTCCCAGCATCAGCACACAGGTGGCCTCACCTTCCTCCAGGCCTACTGCCTCTGATACATGAACCACACAAAGCCAGAGACTCTGTTTCCCAAAAGTTAAAACCATATTGGACACAGGCAATGACAGTCTGTTAATTCCCCTAAGGTTTTGTAATGGATTTTAAGAAATCCTGGTTCAGAGGAAAATTTTAACTCTTTGCCCCTGGGCTTCAATCAAACACACACACACACACACACACACACACACACACACACACACACACATAGCCTGGTTTTATCATCTAAAATATATACGATACCAACCACAAAATTGAAATTCTGTCTTTCAAAGGGTTTTATGTACTCCCCTAACTGAAAACAGCTTCACAATAAAAAGATGCAGTTTTACAAGTGGGCCTGACCCAAAATAGTAACTATGGCCTTAAATTCTATTATCCCATTGCTGTATGAAGGATTTAGGGCCTATAAATGACCGTTTACACAACTGGGCATCATAGCCTGATTTATAAAGTGCCCTTGCCTCGTGACACCCTACAATTACACAGCCCCAATTCTAACCCCCTAGAAACCTAATAGGCTGAGAGAAACCCCCACACAGTGGGGCACAGCCCACCCCACCAGAAAAGAAAGAGAAAAAAAAACCCTGATGGGAGGGGAATTTTTGCAAGCTGGCTTCAGCCACAAGAGGTTTTCAGGTGGAAGGAGACTGTTTCAAACATCTATTTCCCAGTCCTCAGATGCAAAACTTGCCAAAGACCACAGGAGTGGCAGGCCTCACAGCAAAGAAGCATTAATGGGGAGCACCATTTGTAGCTACCATGGTGTTTGCTTATCACTAATGAACAGGTCTGGGTTGTACGTTTGAAGAATCAAAATGACGTTTTGGGCTGATAATAGAGAGCCTCTTCACCCATAGCTCTGTCTGGGGCATGGAACTTGGACACCTTCCCTCAATCCTGGCCCTCTTGGTCTCCCATTACCTCGCCAAAACACACAAAGGGTCCCAGGCGCTTGGGGTGCAGGCTCAGAAGCGGGAGGGGAAATTTTATTGCAGCAAAATGGAAAGACAGCTCTCAGAATGAACTTCACTCCTAGACATCAATGGAAAAATGTCATTGCCAGGAGACCTCATGGTTTCCGAAACTGAAACTCTGTTCAGAGCAGATCTCAACGAAGTGCGAACACTGCCCCCTTGAGTACACGGAAAAAAATAACACGCAGCTAGGGGCCACCTAAATAATTTAGAGAAAATAAGTACACATTCACAGCCTCCAAAGCCCAGCGTCCCCAGCAGTTTATACTGACTGGACATCAGTGGGCTCGGCTTTTTAACAGATATCAATGCCCTTAGAATGTCTAGGTTGACCTGCTTCTGGGAATGTATTCTGAGGAAATCAGCAAAATGTCCCTCTAAGAACAAAGTACAATGACACTCACGTGAGACCTGTTTCATAAAGTGATGGGAAATGGCCGAGTGTTCAGCCACAGGGGAAGCTGTAGTCGCATGAACCACGAGAACACAAAATGTTCTAATACCTTTAGTGAAGCATTTTACTTCTCCTGAAACACCCACCGTACGATTTCAATAACAAAAACACAAAATGTCTTCTGAAATCGGAAGGCTCAGTGCTGTAAAGCTGTCCAGTCACACCGTTTCATTCTAGAAATGAAGTGTGGTCGAGGCAAAATGACAACCAATGTTCCGTTGGCTGTTCTGGAGGGAGGGGAAACTTTGACAAAGTCTGGAAATAGATAAGAGTAAGTCTCGTTGATGGTTTTTTTAAGGAAGAGTCGTAAGAATAACCTAGATTTCCTAGTTATGAAAATGCATTCTAAAACTTTGTTATCTTCTCGTTGGATGTCATCAAGCCAATCCGTAGTGAGTCTGTGTGAGTCAGATCCAAGCCTCGCCCAGCCGGCACCACCCTCCTGGTCTCTGCTGGGTTTAAACCAGACACCGTGTGGATCCATTCCATCGAGGGTCTTCCTCTCCGCCAACCCTCTGCTTTATGAGCATGATTAGCTCCTCCTAACAGGATCCCCAAGTATGTGAGAGGAGGACAAGAGGATGGCTTTAACCAATGGAAATGTATGTTCGCACACTTTAGAAGACTACAAGTTCAAAGTCAGGACATGCATTCTCTCATGGTTTAGAAGACCGAAAGTCCAAATTTGGAATGCAACAACAGCATTCTCTGTAGTCTCTGAAAGAAGGTCTTTGTCGCCTTTGGGCATCTGTGAACCTGCAGCTTCTTAGAGACCTCCACGTGTCTTGTGTTCTCACTGTCCAGCTCTGGGATCTAGGTCTGAAGGATGCCCTCCATTCCTGGTTCCTCTTTCCTGGTGGCACCGAGGACCCCCTCTCTGCCTGTTTCTCTCTCTTATCTCATAAGATAAAAGGTGCTGAAGGCCGCACCCCAGGGGAACTCCCTGCACAGGGAACAGGGCTGAGATGGGATTAAGGGTGTTGCCTTTTACCCTTAATCCTCTTACAACTGATTGTGCCATGGGGCTTATCACATAACTGCCACATCACATCATTATATCCAAAACGCCAAGGATCATGGCCAAGCCAAGCAAATGTTTTGGTAAGGGGAGATGATTCAACCCTTGACACAAATCAGAATGATTGAAGTATGACAACATAGGACTAGACAGAGTGCAATAGAACAGAATACTACATGTAAGAACATAGTGTGTAATAAATGTAGCATTTCCAACCAGAAAGAAGAGATGGATTACACCCTAAACAGCATAAAGACAACTAGATGTTTGTCCCTTCTTACTTCTCTTTATTTTAACTTGAAAATAACATGATTTTAACAGAAAACCCATTTTGAAAAACCACTAATAGCAAAGATAGATTAACTACTCGAATTAGCTCGCAGAGGGGTGAAATTGGACTTTTCTTAAAATGAATTAATTAAAAAAAAAACCCAACTAACCAACTTGACCATATGACAGTTTTCAATTACTGTAAGAAAAAATATCATACACAATGGGACTGTAAAATGATATAACCACTCTGGAAGACAGTTTGGTGCTTCCTCAAAAAGCTGAACATAGAAATTCCATATGACCCAGCTATTCCACTGCTTGGAATATACCCTGAGAAAATGAGAACTGAAGCACAAATTGAGACTTGTACACCAATATTCATAGCAGCATTATTCATCATAACAAGAACGTGGAAGCAGCCCAAACGTCCAACTACAAACGAATGGATTGAGAAGTTGTGGTGCATTCACACAATGGAATACTATGCAGCACGCAGGAGCAATGAGTCTGTAAATCACTACCTAAGTTGGGAGGCTCTGGAGAGAACTATGTTGAGTGAGCTGAATCCTTTAAGGACAAATACTGTATAAAACTATTGTAAAATGAGGGGAGGGGAGAGTGGAAGCATAGGTGTGAGAATGTGCAGGGGGAGGGGAGGATTAATCACGGGGTCGCACAATTTGATGAGTGGGGGTGAGGGAAATGGGAAGGATCTGATGTGAAAAATAATGTATTTGAATTTTGTAAATAAACTCGTACAAAAGATAATGTAAAAATTATATGTATGGTTGTATGAAACACAGTGTAAATGAAAGATTGTATAAAATACAACATATATACTAAAGAGCATCTGATTCAGGCCATGGTCTTTTCGAATACTTGACAATGAATTAGGATGATAGGAAAAGAATTGAAGCCTTTGAGCTGTGGTGTTGGAGAAGAGCACTGGCTATTCCATAGTTGGCCAAGAGAATGAGCAGATATGTCTTGGAGAGGGTGCAGCTGGAGTGCTCTTTGGAGGCAAGAATGATGAAGCTTCGCCTAACATACTTTGGGCATGTTGCTAGGAGGTGCTATTCCTTGGAGAGGGACATGAGGTTGGGAAGGGTGGAAGGTCGGTGAAGGATAGGAAGGCCCTCAACCAGGTGGACTGACACAGTGACTGCTACAGTGAGGTCTTATGTGTCAGGAAGTGTGAGGCCAGGACAGGACTAGGTTCATATCTTTTGTTCATAAGGTTGCTATGAGTTGTACTTAACTCAATGGCACTTAACAACAACAGCATATGAATGAAACATATTGTAAAGTATTATTATATGAAAATAAATTTAAAATATTTTTAAAACCATCATAAACACTGTCAAGACAAACATGTGCTATGTTGAAATATTTTAAATACATATGACAGCTTATTGAAGACAGATACCAATCAAAAACCAGTATCACCTTCTAAATGTGCAGAGTATCATTGTTGTGCGCTGTTGAGTCAGAATAGTCATAACTTCCCCTCCAGTGGGTTTTCAGAGGCAGCAGAGCACAGGCGAGATGCTCATCCTTCTCCCGAAGAACAGCTGGTCTATCTGAACCATGCGCCTGTGGGTTGATGGTGCAATTTCTTACCACAGAGCTCCCAGTGCAAAATATATAGACTATAAAATGCAAGTGGCAATAAAACACGTGAATACATGCACACAGCTTCACTAACATTAAATGGCTTAACCATACATACGATTTTATAGTAGTCAGTAGAAAAAAGGAAGTCTTGGTATGTGCTACAGCATGGGTGACACCTGAAGTCAGCATGCCGAGGGAAATCAGTCACAAAAGGACAAATCCTGCATGGCTTCACTTACATACAAATACAAACAAGTACACAGAGATAAAGCTTATTAGTGGTTATTAGGAGCAACAGAAAAGAGAAAGAATTAACAGGAGAGAGGATTGACTTTGATGGAAAAAATCTCATTACTTAAGAGTAGGTTTACAGACCAATTGTAATTGCTGTTAATAGTTTGTACACCTGTAAAAGGTTTAATTGGTAAAAGCCAATGATATAATTATATTTAAAACAATTACTTTTAAAAAAGGCAGTTAACAAAGCTGCTCATATATGACTAAAATCCTGATGGGATTTGCTCCTCGGTTTGTAGGATTGGGGTCATGGCTTCTTGGGACGTCTCGGTTAACTGGACTAATACTGTGCTTCACAGTTCTGCGTTATCTCTAATTTGTTGCACGATGCTGGAACCTTAAAAATTAGCCAGCAGTCAACCAAGGTGCAATAATGGTCTCTGTCTCCCTGTAGCAAGAGGAAGGCAAAGATTCAGGAATATGAGGAGGAGATGGAATGCATGGCTGATTGCTGCCATGATAGCGGCCTCCTTTACCATGAGTTCTAGTGGAGTGTTGTGTTCTGGGCTTCACTTCCAACCAAAAGGTCAGATGTTCGAACCCACACAATGCTCTATGGGGAAAGCTGAGCCGTCTCCTCCCATAGGGATCAACAACCTCAGAAACGCCATGGAGGGGGTTGGCCATGATGAGATGAAACTGACTGCATGGCTGTGGGTCTGGGGTGGGGTTTTGTCATGAGACCAAAAGCAATGGATGGTGCCCGGCTACGATTATTGACTGTTTTAACCAAAATTTCTAGAGAGAAATCCTGGCCAAAAGTGGGAGAGATTCAGAACAGAACTAGAAATTCCAGAGCCAAAATGGATGGGATGGTCCCTTAAAACTGCTCTCTGAGATTATCTTTTACACTTAGCCCAAAAAATATCTCCTGAAATCATCTTAAAACGAAAACATCTTGTTATTATGTTCTGTTATGAGCAGGTTTTCAGAGGCTGTAAATTGCACAGAAGGGCACTTCCCATCTCTCTCCCGGGGAGCAGGCCAGTGGATTTGAGCTGCAAGTATATGATTGGCAGTGCAACTCCCTTCCACCAGTGTACCAGATCTTGGCTAGTTAAAAAAATGCCTACCTAGCTCTAGGAGTATGCTCGCTTAAGAACTATCTGTATGAGATCAAATTGACAAGAGCAATGGAAAATATTAGATAGGAGTCTTAGAGCATGATGAGACAAAGTTAATCGGGGAGGAACAGCTCAGAAAAGATGAGATTGAGATTGAGATTGCGCTTGAGTTGGGTTGTGTAACTTGAAGAATGTAATCATGTCAAGTGCACTTGTAAAAATTGACCAACTGGTGGGTATTTTGTTGTGTGAGTTCTTAACAACAACACAATCAATAATTTTTAAACAGTGAGTGACATGTAAATTACAACAAGGAGGAAGGAGGCTTTCATTTAAGTTTTTTAGGACAGCCATTCCCTAGAGGAGGACGTGACTCTTGGAAAGGTGGAGGGTCAGTGAAAAAGAAGCATGTCCTCTGCCAGATGGCCTGGCACTGTGGCTCCAATAACAAGCTAACACGGAGCAGTGCTGTAAAGACTGTAGGATCAGGCAAAGCCTCATTCTGCTGACACAGGGCAGCTAGGAGTCAGAGCTGAGCAACAGCACCTGACAAGAATAATGACAGTGTGAAAATCAGGACACTCGTGTGCAGCTCCTGAGACTGTAAACACACACACACACACACACACACACACACACACACACACACACACTTTTTTCCCCTTTTGTCAGTAATTAGGCCAAATTCCTCAAAATGTTCAATTTTGTCATTGTTCCAGCATTTTTATTTCTGGGAATTAATTCTACATAAACAATCACACGTATGCATAAAAAATAAAAGTTTAAAGATGTTTAATGCAACATTGTTTACTATAGCTGAGACTTAGAAACCGCCTGAATGGCCATCAATAAGAATAGAATTTGATTATGGATAATATTTCCATGAAAGGAATATTACACAGCAGTATAAAAGAATGAGGTGGATTTGTATGCAACAACATTATAGATTTTAAGACATAGTAAGTGCGAAAATAATATTGAAAAGCTGTATGGAGAATATGGACCTATCTTTTATATGTGCTTGTATGCAAAATGAACATACAGACAAAAACATTTTTAAAAATCACTAAAAATGGCTCTACTCAGGGAGAAAGATTTACTTTTTCCCTCCATAGCTTCAGAACTCTTTCAAGCTTTTCTATAAGGAGCCTGTATTACAAATACATTGAAACCACAAATAAGCACAGTTAAAGTTTTCAAAATTAAAATTAACTGTCTTAATATTTATCAAGACTCATTCAGTGATGCAGGGAAGTAATTATAATATCATTTCAAAGGGATGAGATCATTACATAATTACATATATTATATCATCTAATATATAGGGAGCTCTGGTGGGCTAGTGACAGGAAGCTGTGCTGCAATACTGAAGGTACGTGGTTTGAATTCACCAGCTACTCTATGGGATAAGGATGGGCAATCTCCTCCTGTGAAACTAACTGCCTCTGAAAATCTGCTTCAGAGTCAGCTGTGGGTCGGTTCCAACTCAATGTTATACAACAAAAACGACAACATAATCTAATCTACTCAACACATCTATGTAAATATTCACGTGGAAAAGATGCTTACAGGAAATACTTCAAACTTACTATCTCTGTCTCCTCCAGTGGGAATCCCAAAAGCACGCAGTTCGAGGCCACCAGTTGCTCTCTGGGAGAGGGCTGGGCAATCTTCCCCTGTCCTATTAACTGCCTCTGAAAACCTTTGGAAGTTTAGCTATGAGTTGGTTTTGACTCAATGGCACACAACAACAACAATAATAATAGGAAGTTCTGGTGGCTTAATAACAAAGAGTTGTGCTGCCAACTCTAAGGAATAAAGTGCAAATCCACTAGCTGCTCCACGGGAGTAGGATGGACAACCTCCTCCCACTGGAGTGTCAGCTATGAATTGTTTCAGTGAGACAGCAACAAGGGAAGAAGTCATGCAGGTCATAATTATTAGCATCATCCTAACTAGACAACAAATGACTAAGGGCGACAGAAGAATCAATGCCTTTGAGTTGTGCTGGAGAAGAGTATTAAATATACCATGGACTGCCAAGAGAACACACAGGTCTGTCCTTGAGAGGGTGAAACCAAGTTGCTCTGTGGAGGCAAGGATTTTGAAGATAGTCTAACATCTTTGGGCACATGGCCAGGAAGGGCTAGTCCTTAGAGAGGGACATCATGCTTGGAAGAGTGGAGGATCAGTACAGGAGAGTTAAACTCTGGATGAGATGGGTTGACGCAGTGACTGGCGTAGTCGAAGGAGGAGTGCTGGAGGCAGTGAGGTTGGCTCAGGATAGGGCAGGGTTTCAAAGTGTTGTACACAGGATCACTATGAGTAGTAAAGGACTCTATGGCACATAACAGCAACTTGGCAACTTAGGAGAAAGCCTTGGACAACACTATGGGAACTCTCCCCGAGAGTCACAACTATATATATACACTCAATTCTGAATATAAAAAAAGGTTCATTTCCCAAAAATAGCACTTTCTCTTGTCATTAAAACCCAAAGTTTACCTTTAAAGGATTAGCCTATGTTTCATATTCTCTCTCCTGCTTAAAAAAGCAAGTGGTCCTTAGTGCTGCGTAGTATTTCATTGTGTGAATGTACCATAATTTCTCAATCTATTCTTTTGTTGATGAACATCTAGGCTATTTCCATTTTGTCTCTACTGTGAATAACGCTGCTATAAACATAGATATAAAAATCTCTGTTTGTGTCTCAGTTCCATTTTCCTTGGTTTGTATTCCTAACAGTGGAATAGCTGGGTCATATGGAATTTCTATGTTCAGCTCTTTGAAGAAATATTAAACTGCCTTCCAGAGTGGTTGTACCATTTTACAATCCCATTAGCAGTGCTTGAAAGTTCCAGTCTCTCCACACCCTCTCTAACATTTCCTGCTGCCCTGTTACTCTTTGCTACTGCTACTGGAGTGAGATGATATCTCACTGTGTTTTTTATTTGCATCTCTTTTCTTGCACTAAGGAGCAATGGCTTTGTAAAATACTATATAACAAATGAGAATCTAGAGAAAATTATGTGGAATGAACTAACTCAGGTTCATAAGGACAAATGATTGTAAAATAGGATAATTAGTACTATGTAGAGAAGCCAAAGCACAAGGAAGAATCCAAGACACTAAAGAGCTGAACAGAAGATTCCAAAAGGCAGCACGGAATGACAAAGCAAAATATTACAATGAAATGTGCGAGGAGCTAGAGTCGGAAAATCAAAAGGGCCGAACTCGTTCAGCATTTTTTAAGCTCAAGGAACTGAAGAACAAATTCAAACCTCGAGTTGCTA
>NW_006399761.1:26532986-26548581 GCF_000299155.1 Elephantulus edwardii | reverse complement strand
ACTCGACGGCACATAACAACAACAACAGATGAAAGTTCAAAAGGGTAAGGGGAGGCAGGGAAGGGCCAAAGCATGGGGAGAGAAGGAAATAAAGTTCACTGAGTGGAAGGTGGAGTGGGTGAAGAAATTGGGAAAGATCCAGGGGGAACCTGAAAAGACAGAGTAAATAGTGGGTGTAGATCAACGGTGACTAATAGTATAAAACACAATATACATGAGTGGTCATTTGAAACACAACGTGAGTGTGAGAATGTGTGAAATGCAATGTTCATGAATGATACACGGTGTATACGAATTTTTATGCAAACCAATATAAAACAAAAATAAAGTGGAGGGTGGAAGCAAATGGATTTAGAAATGTCAAGACTACAGGGATGACACCTTTTCAGTCACTTTGTGCCAATGGCAGACATTGCTAATCAATCTCAGTAGTTCTGTCTTATGAGATTATATCAAAATCCACAGCTCAGCACTCCACACAGTTATCCAGTTGAGTGAAGAGAAGGTATGAAGGTATATTCATGCATTGAATAGGTTCATTTGGCAACATCAGATCACATATATGTCTGTCCTCCCAAACCCTGTGTTGTTGTTGTGTGCTGTCAAGTAAACTGTCACTCACAGCAACTCTACACAAAACAGCTTTGAACCCTGGCCTATCCTGAGCCAATCTCACTGTCTCTGACACATTCAACCCCATTATCTCAGTTACTGTGTCAATTCTTTTCATCCAGCATCTTCCTCCTACGCTGTCCCTCCAAGCATGATGTCCTTCTGCAAGGGCTGGTCCCTCCTGTCAACATGCTCAAAGTATGTGAGATGAAGTTTCAAAATCCTTGCCTCCAAAGAATAAATTGGCTTCACCCTCTCCTTATCTGTTCTCTTGATGGTCTGTGGTGTGTTCAACACTCTTCTCCAGTACACAACTCAAAGGCATTGATTCTTCTGCTGTCACCCGTAGTCATTGTCCAGCTCTCTAATACATAGTAAGTTATTGCAAAGACCATGGCCTGAATCAGGGTACCTTAGTCTCTGGGCTGATAGTGCTCTTTCCAGCACTTTAGAGAGGTTCAGATTTTTCTAATGCAATTTATCATTTGTTCTTCTGACTACTGGTATAGCTTCTTCTCAAGCATGCTCTCTGCCCAACCTTCTCCTGACCCTTGGCCACGAGACTTTGAGCTCTGCTACACAGCTGGTGGATTGGATTCCTTGACTTAGCTGAGCAGAGCACGAAGGTGGCATCAAGGGGAGACTACGCACAGCAGTCCAGGTTTTCTCTGATGTCACAATGGAGCCGGGAGGGCAGCTGGCGAGGGCTGCATGTATAGCCCCCAAGGGGAAGAGGCAGGTATCGTGGTTCGGACCCTCGGCGTCCAGGCAGGTGAGTAGCGGAGGCACTGTCCCCAGCATCCCCCTCTAGTGGCTCTTGCCCAGTGTGCCCAAGCCTGTGTTTCCTACAGGTGATGGGCAGGAAAAGTTTGAAACCAAAGCCATCACATTCAAAAATGGGCTTGGAGTGGCATCCCATAATAAGTTTGGACAGTTTAGCACCATGGGAGGGAAGTACTGGAGCTCCTTTTGCTGAGCTGCTTGTTGGGCCCAGTGCTTTCACCTGCACTCCCACAAACGCGGGTTTGGGTTTGCACGATGCAGGCAGAATTGGGAAGCTTAGTGGCCAAGGCATGGACATTGGTCACTTCTGGTGGCATTAGGGTGTCCTCATGCCTTTCTATTTTGCTGTACTGAAGTAACTCGAGGTTGCTGTGATGCTGAACGCTCTGCCATAGTTGTGTCAAACGCCATAATGGTCACCCATCATGAATGTGTTTGGTGGAGCTCCCAGATTGATTCAGGCTTGGAAGCAGGAGTGGCAGCCACTTCTTGAACCACATGCCTCTGGAAACTCTATGAACATAAAGAAAAAAATGATAGTTATAGAGCAAGGATCAGGTCTTTTGTTCATAGGGTCACTATGAGTCACGCTCACCTTGAAGGCACTTAACAACAACAAGAAGTGGCAACACTGTTGATTGTAGAACTGAGCAAGCTGAAATTAATAACAATCTTTTCTCTGTCCATCATGGTGCTGCCAATTGGCCCAGTAGTTAGAATCTTTGCTTTCTTGATGTTGACCTTCAATCCATACTGAAGGCTGCAGTTCTTGACCTTCTGCAACAAACACTTTGGGTCTTCCTCAGTTTAAGCTAGTAAGGTTGTGTCATCTGCCTAATAAGCTTTGTTGTTATTGTTGAGTGCACCGTAGAGTTATGACCAACCCATAGCTGATCTTCTGGCCAGTTTTTTGAGGCAATAATCACACAGGAGGACATTTCCCATCCTCCCACAGAGCGGCTGATGGATTCAAACCACGTACCTTCGGGATTACAGCATATACAACATATATAACATCAAAACATTCTTGTTATTGTCTTTAAAATGTTTTTGTGTGCCTGTTTTTCTTAATTATTTTTGAGGATAGAAAAGTACACCATATACAAAGACAAGCATTTGCCTGACATTCTATAGAAACTGTTCCACTCTCTTCTGATTTACATAAAAATTTAATTTAAACACAGATTTGGGAACAGAATTTGTTCATAATGCAGAGACTGTCTGTATAGAATATCAGGTTTGTACCAGGTCCAAATCACACTATGTCCTACTTCATAGACCATCTCAGGGGTGTGAAGTGACTGTGTTTGTCATTCCCTTTTAAAATGATAGCACTAATGGACTTGTACTTGAATCAGACGTAAGATTTCTATGAAGGTTTGTCACGTCCATTCTCTCACTTGCGTAGTCATTGTCTTCTTTCCTCTGTGCTGGAATGCAGGACGTGAGGGTTTCCACGAATTACTCAGAAGTGCCCTGCCTAAGACGCAGAGCCTCAATTTCAATGTGGAGCTCGACATCATTCCAAGCCCACTGCTCTTTCTACACACGTCATTATCTTTGTCCAGACGCCCCTCTGGGCCAGAGAGAGCCAGCAGGCCCTGAGCAGTGTCAGGGGTCAGAAATCAACATCTCCAAACACCTCCAAATGGAAGGTACAGAGACTGTGAGCACTTAGAACAAAGACAGAGCCCTGTGGCCATCTAGTCAACATCAACACACGGCCACCCAGCGTGTGTCAGGGGGCCCTGTGCTCCACTGTTGCTGTCATTGTTGTTGTAATTATTGTTGCTGGTAGGTGCCATCGAGCAAGTACAACTTATAGCAACTCTCTGGACAAGTGGATGGAAGCCCGGCTAATCCTGTGCCATCCTCATCATCTCTGAGGTACTTGACCCACTGCTGCAGTCACCATGTCAATCACCCTCCTGGAGGGTCTTCCACAGGATGTTCAATTGATGCTTCAAAGGTAGATCAGTAGTTCTTTCCTCCTAAGAGCCTCTGAGTGGACTAGAACCTCAGACCTTCCAGTCAGCAGCCAGTGTGTCAACTCTGCATCACGCAGGACCTCTCGTGAACACAGCTGTACTCTGTGTCATCTCTTGACGTGGCAAGGTCCTAGCCAAAGCTGGTATCTAGGCGGAATTCACCACACAGCCCTCTCTCTGCTCTCCACATGCTGAGGCACCAGAGTTAACCCAAAAGATACCCCAAGATCTGCCTCAACTCCAAACACCTAGAAAAAAGCAGAGTCTAGCAAGTAATTGCCTCCAGTGTGCTTCAGACCCCACCTCAGATCTCCCTGCTTTGCTCCATGGGCTTAAATCCTCATCTGGCTTCATCTGGAGGCACATTAACCTCCCCACGCAAGGACTTCCTCTGGTGGTGAATATGGTGGGAGAGGGGCTCCAATCCAGCCAACACTTACAGCCCAGCAGTCCTATAAGTATCTTGAGACACCAGAATCAGATAGAGTGTTGAGTTTAAGGTGAACATATGGATTCTTTGCTTTAAGAGGCTGGGTTTTCACAACAAACACACATTGCATAAGCTTATGTAAACTTCAGGCATTCATATTCATAGAAACTCCTGAAGCAAGACCAAATGTTGGCCTGAACGTCCCCATTCTTGCCAAGTCCCAAACAGTGCACAAATGATGCCAAAAATAAGTGGGCGTGACTAAGACAAGCTCAGAACATTAGAGAAGAAGGGGGATTTGTTTTTTTATATATATATCATTTTTTTTACCTTGAGGGCAACATTTGTTGATATAGAAGCTGGGTGTGTAAAGCAGCCATCTCCCCCAATAAATCCATCTGTTTTATTTACACTTCCTGAAAGACCTGAGTGCACATTTTTTCCATAAATTGTACAACTGCTAGTAATCACGTACCATTTCAATCTGGGCTCCAGTTCTATTTTAACACTGTGTCTTTTCCTTTTTGTTTGTGTTCCATTAAGCGCATACTCGAGGCAAAGCGGGCAACGTTTAACTCCTCTCTTCCCGAATACGGGCGCCCTCGCTGCAGGCCTGTCCCTGAGCTTTTGCATAGGCGACGCCTCCGTAGTCTGCAGGCCCACGGGAAATCCTATTACAAGCTCAAGGATGTCAAATTGGTTTCTGCCAGTGACCTTCTTTCTCGTGACCCCTTCCCTAACCCTCCAGACCCCAATCCCCAAGCTCCCGTTTCGCCCACCTCGAGGTCAACTGGTATGTCAACTGTGCTGGCCCTGAATCCATCCTCTCCCATGCTGCATACTTGTTGCTAATTACTATAGTCACACTTCTTAATTCAACAAGCGCCAGGCGGCTGCCTGTCGCCTCTCCAGTAGGCCGGGTCACCAGCTGCCTCGCGCAGGTCACTAAGTCTTCGGTGTTTATTTCCCCGATAGGAGACGGCGCTGCAAGGTAGCTGTCCCAACATGAATTGTAATCAACAATAATTACAAGTGATAGTCCCATTCTGACTCATAGGACAGTGTTCTTGTTTAAAAAAAATCCAAGAAGAGAGGGGAGGGGAGGGCAGGGGAGGGGGAGGGGAGGGGAGGGAAACATAATATAACCCTCAGACCAGGCAGGTAAGTTCTGCATCTCCAAGAATTTCTGGGAAACAATTTTATGTTGCTTTCTTTAATTCATACAGAGGAAATAACTTTACAGTGTATCCTCGCAGAAAAGCATCATACAGATTAAGCAGGTTTATGTTGTATCCACGCAGAAAAGTAGGAGCTCTGCATGTCCCATAAAGGAAAGATGTTTCCTCTCTAGGGCTGGGACCCTTCCCCATGGTGTCCAGAGAGAACAGTAGATCAGGAACCAACCCCGGTCCACTGCCTCAGAGTCCCCTCTGATTCATGCTCCCGGAGACCTGGGCACCACAAGACATTCAACAGCTGACCTTTCAAACGTCAGGTACCAAACATTTCTTCTGAGATTCCTTTGAGTGGACATGAACTTGTTTGTACCACCCAGGGCCTCTTGGTCAAAGAAAGATCAGGCCTCTTAGGTCAAACCTCATCTCCCCAAGTGGGCCACCGAGACTGTCTATGGTAAGCTCAGAAACTGGGAGAATGACCAATAGTCACCCCTCATTCATGCGGAAGCAGTTCAACCTGAGCTCCATAAATTGATTCCTACCCACTGATACTCTCAGCCGTACTCTTTAATCTTCCTCTCTGCATGGCTGGAAGTCCCAGCTGGCCACCCCTAATTGCCAAGCCTCTCTGGGTAAACAGACCCTCCAAGCAGTCAGATCCTCTGGTGCCAGACCAAGGCTTACTGGAGCTGTGTTTAAACCATGATCAACACCTTTCTCTGCTTTCCCCATGCAAAGGCAGTTGGGCCAGAAGCAGACCGTGAGCTGTGATTCATTCACCAGTCACAGATCAACGATGTGTTCTCAATGAAGGAAGCAGGACTGGAGCAAAGGCAGAGGCAAGTTCAGACGCTACGCCCTGCGCTGTCTCAGCCTCACCCTTATGTCACAGAGAGTACTGTCCTTTGGCCCAATATGCAGTCAGTCACAGGTATGGCCCAGGACCAGGCAGTATCATTGCATTCTACGTGAGGTTTCTGTGAGTCATGAGCCAACCTGACGGCAGCAAACTATAACCAGGAAAGATGCAGGCCTTTCTGACCCACAGTCAGTCGTTTGCTTCCAGCCACCCCTGAGCCGACCTAACCCTGGGCCAGCTCTGTGCCAGTGCCCAGTGACAGTCCTCTCAAGAAGACTGGGGGGTCCGGCTCCAAGCAAATTGAAGTGGGAAGTAGACATATCGAGCTGGTAAAAGGATCCCACCACAGTGTCCGACACGCCCCTTGAGACGTGAATATGGGTAGTATTGTGACCCTGGTTGCTTAAAATCATTCTTACGCTAAAAATCTTGGAGAGCACGATGATTCAGAGGACAGGAAAGAGAGCTCATCATTGGTTATACCCACCACATCTGTCCCATTGAATGAGACCAAAAAGTAAAGTCTGCACAGCAGATGTTATACGCAGACCAGGGACTCAAAGTGGAAGACCTGGACGCTCTGTTCATTGGATGGCTTCCCTGAAGCAACCACAGAGCCTTAAGGTATGATTTCTAAAGGCCCAACATGACTCCCCAGCTCCTGCAGGGTGAAGTCGTTTTAGGACCTGCAGCTCACGGCCAAGGCACCTCCTGCCCTCTGTAGGATCACTCCACCAACTTAATGCCAGTCACTGTTTCTGAAGTCAGAGGAATGGAGGGCAGGAATGTCCCTCATGGTGCTTGAGGGCATGAACCAGCCCTTAAAGGTTCTAAGCAGACTTAACCCATTGTCGGTGAGCAGACTGTATCCAAAACCTTCCTACACTGAAAAGAATAACATGATCTATTATCAATGCCTAACACCTTTGCAGGACGCTCTGGTGGCCTAGTGGTAAGGAACTGTGCTGCCATTCCAAAGGTGCATCGTTCAAATCCACCAGCTACTCCACAGGAAAAGGATGGACAATCTCCTTCTGTGTAATTTACTGTCTTTGAAAACCACTGGAGGGTCAATCATGGGTCAGTTCCTACTAGAAGGCACACACAAAGAGGGAGGTGGGGGTGGTTTTTAAGGTACTTATGAAGTTCTGGGCACATTTTGAACTTAAAGTGCATATAAAAAAGCATGTTACCTGTCCTCAAAATGCTAATAATCTCAAGGAAGCAATCAAATGCACAGTCAGCGACTCGTAACCTGTGTGCATCACGAACTGGAGAGAAAGTCCTACGTGCAAAGGTGCACTGGATCCTGGTCAGTCAGGCAAGTTCCCGCTCCTCTGGAGAGTAGAAGCCGGGCTCTGAGTGTCCGTGAAGGAGAAAGGACACAGAGGTTGGCTGGGGGTTTGAGCAGAACCCTGGTAGGAAATGGACTTGAAAGGAGGAAAAGGGCAGAAGGGACTTCTCACTTCGTGAGAACCAAAGAAGCCAAAATCTGTGGATGCTCCGCAAAGCCCATAAGCTTCCAGTCACCCGACAGCCAGCTGCGGTCGAGTGGACTCCAGGCATGGTGGCCCCTCTGTGTCAGAATAAACCTATGCTCCGTGGAGTTGTCAAGGGCTATTTTTCCAGGAGCAGAGTGCCAGGCCTTCCTTCCACAGCACCTTCACGTAAAAGTAAACCTCTTCCATTAAGTCTTTGCATTGAAGGTTCTAGAATCCAGGAAATAGTTCCTGTCATGCTCACACAGAAACAGCCGTGCCTCCCCACTGGCCCACCTCGCCCAGGCCGTAGATGGCGATGGAAGCAGACATCGGTCTCACATGCAGTGGCTGTTGGGTTTGAACCCTGGACCCTTTGGTTAGCAGTCAAGCGCTCAAGCACTCCATCACCAGGGCTCCTCAGCTGCTGAGGGCGAAGGATGGAATTTCAACTCCCAGCTCTGGGATCTCCTGCGCCGTCCAGCCCGGTGTCAGGAATCCTGGCCAATTTGGGGTTTGCATTTCCTCCTCCAGCACATACAGGGCTCCTCCAAGAAAGGAGTGGAAACAGGCAGCCGGAGGAAAGGTGGCAGGGACTCCCCCCTCCACTTCAAAAGACCAGTGGAAATGGCTACCTCCCCACAGGACAGCAAATTAGCCCCATAAACACCCACCAGCCACCACTCGCCCCCTTCCTGATTTATTTTCCAGCAGTTGGCCCGTGTTTGGTGAAATAAGACCTGCATCCTAATCAGACCCAGGGCTTGACTGCGTCCAGCCCAGCTCTCGCCTGAGCCACGCAGCCCTCGTGGTCCCCACTGGGGCGCCTGACACGCTGGGAGCGCCGCGCAGCGCGCACGCTTGGCCCCCAGCCCGGGCCTCCACCCAGTTCCCCAGACTCCCCACTTTGCACCCCTCTCCCCTCACTGGGCCAAGCCAAATACGCACAGCACCAGCAGTGTGCCTTTCCAGAAGCGGAAGATCAGCTCCAAGCCGAGACTTGTTTTAAAATCTTGGAAGGGGTGGAAGGGAGGGTAGAGAAGGCGATGTGGGAAAGGAGAGGAAAACTGAGGCTATTTGCTGGCCCCTGTCACTCGGCAGAGAACCTGCCAACACAAACAAAGCTGGCCGTTTTTAGAGTTGTTGGAATGAGGGAAGAGCCTTTGGGGACTCGGGGCCCCTGGCCCATTCTGACTTTAAGAACACCTTTTCATCCTATTCACTCACTGTGTACACTGGGGGGCGGATTTTGTTGCATTAGGAACGAGAAGCCAATAAATTACCGCTCTTTCCAAATCGCCCGGGTCTCTCCCCTGAGCTGGGCCTTCCATCCAGAGGAGCGTCTCTGCGACGGCAGAGGATTAATAACAATAACAGCTCACGTTGGAGAGGAGCTTTTAACTTTTCAAAGTGTCCCTCCATCCATCATCCCACTTCATCCTCCTGACAGCCGGGTGGTGCAGGTGGAGCGGGGATTACAGGACCAGGGTAAGCAAGTAGATTATGTACTGGGGAGGCTGGGGGCCAGGAGGGGGCCGCCATGGAGAAGCCCTCCCCGTAAATGACACCTGAAAGAGCCTTGAACAAAAGCAGCCCTTCCACAGCTCAACTGGGATCAGGTAAAGGAGCCATGCCCCTCGGGGGAGATAAACAGTGACCACGGTGCAGCACGGAGGCAGGTACAGCCACGGAGACTTTCTGGAAGCAGACTTTATCAGGGGAAGGAGAAGAGAGTAAGGGAATGGCAGAAAGTGTATTCAAGGTCACAGCTTTGTCTGAGACCACCCCTAAAAACTGTCAACCCTATTTGAAAGGTGAACACACAAAAAAATCAGAGTGGTCTGTCACCCTCTCATTCACTCTACCTGGATTCAATGATTGAGGAAAACCTCCCCCGCCCCCAGTACCTCTTATTATACCAGCTCATGGAGTCTCTGGGTAGCAGAAAGGTTTAAGCATTCAACTATTAACCACGCAGGTGCTAATGCAATCAGTTCTGATTGAGCCACAGCCACCTCAGAAGAAAGGTCATGTAATTGTTAAATATGGCACAAAACAGCATCATTTCACATGCAGAGCTGTGTTCATTAAAGAGGGCTCCAGTGTGGTGACTATTGGAAAATAGACTGGCTCTGGAGGAACCCTAAGAGATCCCTACAAGAATATGAAAAAATTAATTCCAGTTATTTACAAGGAGGTGCAGGTGGTGGGCAAGGAGGGTAAGTAATGGAGGGGGGGAGTAAGGATGGAAAATTAGTCCTATAAAAAACAAAAACAAAAATAAAAGCGAACAGTTCCTAAGGGCGACTAGGGAAGACGCAGGACCAGCCCTGCTTCCAGATGGTTACAGCCTTGAAAGCGAGCTCTGCCAGGCAGTTCTGGCCCTAACTGTACATCTGAGAGCGCCTCGCATCTACTCCACACCAACTGGATTGGTTTGAAGTGTGTAGTGTCCCCTATCTCGCTCACCTCAGGCCAGGTGACAAAAGATGCCGTGTAGACACGGGTCCTGCCCTCCAGGAGCTGGCAGTGAGCTGCAAAGGTTCAATGAGGATCAGGAGAATATTTTCAAATACTCCCTTCTGTCCCTCCTTCCTTCTAATCCTTCTCCATCCCTCACCTGAGGCAGCCAGGTAAACTCATTGTTTACAGGGAACACTCAGACACCAGAAAAACAGGGCTGCTTTCAGAGTCGCCATCTTAAATAACAGCACATATTTTTGAGAGGAAAATATTGCTGGAATTCCAACATTTTTAGCTCCACCTCAAACACCAGCTTCTAGAAGTCTCTGAGCATAGATAGAGTCGAGGTCAAGCTCCCAGAGTGGTTGAGAATGCACAGCCAAGTCCTTTTCCTTCCCTGAGACGAGCTGGGCCTCATTCTGCTACCTGCTCAGAGGAGAATCCTTGATGATAAATCACAATCGTCCCAGAGAGCATGGCCCTGAGGTGACAGGGAAGAGAGGAACTCGGAAAGGCACTGTGTCAGGGACTTAGCACTTGTTGTCCGGTGCTGAGTCCACCACAGCTCATAGGACCCTACGAACAACAGAGCGAAGACTTCCCTCGTCCTGCACCTTGTCCCTTCCCGTCCTCACCATCTCCACCACCCCAAGGCCACTGTTAAAGTTACTGGGTCCATCCACCTTGTTGAGGGGCTTCCTCTCTTTCTCGGACCCTCCACCATTCCCAGCACAGCATGGTGTCTTTTTTCCAAGGACGTGTTTGTTGTTGTTAGGTGCTGTTGAGTTGAGTACAACTCATAACGATCCTATGAACAAAAGATCTGAACCCAGTACTGACCTGCGCCATCCTCACACTCCCTGACACACAAGAGCCCTTTGCAGCAGTCGTCACTGTGTCAGTCCACCAGGTTTAGGATCTTCCTCTCTTTCACTGACCCTCCACCCTTCCCAGCATCATGTCCCTCTCCAGGGAATAGCCCCTCCTAGCACCATGCCTAAAAGAATGTGAGATGAAGCCTTATCATTCTTGTCTCCAAAAGGCACTCCAGCTGCACCCTCTCCAAGACCTATCTGTTGGTTCTCTTGGCCTTCCATGGGATGTTCTATAATACACATATTGCACTACTACAAGCAGGTCATATTGAAGAACAGAGCTTTACTTTCTCCCAGTTCTGGAGGCTGAAAGTCTAAGTCATGGTCATAACCACGTCAATTCTTCCCTTGTTAGTAGCCCTGGGTGTCCTTGGTTCCTTGGTGTCCCTGGCACTCTTTGTAGAGGAGCTACACTTGCCAATGCCTCCCCCATGTATCTCTGACTCCATGTGTCAAAAGTCTCCAGTCATTTGATAACTAACAAGTTAACAAGTGACTGATTAAATAAAGGATTCACTCTTCACTGTTGTGAAATGATAACATGAAATCCCATTTAACTGCAAGAGGGAAGAGAATCACCATCAGCATTATGCCCAAGCTGATTCCTCTGAGATAGAAGTCACACATACCTCTACCCTCAAACTTTTTACCAGTTATGACACCAGCTGTCTCTCTATTTTTCTTTTGGGTTTGATAATTGGTTGCAATAACCACACAGAACTTATAGACCATGCTCACAATTATGGGGTTTATTTGGGTGGTAAAAGACTACACTTCAAGATCAGGATGAACTTGAAAATATCCGCAACAACTTTGGATACAGCTCTTCTATCAGGGCAGCTTCTTCTTAGCTTTGTCTGCAGGCAAGCTGTTGGGTCCTGCTTGGACCTGACCTCTATCCCACTCAGGCAACACTGCAGCTCTTTAACTCACCAATAAGGACCTAGAGGTACCCTTCTCTGCCAGGAAACCTCTTGCCTGCAGACAGGCCCACTCACTCACTGGATTGGCAAGTCTGCATTCCCACATGTCACTATCCCCTGTGCTGATCTTACCTCCAGTGTGACAGCTAGCTCTGAGTCTGAGGTTCTCAGCACCAGGCTCCTGGTCCAACGGTCATGCTCTGCTCCTGGCTCTTCTTCCTTAAAGAGAGGCCATGCTAATCTTCTCTAGGTAGTTCCAGTTTTAGGGTATGTGCTGCTGAAGTGAGCACTCCTGGCTCTTCTTAATGGTACCACAACTCTGTTCCAAACTCTGGAATCGGCTCTTTATAATCCCAGCAGGATGGGAAAATTGACCAATCACTTAATAGCTCATGAGGGCCATATTTGCATATCTCGGCCAATCCCAGCAAGGTTTTTGCATATCTTAATTGCATAATTTCAGCCAATTACTTCATGAGAGTTAGAAGATCACAGCCAGAGAAGCCATATTAAAAAATGACAGATCAATTGTCCTGCAATTGACATGACTGCATGAACATATTAGAACATAAATAAAAAAGCAATACCAATTACAATAGCCAACAACAAATTGAGAAACTTGAGAGTGAACCTAAAAGAGACCTATACAAAGAAAACTACAGAGCATTTCTGAAAGACACAATAAAAGACATAAAGATATGGTAAAATATGCCCTGGTCATGGATAGAAAGACTCAATGTGGTGAAAATGACAATCCTACCAAAAGCCACCTACATGTTCAATGCAATCCCAATCCAGATACCAAATTTATTTTTAAGGAGATTGAAAAGGAAATTATCAAATATATTTGGAGAGGCAAGAGACCCCAAATAAGCAAAACACTTCTGAGAAACAAAAATGAGGTTGGAGGCATAGAACTCCTGATTTCAAAACCTACTACACAGCAGTAGTAACCAAAACAGCATGGTATTGGTACAACGACCACATAGACCAATGGAATAGAATTGAGAACCCGAAAATGGGTCCAGCTATCCATGGTCAACCGTTATTTGACAAGGAAATCAAAGATATCAAATGGGGAAATGATAACCTCTTCAACAAATGGTGCTGGCAAAACTGGACTTCCACCTGCAGAAAGCTGAAACAGGATTCACATATCACACTATACATAAAAATCAACTCAAGGTAGATCAGAGACATGAGAATAAAGCCCAAAACCATAACATTCATAAGAGACAAACTGAGATCAAGCTTAGAGGTGTTAGTCCAAGATACAAAAAGACTGACAAATACAACCAGAAATGCAGTCTAAAGAGGATAAAATTGATGCATGGGACTTCTAAAGATTAAATCCCTGTGCACATCAAAAACTTTCTCCAACAGGGTAAAAAGAAAACCTACAGACTTTTGGTAACACCATTTCAGACAAGAAACTTATAACACAAGTTTACAGAATACTCCTGGGCCTCCACAAGAAAAAGACTGATAACCCAACTACAAAATGGGCAAAAGACATGGAAAGAATTTTCACAGAGGAAGATATTCGAATGGCAAACAGACACATGAAGAAATGCTCCAAATCACTGACAATAAGAGAGATGCAAATCAAAATCACAATGAGGTACCGTCTTGCTCCAGTAAAAGTGGCAAAGTTTAACAAGGCAGCAAGTAATAAATGTTGGAGAGGATGTAGCTAGAAAGGAACTCTTATATATTGTTGGTGGGATTGTAAAATGGTACAACCATTCTGGAAGGCAGTTTGGCATTTCCTCAAAAAGCTGAATATAGAAATTCCATATGACCCAGCTATTCCACTACTTGGAATATACCCTGAGTATATGAGAACTGAGATGCAAACTGAGATTTGTACACCAATGTTCATAGCAGCATTATTCACCATCTCAAGAACATAGAAACAGCCCAAATGTCCAACCACAAACAAATGGGTTGAGAAATTATGGTACATTCACACAATGGAATACTATGCAGCACGAATAATTTTGTAAATTATACCTAACTTGGGAGGGACTGGAGAGCATTATGCTGAGTGAACTGACTTAGGCCTACAAGGATAAATATTGTATAAAACCATTATTGTAGAATGAGTATAAGGATCCAAGAGGAGTGGGAAAGGCTGGAAGGAGAGGGATGTGGATGTACAGGGGTTGGGGGTGGGGGTGATTAATTGGGTTGTACAATTTAATGGGTGAGGAGGTGAGGGAAATTGAAATAATTTGTTCAAATTTGTATTAAAATTTTGTAAATAAACTAGTAGAAAATAAAAATGAAAAATATATAGCATTGGCTGCACTTCCTTTTAAAAATGCTATTATTATTTAGCATTATGATAAGCATTTTTAATACATTCTATTGCTTATTGAAGAAAAAAACAACACAACAAAACATTTCCAAAGAGGATTCCAACCCAAGATGAGATGATGCAGGTAAAAAAAGCTGAGAACTCCACGCATATTTTGAGGAGACACAAGAATGTCCGTGACAACAAATCAGACAATTCTGCTGACCTGTCACTCAGACACAGGACTGGCACTTTGAATTTTTTTTTTTCTCTCCATGAATATAGGAAAGACAAAACATGATGTGCTGTTTTATAGGGGACATACTTTTAGTTTACAGTTTGCTTTTCAAAAATGCCTTCAAATAATTGATTTCAAATGCAATGAGATTGGAACTTGATGGACTATTTTGCAACTCAGGAGTCATTTTTAAAACATTGTTTTTTGTTGTTTTTTTTAGCACTGAAATCTAGTTGCCCTGTTCTTGAGCAGATCCCAGATACCAACTTCTTTTTCTCCAAAGAATACAAATTTATTGTTTCACAGCTCTGAGAAGCTGAACGTTCAACGATGTTGATTCTTTCCTGGTGGTTTTTCAAGATTCACAGATGAGTCTTTTCCCAGATTGTGGCCCTATCTGTCAAATCTGTATAGATACACACAGAGAATAAGGTTATTACACACCCAATAGGAAAATGATAGGGCCCCACTGATGTACAAAAAAAAAAAAAGAAAAGAATATCCTGTTCCTAAATATAAGATTATATTCACCAGGAACATAAAGAAAGTAAAAATTGTTCTAAAGAGAGAGGAGAAAAAAAGACCAAAGTGGATGTTAGAAGAGACTCTAAAAATTGCAGTAGGACATAGGCCAAAACAAAGGGAAGAGATGTTGAAGGAAGAGATGGATGGAAAATTTCAAAGGGCAGCTTGAGAAAGCAAAGCAAACGATAATGAAAAGTGCAAAGAACTGGAGTTAGAAAATCCAAAGAGAAGAACACATTTGTTATTTCTCAAGCTGAAAGAACTGAAGAACAAACTCATGCCTCAAGCTGCAATACTGAAGGATTCTATGAGCAAAATCTTGAAAGATGCAGGAAACATCAAAAGAAGATTGAAGGACTACACAGAGTCACAGTAATAAAAAGCATTGGTTGACACTGAAACATGTCAGGAAGTAGCATACAACCAAGAACCAATGGTGATGAAGGAAGAAGTTCAAGCTGCATTGAAGACTTAGGCAAAAAATAAGCCCTCGCGAGTTGATGGGATACCAACTGAAGTGTTTCAACAAACTGATGCAACCCTGGATGTGCTCACTAGTCTGTGCCCAAAATTTTGGAATACAGCTACCTGGTCAATTGACGGTGGACATCTATATTTGTTCCTATTCCCAAAAATAGTGATCCAACAGAATGTGGAAATTATTGAGAAATACCATTAATATTACATGAAAGTAAAATCTTGCTCAAGATTATTTTAAAACAGAAACCAAATTTCTCCTCAGAGGCTAGGATTTTGAGGCTCCGTCTCACACACTTTGGGCAGATGGCCAAGAGAACCCAGTCCTTGGAGAAGGACATCGTGTTTGGAAGGGTGGAGGGACAGTGCTGGAGAGGAAGACCCAGGATGAGATGGATTGATACAGTAACTGGGGTAATGGGGATTGGTGTGCCAGAATCAGTGAGGTCGGCTCAGGACAGGGCAGG
>NW_006399761.1:26530677-26531901 GCF_000299155.1 Elephantulus edwardii | reverse complement strand
CGATTGGCACAGGATAGAGCAGGGTTTAGGGCTGTTGTACATAGGGTCGCTATGAGTTGCAAGCAACTCGACGGCACATAACAACAACAACATCCAGAATAGATAGCAATGGGCTCATTTGTGTCAAGAAGTGTGAGGACGGAGCAAGATAGAACAGGGTTCAGCTCTTTTGTTCATAGGGTCGCTGTGAGTCATTCTCAACTCAATAGCACCTAACAATAGCAAACAACAACATCTAGAAGCTGCGATACCATCAGGAACAAAGCAAGTGTCAATGCCCAAGTGTCAAAAGAACTCACTGAGTGCTCACATACTGTTACACAATGAATTACGTCCTCACTCCTTCCTGCCCCAAATATGTGTTGGAGTCTGAGAGTGTGGATGTTGTTGTTGTTGTTGTTGATAGGTACGAATCTGAATATGCCCTCTTCTGCAGTTCCCTCCCAGTCTGCGATGTGCCCAGGCCCATTGTGACAGTTGGTGTGTCAGTCCATCTTACGGAGGGGCTTCCTCTCTTCCGTTAACGCTCTACCTTTCCCAGCATGGTTTGAAATCAGGAAAGGTGTACATCAGGGTTGTACTCTTTCAAGAACTGGTCTCTCCAGAGAACACACTCAACGTAATCCTGACAACACACTCAACGTGAGACAGAGCTTCAGCGTCGTTGCTCTAAGAAGCAGCCTGGCTGCACTACCACCAAGACAGGCTGGCTTGCTCTTTGGCAGTCCATGGGCTATTCAGTACTCTCCTCCAACACCACAAATGAAGGCAGTGATTATTCTTTTCGGTTTGCTGCTGGCCGTCTTTTATTCTGCTGGCATCCTTATTTATTGTCTAACTTTAGATGCATAGGACATATTTGAAAAGACCAAGGCTTGCAACAGGTTTACCCTTGTCTTAAAACGAACGTCTTTGCATTTTACTACTTTGCAGGGTCCTTGACAGATTCTCCCAGTATAACACATCTTTTGGTTTCTTGACTGCAGCTTCCATCCATATTGATCATGGATCCAAAGAAGAGGGAATGATTGACAACCTCAATCTTGGGTGTTACATGTATAACAACAATCTGGAGCAAGAGCTACATTGCAAAGTGGACTGGGGCAAGGAGAAATGGAGGCGGACGGAGGAAAATGTGCAACAATGAATGAATAAAGGAAATGGACAAGATTCAGCGGGACCTGAAAAGACTTCATGGGCATAGTCCAATGGTGAATAATTTTA
>NW_006399761.1:26528219-26530047 GCF_000299155.1 Elephantulus edwardii | reverse complement strand
CCCTAACCCCTAACCCTAACCCTTTAGAAAAGAAGAAAAGAAAAAGAGAGCAGGTACAAACCCGGCGGGGCCCACATCTGCTCAGCTGAGTAGCCACTGCCTGACCCAAGAGTGAGTTGTTTGTGGCCCTTAATAAACTTCAAAGGCCCTAAGTGGCACCAAAGGTTTACACCCAAAGGTTATCCTAAAGGTTGGCAGTTCAAACCCACCCAATGGCTCCCTAGAAGCAGAAGCCCAGCACACTTCTTTCTTTAAGATTGCTGTTGTTAGTTGCTGTAAGGTTTTCTAGAGTCAAGGAAACACACAGGCAGCAGTTCCACCCTGAGCACATGAGGTCCCCAGAAGTCAGAACTGATGTGGCAAATCCTGTTCAAAAGCCCAGTAACAGTGCTTCAGGTTTCTCAGATGAAAAGATGCTGAGTTTCGTGACTCATACAACACACGTGATAATGCAAAATCTCTGTCACTGATTGAAACTTTAGTTCGTACGTAAGGCAGTGGCTTTGAGTAATTCATCTCAACCAGCCGTAACTGACTGCCTGCTGCATGCAAGATTTCAGGGTTACTCAGAGCTCCTGGGGCCTCTGTCTGTACCCCCTCCAACTACTCCTCTGACTAGTTAAGGAGAAGGAACCGTTTGCTCTCTGTGGCCCACAGAGGATGTGTGGTCAGGTCCCGCTACCCCAAGATGGTTGCAGTTTGGAGTAAATAAAGAGGTGCCGTGTTGAGTAGTGGCCAGACTATGTTGCTGTGGTTGCTAGGTGCTGTCAAGTTGAGTCTGACTCAAAGCCATGAACTCAAAGCTATGAACAGTCACCCTGAACCCCACCCTGTCCTGTGCCATACACATCATCTCTGAAACACTCAAGCCCATTGCTAAAGTCACCGTGTCAATCCATCTCTTTGGAGGTCTTCCTCTCCTTCACTGACCTCCTCATCTTTCCAAGTATGAACTCCCTCTCCAGTGAATCCTCTCACCTTGCTACATGTCCAAAGTATGACAGACAAAGCCTCACCATCCTTGCCTCCAAGGAGCATCCTGCCTGCTCTCGCTCCAAGACATATAGCCAGACTATAACATCCTTTTAAAGTAATACAGTTGGTTATGCAGTGTGCCATTAGGGACTGGGATAGACACTTGGTGGAATGCACAGATGTACTCCTCATATCTCCCTTTGAAAATTACTTTCTGCTCAGCTGGGATGAGTTTCCCCCAGTTCTGCTGCAGCTGCAGAGGGCTGCCACGCCCAGCAGCCCACATGGACATGGCGTGATTCATGCATTTAAAGGTCTGACCATCTTAACCTCTGCAGGATATTGACAGCCAATACTTACTCTGGAACTTCCTTCCAGATGGCCAACCTTTCACCAAGACTGTGATGCAGGCTGACCTCTCCCTCTGCCCAATCCTGATTCCTCACTGGATTTAAACCCCAGGAAACAGCTTGTACCCCACATTAGTCTCAGCATCTGTTTCTGAAGAGCTCCCACCACAGCAGTTAGAGAGCTTAATAGATGCACATTTGTGAGTTTGCTCAGAAAGCAGCTCTCCACAACTTGACTCAGGGGAAACCCTGATTAGTCTGTAGTGTTAACCGGTCAGGGTAGGCCTATTCATCTTGATACTGATCAAGGATTAGGAAGGGATTGCGGTCCCATCCTGACCAATGAGGTGTGGCAGGAAATGGGCTCACGCTCGAAGTTACCCACGTAACAAAAAGCTGGATGCTGAAATGCCTAGAACTCTGGCAGTCCTCTTGGTACCAAGAGAAAGGTATGAAGTATGCCAGGAAGAACAACATGGTGGTGGTGGTGGTGGTGGTGGCGG
>NW_006399761.1:26516490-26527689 GCF_000299155.1 Elephantulus edwardii | reverse complement strand
ATCTTCCTGTATTTAGTCAACAATACTTCTTTTCCAAGTACGCTATCTTTTCCCAGACAGGCTCTCCTGACAACATGCCCAGAGAAAATGAAGTGACGTCTCACCATCTTTGCTTCTGAGGGGCGTTCAGGCTCCACTTCTTCCGAGATGGATTTGCGTGTCGTGGGATGGTCAGCATTCTTTACTAACACCACAATCCCAAGGCATCGACTCTTTGGTCTTCCTGATTCATAGCCCAACTATCATATACATACAAAACGATTGAGAATACCATGGCTTGGTCTGGCACACCTTAATCCTTCAACTGGCATTCTGCTCCTGAGCACTTTAAAGAGGTCCTCGCAGCAGATTTGCACGATGTGTCTCTTGATTTTTTGACTGCTGCTCCCATGATGATTGTGGGCCTAAGGAAACAAAATCAATAATAATTTCCATTTTCTATCATAACGTCACCTATTGGTCTAATTGTGAGAAATTTTGTTTTCTTGTTGTGAAGTGTAATTCACACTAAAGGGCATGATCTTTTTTTAATAAAAATTTATTTTAATTGTGATTTTAAGGAAAGTTCACAGAAAAGTTGGATTTTCATTCATTGTTGCACATTTCCCCCTTTCCCTTCCCCTTCCCCAGTTCACTTTCTTTAAAAAAAAAAATCATTCACTATTGCACAATTATCACCCTCCTATCTCCTTCCCATCCCCCAGGCAAAGAAATGGAAGCAATCCAAGTGCCCATCAACGAACAAATGGATAGAAAAACAATGGTATATTCATACAATGGAATACTATGCAGCACTGAAAAACAATGAACTTGTAAAACATTACACAATATGGTGACATAGAGGACAGTGCTGAGTGAAATCTCTCCATGGTAAAAGAACAAATACTCCATAATCACTGTTATAAAGCAGGACTAACATGGGGAGTTGGGAGGAGAACAGAATAAGAATAGACAGATAATACTGAATTGAAATAGATGAAGGAAAGAATTGTTTAAAAGAAATAGATGATTAGGCACTATCTGCATGACAACAGACCAGAATAAGAGGTGCATAGCAAAGAGGACAGGATTTTTTTTATTTTATTAATTTTAATGAACATTTGCAGAGACTTTGTATTTCCATTCATTCATTATTGTACTTTTCTCTCTGTCCCTCCCTCACCCCCAGTTCGCTCCTCTCTTTGAAATGCAAAAGAAAAACTCCTTCATTGGTATACAATCCCCCCGCCCCAAGTACACTCCACTATGCAACCTTAATTCTGGACTCTTGTGATAACCACAATACTCTGTCATATATCACTTTTAAAATGTTCTCTCCCTCATCTGTTTCAATGCAGTATACATAATTTATCCAGTTTCTCTCAGTCTTACCCCAACCCTGATGTCAGTCCCATTCTACAACAGTGGCACTTTGTAGTATTTGTCTTTTTGTGACTGAGATATTTTAGTCAGCATAATGGAGGACAGGATCTTTTAATCAAGTCCTCTTCACTTTCAGCAAGCAAGGTTGTATCAAGTGGTCGGTGAGCCTCCCTCCAATTCTGATGCCACATTCTTTTTTCATCTAATACAGATTCTTGGATCACTTGCTCCGCAAGAAAATTAAATGAGTATGATGAAAGAATACAACCCTAACACGTGCCTTTTCTGATTTTAAACTATGCTGTTTCCCTTTACTCTGTTCGAACAACTGCTCCTTGACCTCTGTACAGGTTCTGCACAAATAAAGTTACGTGTCCTGGGATCCCCATTGTGCTCAGTGTTAGCCATCATTTACTATGACCCACACAGTCACTTGCCTTTACATAGTCAATAAAACCCAAGCAACTATCTTTCTGGTACTCTCTGCTCTCAGCCAAGATCCATCTTGTATCAACAATGCTTCTTCTAAATTCAGTTTTAATTTTCAGCAGTTCCCTATTAATCATCAGGAATATTTTATATGTATGTGATAGTGTGATGTTGTTGTTGCCTGTCCTCAAATCAACTGTGACTCACAGGAAGCCAATGCACAATAGGTCTGAACCCTGCCCTACCCTGAGCCAATCTCACTGTCTCTGACACACCTATTCCCACAGCCACAGTCAGTGTGTCAATCCATCTCATCCAAGGTCTTTCCATCCTGTGCTGATCCCCTACCTTTTGAAGCATGGTATCATTCTCCAAGGACTGTTCCTTCCTGGAAACATGCCCAAAGTGTGTGATATGAAGCTTTAACTTGGTTTTTCCCTCTCTAGGACAGACTTGGCAGGCTCTGGTATGTTCAGTAATGTTCTCTAGCGCCACAACTCAAAGGCATTGATTCTTCTTCTGTCATCTTTAGTAATTGTCCAATTCTCAGATGATAGTAAGGCTATTATTCAGTAGTTTCTTCATTTTGTTATATCACTTTTGGGGGGGAATGGGCATGAATATGGATATCTTCCAGTTTGCCAGACAGTTTTCTTCCAAATTTGTAGTCACTGACAAATGAACACACCCAGGGATGGACCTGATTTTGAATGACCTTACTTGTTAGTCAATAAATTCTGAAGCCTTCCCCCGCCCCCTGCCCCTTATTATCTTCAGTTATATATAAGGAGATGCATTGCACAGGGAAAATCTGCAGTTAGGGGTCTTTCCAAATTTTTGAGGAGTAGTGATGTCAGTTGAGGACTAAAGTGCATCTGATTCAGGCTATGATCTTCCCGATTACTAGCTGTGCATCTGAGACCTGGACAATTAATAAGGATGACAGAAAAAGAGTTGACATCTTTGAGCTGTGGTGTTGGAGAAGAGCACTGAACATCCCATGGACGGACAAAAAACTAATAGATATGTCTTCGAGAAGGTGCAGCCAGAGTGCTCTTTGGAGGCAAGACTGATGAGGTTTTGCCTAACATAGTTTGTTCATGCTGCTAGGCGGGGCTATTTCTTGGAGAAGGACATGATACTGGGAAGGGTGGAGGGTCAGCAAAGGAGAGGAAGACCAGTGGATTGACATGGTGTCTGCTACAATGGGCTCTTGTGTATCAGGAAGTATGAGGATGGTGTGGGACAGTACTGGGTTCAGATCTCTTGTTAATACGGTCACTATGAATTGTATTTGACACAATGACACCTAACAACAACAATGTCATCAGTGCAGCTTGGACTTCTTCCTTAAGTACCATGGGTTCTTGATGACATGCTATTTCCTGAAAAGATTCATGTTAACCAATTCTTTTTAGTAGAATTACTTTGTGTATTCCTTCCATCTTCTTCCTGGGCCATTCAGTATTTTGCTTGCAGAAAGCCTTCCATATTAAAACTTGAGGTTTGAATGTTTCCTTCAGTTCTTTCAACTTGAGAAATGTCAAGCATTTTCTTCTATTTTGGTTTTCTAATGCCAGATTTTTGCACACTCATCTTTCCTTTTACTTTTTTGCTTTGCCTTCTCAAGCTGCCCTTTGACATCTACTCTTCCTCTCTCTTACTTCCTCATTTCATTTTAGGTCTTCAGTATGGAGAAGCATGTTTCATAGTCTCTTCTAACGTCAGTTTCTATCTTTTTCCCTTTTCCTCTCTTTTTATTGGTTTACATACAGTAATTCTTATACATTGCACTTCATTCTTGTCCTCTGTTTCATATAATCTTTCATATACACTGAGTTTCATATAATCATTCATATGCATTGTTTTCCATGTAACTAATTACTACTGAGCTATGCCTACTATCTGATCTGAATCTAGAGAGCATTATGCTGAGAGAACTAACTCAGTCTCATAAGGAAAAATACTTCCTTAGACCATTGTTGTAAAAATTGGAAGATAACTAGTAAAATGTGTATGAATGTTCTTTCCTATCTTTTTAATGTCCTTTTTCTTAGTTCATGGATGCTCCCTTTACTGTCATTCCATAATGTGTACAGTCTTCAGTAATCAATGTGTCAGGGATGTATCCTATCTCCATACCTTTTCAATTTATTTGCAGGACAGATCATCCAGGAAGCTGGGCTCTATGAGGAGGAATGTGGCATCAGGAGTGAAGGCTGATTTAGCTGCAACCTGCATTATGCAGATGACACAACCTTGCTTACCAAAACTGAGGAGGACCTGAGGCCCTTGCTGCAGAAGGTCAAGGACTCCAGCCTTCAATATGATTGAAGCGCAACATGAAGAAAACAAAGATTCTCACCACTAGTCTAGTTGGCAGCATCATGATAGATGGAGAAGATATTGAGATTGTTAACAGTTTCAGCTTGCTTGGCTCCACAATCAACATTCTTGGTACCAGCAGCCAGACATCTAAAAGACAAATTGCATTGGGAAAATCTGCTGTCAGGGACCTCTCCAGAGTACTTAGGAGCAATGATTTCAGTCTAGAGTCTAAGGTGCACCTGATCCAGGTCATGATCTTCACAATTACTTGCTATACACCAGATCTATTCTTCTTGGATTTGTCTCTAAATTCAGGTGGGATATATCCAAGTCATGTTCTGCCTCTCATGGAGGCAGAACAATTTCCATTTTCTTCAGTTTCAACTTGAACTTGCCAAAGAACAATTGATAGCCTGTTCCACTGTCAGTCTCTGACCTTGTTTTGACTAGTGTTAGTGATTTTTCTCCATCATCTTTTTACATAGATATATGTTTGTTTTAAAAAGGTAATTGCTGCACACCCATGTTTATTGCAGCTTTGTTCACAATAGCAAAGAGTTGGAAACAACCCAAGTGCCCATCAACAAATGAATGGATAGAGAAGCTGTGGTATATTCACACAATGGAATACTAAGCTGCATTGAAAAACAAGGAACTCATGAAATATTATACAAAATAGGTGACCCTGGAGGACATTATGCTAAGTGAAATATCTCAGTCACAAAAGGACGAATATTGCTAAGATCCCTATTGTAAAACAAGACTGACATTGTGGTTGAGGGAAGACTGAGAAAGAGGGGATAAATAACGTATACTGCATTGAAACAGATGAGGGAAGTAACTGTTTAAAAGGGATATATGATTAGGTATTATTGTCATGACAGGAGTCTAAAATGAAGGCTGCACAGTGGCATGGACTTGGGGGGAAGGATTGTATAACAATGAAAGAGTTTTTCTTTTACTTTTCAAAGAGAAGAGCGAATGGGGCGGTGGGGGGAAGGAGGCAGGCAGGGAGAAAAGTGCAACAATGAATGAATGGAAACCCTAAGTCTCTGTGAACTTTCACTAAAATTAATTTTAAAAAAGTAATTGCAGTGAATAATTCATGTTGTTGTTATTATTATGTGCTGTCAAGTCGAATGTGAGTCATAATGACCCTATACACAATAGCTCTAAATCCTGCTCTATTCTGAACTGAATTTACTGTCGCTGACACACCTACCCTCATTACTCCAGTACTGTGCTAATCCATCTCATCTAGGGTCTTCCTCTCCTGTGCTGGCTCTCCACCTTTCCAAGCACACTTCTCCAAGGACTGGCCCTACCTGGCAACATACCAAATTTTGTGAAAATAGAGCTTCAAAATCCTTGCCTCCAGAGAGCAACTTGGTTTCACCCTCACCAAGATAGATCTGTTAGTTCTCCTTACAGTCCATGGTACGTTCAATGCTCTTCTTCAGCACCACAACTCAAAGGCATAAATTCTTCTTTAGTCATCTTTGGTCATTGTCCAGCTTTCTGATGCATAATGAGCAATTAGGAAGACCATGGCCTGAACCATGTGGCATCTTAGTTTCTAGACTGACATCGTTGCTCTTTAGCACTCCAGAGAGGTCTCTGACAGTAGATTTTCCTAATGCAATTAATCTTTTGGTTTCCTGACTGCTGGTGCCAAGAGTGTTGAATGTGGAACCTACCAAGCTGAAGTTGCTAATAATCTCAATCTCTTCTCCATCTATCACGGTGTTGCTGATCGGCCCAGTGGTGAGAATCTTTGTTTCCTTGATGTTAAGCTTCAACTCATATTGCGACTACAGTCCTTACCCTCCTCAGTTTCAGCAAGCAAGGTTGTGTCATCTACATAATTCCTCCTTATAGAGTCCAGGGTCCAGAATGACCTATTCCACATCTAGATAGAAAAGGTGTGGAAACAGGACGCATCCCTGACACACGCCTTTCCTGATTTTGAACCATGCAGTGTTTCCTTGCTCTGTTCTGACAACTGCCTCCTGGTCCAAGTTTCACATGAGCACAATCAAGTGTTCTGGGATCACCATTCTTCTCAAGGTTAGCCATAATTTGTTCAACAATTAATAATTTAATTATTCACTGATGAATGATTTTTGGTAGCACAAAGTTCTGTCATGATCTCTGGCTTAGTTTTTATCACTATTTTTATCACAACTCTCAATCCTTCTTCGTTCCCAATTTCCACATTCTAATCACCAGTTTTGATTAACTTATTGCAAGCGCACGTTCCATCAGTTTCAGACTGCAGAAGTTAGTCGACATCCTCAGTTTCTTCTCTTCTGCCTCGTCGTTGGTGTGCACATTTGAATAGTCACATTTACACGTCTTGTCATACAAGTACGGCTATCATTTAACCGCTGGCAGCACTGAGCTTCAGGATGGATTTGAGATGTTCTTTTTGATGACGAATGTGACACCACACCTCTGCAATCTGTCCTTCTCAGTAAATTAGACCGTCTGATGTGTCATTCGTAATGGTCAGTGACCAGTCCATTTCAGCTCCTTAATGCCTAGGACATCAATCTCCATGTGTTATATTTAATTTTTTTTTTACATTCTTTCATTTTCCTGGATTCAGAGTTTGTCTATTTCCACGTTCCAACTACTAATGGATGTTTGCCACTGTTTCTCCTCATTTTGAGTCATTCCATATCATCAAATGAAGGTCCTTACTTCATTCTGGCCACTAAAGTAGACTCTAATTTGAGGAGGGGATTCTTCCCTAGTCATGTTTTGACTATCTTCCAACCTGTGACTTCATCTTCTGGCATCTATATCAGACATTCGTAGCCGTTCATAGGGTTTTCAGGGGTCCTTGACTGCATACTTGGATGATCTGCCCTGCTTTTTAATATTTTCAGCCAGCTTATACACACACCAAGTTCCGAAGCTGTGAGCTGCACAGAAACCTGCCATCATGTTGACTCTTCTAGTATCTAAAATACCAGCAGCACAGCTTCTGTAAACACAGCACACGAGCCACTACAGGACAGCATGCTGACGGGTCAGTGGTGGGAAGGGGAAAACGTGGGACCCAGATGATGCTTTTGAGATTCTGGTTTTAGAACAAACACTGTCTTCTTCTAGCATGAGATAACAAGATTTCCATGTTGTTTAAACTGTTGTAGTTAACATTTTCTGTAACTTGCCCTCAGATGCACCCTACTTGGTGCAGGCAAATCAAACAGAATCCAATAAAGATTCAGTGAAGTTGATTCCTTTTAGTGGAGACATGAAAACTGAAAATACTGTTCCAATACTTTGTGTGTGAGGAGCCCTAATTGCAGGGTGCATTGCATGTTATACTATTGTTGTTGCAATTGCTGTTGTTGTTAGGTGTCAGCAGGTCCCGTGCCATCCTCATCATCCCTGATAGATTGACTGAGTCCATTGCTGCAGTCATTGTGTCAATCTACCTCTTTGGGGAACGTTTTCTCTTTCACTGACCCTCCACCCTTCTAAGTATTATGTCCCTCTCCAAGAAATCGCTTCTCCCAGCAACATGTCCAAAGTAGAAGAGACAAAGCTCGGTCACCCTTGCCTCCAGGGAGCCCTCTGGCTGCACTTCAGCCAACACATCCCTGTGCATTCTTCTGGCAGTCCGTTCAGGGCTCCTCTCCAACACCACAACTCAACGGCATCAAGCAGATATTGGGTCCACCAGCTAGACCAAGGAAGAAAGATGGGCGGTCTTCTCCTGTAAAAATGTGTGGGCTCAGAGACCTGATGGGGGCTCACAAGGAGGGTGGGATTATTGTGCATGGGAGATAATTGGATATTTGTTATCAAATGCATTTTAGACCTGTTTTAGATACCATATCATATTTGTATTCCCTTAGCAGAGGCTGTGTGGTGTTGGTGAAGAATCCTGAAGATTCCATGGATTGCCAGAAGAACAAATAAGTGTGTTTTAGAAGAAACACAGCCAGAATGTTCTCTAGAAGTGGAGACGGCCAGAGTTTCACTCACTAACTTGGAACATGTGTCATCAAGAAAGACGAATTGGCAGAAAAGATAAAGTGGGAGGGTCAGTGCAGATTAGGCCACCAGAGCTCTCTTGAATGCGAGGTAACAGCCTCTTAATTAAGGTTTCTTTCTGCCCAATAAGGTTTCTCTCTGCCCAATATCACTCAACTAGCCCGTGCACACAGCGAAGACCCTGGAACTCTGCAAGGACTCGAGGGTAGCTCTTCACTCTTTCAGATGTCCCGAGTTCCTTCCTCAGCATAAAGTTGCCTTTCACTACTCGATTCCCTAACTATGCCATTAAAAAGTTGTCTCTGCAAACAGGGAGTAGCTCAGCCCCAGAGAGGCTGTGCTTCTGCTGTGTTTTCTGAAGATACAACTTGTTAATGACAAGCCATTAAGCTTCTTGCAGGCTGACAGCAAAATCTCTGAACAGAAAGAAATGCAGGTTTCCCCGCACGTGTGCAGGTCGGAGGGCAGTCGGCCCACGAGCTGGCTGGGCCAGCAGCCTCCTGCTCCCAGGTGGACGTGGGCAATCTGTCTTCTGTCTCCACCAGCCCGTGGTTGCCAGGATTTGGGCTCAGAGACTGTCCTCTCTGCCAATTCCCTTTGGCAGGCAAGGCGCCTTCTGGCATCCCCACCACTATTCCCAGTCCTTCGTCCCTGCCAACGTCCTCAAGTTTTATCTCTTTTTATTTGCATTGGTGATCAAGGGATTAACCCAGTTCCTACACATCCCATCTTCCAAAAGCCATTAGCGTGTAGTTACAATTGTGATATTTCACTCTCCAAATGAATCGAACTGCATTTTAATGACAGCAGACTCCATTAAGCAACACCTGATTGGGTCATTTCCTGGAAATTTCATCTTCATTGTTCTCGCCATCCTGTTACCCAAAAACCACAGCAGCAGAATAACCCGGGGCTGCTGCCAACGTGCACCGGATCAGCTTTTCAACTGTGCTCGTGTTCGCTTCTGACTCCATCAAACCGAATGTCTGTTTAACTCGTTCACTCCACAAGATATCCTCAATGCAGTGTAAGCACCATGGGGGAAAAAGAGTGAAATTGTCCCATTACTAAGAGTTTCAGCTTTTCAAGGTTACTTTGCAATTTTAAGCCTTTAGGGTACACAATTGGTAGACAATTTTCTGTATTTTGAATAACAATGAACTCTTTTTTCTTTTTAGGATGGAGAAAGTTGGCACTAAGCTGGTAACCACCACCTAGCAGTGCAGCGGAAGAAATGACCAGGCAATCTGTCTCCATAAACATTACAGCCACATAAATCATTTTCCCACGTAAGACACATGGTAGTTCTGAGGCACGATTGACCTGCGGGCACAAGACAACAGTGAGTTAAACTGACATGTGTCAAATGAAAAGCAAAACAGTTACAGATTAGTCTAAACATGCAATTTTCCCCAAAACATAGCCAGATATGAAATAGTCCACAGCCCTATGTCTTTACAGAAGACTATATTTAAGATTTTGGCAGAGTTCGGTCACATGAAGGTCAGTGTATGTTTGTCTTGCTCCTGCTTGTAATTCTGGGGTGACATAATAAGAATCCATAAATATTTATTGGAAAAATAAACAGAGGAATGGCCGAGAATAATTGACAAATGTCCAACTTACAGACAAGCCTCCGAACTCTGTATCCAGCAAATTTCTATTCTATTTAACATTAGTAACCAGAGTGGCACAATGGTTAAGTGCATCATTGTCAACCATAAGGTCAGTGGTTCAAATCCAGCAGTAACTCTGTGGGGGGAAAGATGTGGCAATACACTCTTGTGAAAGTCATAAGCTGAGAAAGTCTGTGGGACAGCTCTCCTCTGTTCCCTAGGGTCCTTCCTGAGCTGGAATCAGCTTGACAGCACATAGCAGCAACAACCTGTGCCCACCATCAGAAGGGGGAAAGGGCAGCGTTAGCCTTCACAAACGGCCACACGCATTTGAGGGAGTGCAAGAGGTGACTGAAGCGTGAGAAGAAAATAGTAGCTTTGTCTTTTGGTTCCTTATTCAAGCCTAAATATATTTTTGTTTTGTTGTTGTTGTTGTTGTGTATGATTGAGTCACTTGCAATTCATAGAGACCCTGAGTACAACAGCGCTGAGCCCTGCTCTACCCTGAGCCAACCTTGTCATCTCTGACACACCTACCCCCACTACCTCAGTTAGAGTCAATCCATAATCTAAATATGTTTTCCGTTAATCATTTCTTTATTCTTTCTTTAAAATAGTTAAGTCATAAATGAACCAAAAGACCACAAAGATTGTTTTTGAAGTCTTAGCAAATCCTGTATTGAGCACCTACAGTGTGTCTGTCATACCATCTTGATGATTTAATGACCTGTTAAAAAGCCCAGCCCTAGGGAACTCTGGTGGCCTAGTGGCAAGAAGCTGCATTGCAATCCCAGAGGTACATGGTTCAAATCCACCAGATGCTCTGCAGAGAAGGAGGAGCAATCTCCTCCTATACCAGTCAGATCCGATTTGACGGTACACACAAAAAAATAATAAAATAGAATTATTTTTTTTAAAGCCCAGTCTACCTCTGTTGTATCGATGCTGACTCAGGGCAACCACGAGTGTGGTGCTCAAGACACCAGAATTTCCTTGGTTATCATTTTTATGGAAGAGAGTGCCAGGTCTTTCTTCTGTGGCTTATTGGGACAGGTTGAAACTATTAAACAGCCAATTACAAACTATTTGTCCCAGCAAGGATGCACATAAAGACCTGTACCCAAAGCAAACCCACTGTCACCCACTTGATTCTAACCCACAGCGACAGCCTAAGACAGATACAGCTCTCCCATCCGGTTTCCAAGGCTGTGAATCATTCTGGAAGCCAACTATCTTGTGTTCTCCTGGGAAGCTACTGGTAGATTTGAACCACCGGCCTTTCCTTCAATAGCTAAACATTTAACCACCACACCACCTAGGCTCTTTATAAAGACCTATAGAACAACAACAACAAAAACATGGCATTCAAAATGGTTGACTCTGGAGAACATTATGCTGAGTGAAATATCCCAGTCACAAAAGGACAAATATTACATGATGCCACTGTTGTAGAATG
>NW_006399761.1:26507918-26516230 GCF_000299155.1 Elephantulus edwardii | reverse complement strand
AGATAGAGCAAGATTTTGGTCAGTTGTTCACAACATCCCTTTGAGATGTAGTGGATTCAACAGCACCTAACAATAGCAACAATAGTTTCCCTGCCCTGCCTTGTCTTCTCATCTTTGTACTTGGGTAAATGTTGCCCTTTTGATCTCAAAAAAAAACATGGCAAGAGAGCTCTGGTGGCCTAGTGGCAAGAAGCTGCACTGCAATCCCAAAGGTGCACAGTTGGAATCAACAGCTGCTCCACTGGAGGAGAGGTAATTTCCTCCTGTGCCATTTGGATCCAATTTGACAGTACACAACAAGGAAAAACTATTAAAAACAAAACAAATATGGCATACACAGTTACTCCTCAAAGTGTTTACAAATTTGACACAGTAAAATAACTATAAAACACAATGATGGTTGACTCAACAAGGCACAATGTAAGTTAATCATCAGAAAAGTAATATACTTGAGGTGACCACATACTAAATCCCTCTTACTATGGTGGAGGGGGGGAACAACAAAAAATGCTAAATATTTCAAAAAGAATCCTAAAATAATAGATTATAAATTTTAATAGGCAGGTACAAAATTATTATAAGAAACACTAAACAGTACAATCCCAAAGGCACATAGTTCAAGGCCACCAGTTTCTCCACGGGAGAAGGATGGGCAATCTCCTCCCTTGTGATTAACTGTCTTGAAAAACCCTCTGGAGGGTCAGCTATGGGTCGGTTCTGATTCTACAGTACACAACCACAATAACAACAAAACTAGCCATGAAAAGAGTCCCAAATGTCTGATGTAAAAGACATTTTAATGATATGTTATTAAGCAATTAAGAATGTATCATTTACTTTTTTGATATTACATTGTTCATGGATTAATTTTATAACTTAAACATTTTTAAAAATAATTTGGGGCAAAGACTCGTTTGATTTTCTTTTTAAAAAAATCTTTTGAAGTCTCTTTGTTATCTTTTCTCAAAATTCTTCATATTTATAGGGCATAGTAAACTGAATTTGGACAAATTTTCAGAATGGAATATTTGACTAACAACCTTGTATGTTTGATAAGTGCTTCTTCATACACTGTAAGACAAAGCATTACAAGTTGGAAAATAAATGAATTCTGACACATCCAGAGCATTTTCTTTCCTCTGATATTATATCTGTCTGTGGTCTGGATTTTGAAATACTGGAGAATGTTGTCATGAATTCCAAATATAATTATGTGTTCCTAGAAGAGAGACGTCAGTAATTGATAGCACAAATGGCTCTGGTACGATCGGCAGCGTCACGTCCCCCTCTCTGTTCCAGTAAGCTATTCTAACTGAACACATGGAGGGACTCGGGGCTGTCTACAGAGGAGAAATCAGAAATAGCATTAGAGCTACGACAGAACATCCCACTAAAAGATTACTTCTCCTGGATAATTAAGTCAGGAGCCTGCTTTGAAAGGTGGAGGGCAAGAACTAATCTTATACTCTTCTCCCAAAAAGAAAATGGCAGCACCCCAAAACACAGCGATTTCTCTTTTGTGAGATACAGTCCAAAAAGGATCAAGGCTCACATCCTAATCTGCTTGATTTCCCTCCAAATGGAAGAAGGCCCAGGGAACTCTGAACATGGCATTAACATATCAGGTTAAACTCAATCCCCTCTTTCAACTTTAAGATTAATACATGCACACTGGGGAAAATATGACATATATATACATATCCCTGGGCATTGAGGATGTTTAAACAAGTACCCTGCTTTTCTACTTACTAGCATTCTGAGTAGAGTTGGTGGAATTTTTTTTTTCACCAACTTGCATCCATCCCAGCCTCCATAGGGGGTGCAAGCAGCTGGAAAACAGGTGCCTCCAAAAGCTGCCATCTGCTCGGCTTGTGACCAGCATGCAAATGCTCCCCTCTTTGTGGGAAAGACTGAGGAGAATATAAAGGGGGAAACTTCCACACCTATTTCTTCTTTCCAACACAGGAACTTACTTCTCCTTGGGGACAAGCCAATGGCAGTGCCACGAGCAAATTGGCCCCTCTTAAAGTTGATGACCATGGCCTAGTGGCAAGAAGCTGTGCTGCAATCCCAAAGACACACGGTTTGAGTCCACCAGATGCTCCGCTGGTGAAAGGAGGAGCATTCCCCTCCTTTTCCAGTTGGATCCTACTCGAAGGTTCACAACAAGGAAAAAAAGTTAAAGTTGGTGACCATCCCAGCTCCATCCTGGAGACTGCAGAATAATAGAGGGAGAATGCTAATGGAATTAATTCATTTGTTGACTCAAACTGTTACTTCCACACTAGGCTGCTCCTTGGAGGCAAGGATTCTGAAGCTTCGTCTGACACACCTTGAGCATGTTCCAAGGAGGGACCAGTCCTTGGAGAGGGACGTCATGCTTGGGAGGGTGGAGGGACAGCACGGGAGAGGCAGGCAGACCCTCGAAGAGATGGATTGATTCAATGACTGGGATAATAGGGGTAGGTGTGTCAGAGACAATAACTTTGACACAGGATAGAGCAGGGTTTAGGGCAGTTGCACATAAGGTCGCTATGAGTTGCAGGGGACTCAAAGGCACATAACAACAACACTTGCCTACATAAATTCAAAGGCAACAGAGTAATAAAAATTACTTTTCTTCTGGAAACACTGGGATCCATAGAAAAGAAAGCGAACTAGGCCTCAAAAGAGCCTATTGTGAGCAAATACGGTGGTAATGTGAAAGATGCAGCTCTCCAGTGTTTGATGTATACAACTATCACAAGGTCATGATCAGTCCACTTCTCCTTGGCCACCTCAGGAGCTAGAGAGGTATCAAAAGGCATCTCCAAGATTTTATTTGCATAAAGGCCTCTGGGTCTCCTTAGACCCAGGTGATCTGAGGGTTCATTGTTACAAAGGCAAACATTGAAATCAAGATATTATGCTGTACACACACATGCACATTAATAAAGGTTGCTCCCAGAAAAGCTTTCATGTGCCCGAGGAGAATTATGTTTAGCTTTCAGTCAGAGAGTCTGGAGAAGAATCACAGCAGAAAATTGAGGGTAGCTTGAAACTGACTGGAAGTCCAAACAGGACTTGATTAAAACATTCCCAACAGAGGAAGCCATGGTGAAAAGCTGAGAGGGCTCAATAGTGGAAAAGTCAGATTATGTAAGGGAAATGAAAGCAGGCAGCAGCCCTGGAAGGGAAGCCCCCTTCTCCTCTGGTGAAATGGAAAAACAGACTAAGTAGTCATTGTGGTTTGTTTTTTTAAAAAAAAGTGCAGTGGCTTCCGGGGTCAAAGTTAAATTCTGGATAGAATACGAAAAACAAGTATCCAAGGGCTCAGAAGAGTAAACAAGACTGGATACTCAGGGAGGCTGGTCCAGCACCGTACGGACTTTCCTCCAGCTTGCTCAATTGACCTTCTGGCTTTGATTGAAAGGGGCCCAGAGGAGGAATTCTTCAGTAGCTACGAACAGCAGAACTCTAAAAGAAATCTCCATTTTCTGGCCAGACAACTGAGAAAGAGAATCCAGGGATGGGGGAGGGAGTGCAAAATAACCATATTTATGTCTGAGACTCTGAATGTGTGTAAACCTTTCCTTAGCTTTTCATGATAATAGTCTTCTACTATAATTATGGTTTTGTGACTCCCTTATTTCACTCAGTATAATTTGTACTAGGTTCACCTGGGATGCAATATTTCAAAAATTCTTGACCTTTTTCCAGTAACACTTAATGCTCATGATATAAATGTACCCTCATTTTTGGTTTGGGGGAGTTTTAACCATTCACTCATGATGGACATCTGGGTTGCTTCCAACTCTTTGCGATTGTAAATAATGCTGCATTAAAGAGGGTGGGCGGTGTCAGATTTATGTCACAGCAAATGACCACGTATTACCTTTCTTCTTTCTCTCCTGGCCTTGACCTAAGGGCATCCTCGGGGTTTAAGCTGCATTAACACCATTGCACACACACCTAAAGCCTCAAGAGGAAAATCTGTTTTTCTGGGATCTGAAAGGTGTGGGAGAAACCCGACATTATTTTCCTTCCTCTTTTCTCACTGTTTTGACCTAAGAACAGCCTCAATTATGCTGAACTGAATGGGGGGGGGGGTGGAGTTGAACTCTGAAGTCAACCCATCTTTCTGTATAAAAGAACTAGGAAGAGAAGGTGCTGGAAGCTGAAGAGTACAGGGACAGTGAGAGAGCAGGGGTTGAGAAAAGACCTCCCTAAATCTCTGTATGAACATACACACATGGCAGCTGACGCCAGCAGATATGATGACTCTTTGCTGGCGAGAGAGAGACATCTTTTCTTCAGGTAAGTTTATTACTACAGAACGGTACTAAGTCTGCAAATTTGTGGTGTCTGTGAGATAAACAGCTCCCTCTAGAGTTGTGCAATGCACATCCTTTATACCCTAAGTGAGGCTCCAGGTCCAGGAAGGGGAGTTGTTGTTGTTGTTGTTGTTGTTGTTGTTGTTTTTGTTGTTGTAGTCGAGTCAGAACCAACTCATAGCTGACCTTCCAGCAGGTTTTCAGAGGCTGTAAACTGCACAGGAAGAGATTGTCCCTCCTTCTGCCGCAGAGCAGCTGGTGGATTTGAACTGCATACCTTTGGGATTGTAGTGCAGCTTCTTCCCACCTGGCCACCAGGGTGTGTGCGAGTGTCCGGAGGTGAGAAGGACGTTGGTACGTTATTATGAAAGCACTGGGTGACTAGGCCGCAGACATGCAGGGGAAAGGACTAAGTTGGGAGAATGGAGATGTGGGCTTAGATTGGGATAATTAACACATGATTGGTCCAGGCTAAGGATTCTGGGCCTCAACCTGACTCCAATAGGAAAACAAGATATCCACAACCTAAAGCAAAATGGCTCAATGTTAACTTAGTAAGAAAAGGAGGAAATGTCACCAGTTCTTAATATACAAGCAACAGATGCCAACCTTAAGACGACCCTGATGTTGGAATAATTAGATAATTACTTTAAAACTATAACTTAGTCCCATAAAGACAAAGTATTAGGTCATTATTGTAGAACGTGTGTGAGGATCCAAGGGGGGGAGCAGAGGGGTAAGGATTGGTGAGGGGGTGGTTAATCACAGGGTCACACAATTTGATGGGTAGAGGAGGTGTGGATAAAGGAAATGGGAAAGATCTAGCGTGAAAAACAATGTATTCAAACTTTGTCAGAAAACCAGTATAAAATAAAAATTTCATTTTAGTTAAAAAACAGTCACTATAATTAAAAGTCCATATTGCAAGGATAAAAACATAATTTCTCAGCCAAGAAATTGAAAATTTTAGCTTAAAAACAAGTGGAGACTGAGTTAGTTCACTTAGCATAAAGAAAAGAAAAAACACAAGTGGAAACTTCAGAACAAAAAAAAGAGAAAATGTTTAGAAATCGGAATCCCAAAATGGACACAACATAGATGCAATGAACGTTTAGATAAAGCCATAAAAATTACCCTGGCTGAAGAACAGAGAATAAAAGTATGTAGAATAAATAAATAAATAACTCAGCATACAAGTGAATTAACTCTGTCTCATAAGGACATATACTGCATAAGACTGTTACTGTAGAAACAGAAAACTGTGTATGAGCATCAGAGGTGGGGGGAGTAGAGGAGTGATGGGCAGGTAAATCATAGGGCCACACGATTTTATGAGTGGAGGAAGGGGTAAAGGAAATGGGAACGTTCTGGCAGGGATCTGGAAAGACAAGGCAATGGTGGGCATAGTTCAATGGTGATTAATTTTACAAAACAACTATGAGATATCATCTCATCCCAGTAACAATAGCAAAGTTTAACAGAGCAGCAAACAATAAATACTGGTGAAGTTGTGGAGAGATTGAAACACTTATTCACTGTTGGTGGGAGTGTAAAACAATACAACCATTATGAAAGGTGGTTTGGTGATTTCTAAAAAAGTTGGAAATAGAGATACCATTTGACCCAGCAATGCCACTACTGGGAATATACTCTAAAGAAACCAGACCACCATCCAAACAGATATATGCACACCCATGTTTATTGCTAGATTAGTTACAATAGCTAAGGGATGAATGCAATCCAAGTGCCCGTCAACAAACAAATGGTTAGGAAAATTATGGTATGTTTATACAATGGAATACTATGCAGCACTGCAAAACAATGAACTTGTAAAACTTACACAACCTGGGGGACCCTGGACGACATCATACTGAGTGAAATATCTAAAGCAGGGTTGACGTGAGGGGTTGTGAGGAGAAAAGGATAAGAGTGGATAGACAGTGACAAGTGCAATGGAACAGATGAAGGAAAAAACTGTTTTAAAGGAATATATGAATAAGCATTATACGTACAACAACAGCTCAGAATAAGAGACACATCATTGCAAAAGGGACTGGGGGGAGGTCAGAGGGAGGGAGGTATTCATGCAACAATGAACACCTATTAAAAAAGTGAACTGTGGGAGTAGGAAAAGAGGGAGAGGGGGTAAAATGTGCAACAACAAATGAATGAAAATCTAACTTTGTAAATGTTCATTAAAATCACAATTAAAATAAAATATTCTTTTTTAAAAAATAATGTATGAGAACGATTGTATGAAACACAATGTTAATGAAGGATAGTGTGAAACAATGCATACAAACTCTGTAAGCAAAGCAATATAAAATAAGAATTTTGAAAAAAATTAGACTCAGCATACTACAATGTAATATCAAAACATCTAATTCCCACTACTCTGGAATCCAGAAAAAGATGAAAACATTGGTTCAGGCAGGAGGGAATTGAGTAAATAATGCCTGCTATTTTTTTTAATTTGGCAAAACACATAAATGTATGGATTTGTGAAACTCAAACAAAACAAATTAAAATGCATCCAAACATCCAAACCCAACTGCTGGAAAATCAAGACAGAAACAACTAATTATAGCAGATTTATCATCAAAAACAGTTGAGTAGAAAAAGCAGTACGGTAATATCTTTAAAGTGCTACCAAAAAAAGAAAGGAACTGCTATAGAAGTCCACGATCAGCAAAAATATGTTCGAAATCAAAAGAAATAATGCTTGCTCTTGATGGTAGAGATGGCAAAGTGAGGCCTGTAAAACAGCCCTTCACAAAAGACAGTCTATGGGTCCCTCTGAATACAGAAGGGCACAAAGGCCAAGGTCAAAGCCATCTTCAAAATAATACAGAGTTGTCATTTGTCTTTTTCACTGTAATAACATATCTGGACTGATGTTGCAAAGGCAATTGTGGTTAAAATAACTGATGTAAGAGCATGAATCAAGAGAGGCACACACTACCACCATGCACTTACAGTGCAAAATAGTGGCAGATGCACTTAAAAAATGTGACTGATAAATGAGTAAACAATATTCACAAGTGTCTTTTTAATTTTTTTTTTTTTTGCAGTGAAATTGGAAGTCCACATGATGCACTTCTGCTGCATATCAAAGCCAAATGGTTGTCTCAAGAAAAACCATTTAAGTGATTGTTGGAGTCATAAGCTGAATCAGCCACCCTTTTCAGGGCACATTCTTTTTACTTGAAAGAACAACTATCTGACAAACTACGGTTTTTCAAACTTGGTTATTTAGAAGATAGTTTCTCAAAATGTAATGAAATCAATCTGTCATTTTAAGACAACAGACAGCGTGCATGTTGTCAATGACAAAATTGGAGCTTTCAAGCATTTAGAATTTGGAAAGCAAAGTCCACCACTGTGAGCTTAACTTTCCAGGATTTAAAGACACTTCTGAGGAGATTTATGATGACATTACCAAGTGCAATTATTTTATATATTGTTAAGTTAGCCATAACCCAGTGAACAAATATTTTTCAAGAGTTCTCTACATGATATTACTAAACCCTGCAGTGGATAAGATAGTTATTCAATGTAAAAAATAGACAAGTTAATTATAATGTATCAAAGGAGAAATTTAGTCCACTGTTAGACTTTCATATTCCACACTGAAACTAAACTTTAAGAAACCTTAGGCGTGCAAGCAGGCGATGTGGCGCGCAAGCAGGGGGATGCATCGGCACAGTAAGTTTTATTTGCTGAGGACTGGTGACTTGGCAGCTTAATATCTGGGAACAGAATGCAACCCCTAACTCCCAGCGCTGCCCAAACCCTGCACCCCCCCATCCCTGCCACAACACCGTATCCAGGGACACCACCACACCACCATCCCTCACCCCCACACTTTTGGAACAGCCGGGTGGCCTCTCCACAACCCTGCACCCCCTGGCAGTGCTCCAGGGCCACTAGAGACTCCTTCACGCAACACAACAACAGCCGTGGACAATACGATTCTGAGTCAGCACACAAAGGCACACC
>NW_006399761.1:26497396-26501994 GCF_000299155.1 Elephantulus edwardii | reverse complement strand
AAAATTATAAAAAAAAGAAACCTTCATTTCTCAGATCTTGGTATAATATCAAAAAATAGCCTCCATGAACATTTGAAGACACTGTTGAAGATCTTTCTTTTCTACTTAAATATCTGAGTGAAGCTAGTTTTTCTTCACATAATTAAAAACACCCCAACATATCCCAAAAGACTGAATTTTAGAAGTAAAAGATTTTTTTTAAAAATGGAAAGCAGCACTGCTATTCTTAATAGATTTTTAATTTGGAAAATGCAATCACTTTCATAAAAATATGCTATCCTATAATATTATTGATTGACATTTTAAAGTATTTTTTTATTCCTTAGTTTGAATTTCTAATATGGTAACTTTATATTCGTTGAAGCAAGAAACTTCAAATAGTGAAATCAACATTGAAAAAGAATAAGAAATGGCAAGAGGACTCACACTTTCTGGTTTTAGGGATTCACTTTCTGGTTTTAGGGATTAAGTGAAGGAGGGAAAGAATATCTCACAATACAAGTCCAAGCTTTAGCACAACAGTTCCAAGGCACAATTCCTCAATAAATCCAGGCGCCAGTTTCAGTTCAGAAGTCAAATTCAAATCATCCAATAAAGTTTGCTTCGGAGTAGTTGTAACCAAATCATCCTGCAATATTTGCCTAAAAGCAGTTATAAGTCAGCTTCTTCAAACATCTGTCAAGAACAGCCAATGCAAGAAGTCTCAGGTCACACCTTGCCACCATTTCTCCAAAGCATTGCCACAGTCTCTTCACTTTCCCCAGGGTCTTGCCATCACAAGCCTTGCTCACCGCAGGTCTTGCTCATCTCAAATCTTGCTTCTCAGTGTGGGAAGCACTCTTTCACTTACCCTTGTCCCGCAGCTGATGCTGATATAGATTCCTGGGAAGTTACTTTTTGCCGAAGCCTTGAGTACAAATTAAACTTCTTTCCTCCTCACCTTTGACTCTTTATCATACACTACTTTCTGAAATTTTTCCTCATCAACCAATTCTTTTTTGTGCAGTGACTTCATGTATTCCCTCCATCATCTTCTTTTTTTTTAATTTCCATTCATTCACTGTTGCACTTTTCTCCCTGTCCACCCCTCCTGCCCCCAGTACACTCTTCTCTTTGAAAAGTAAAAGAAAAATTCTTTCATTGTTTTATAATCCCTCCCCCCAGGTCCACTCCACTATGCAGCCTCCATTCTGGACTCCTGTCATGACAATAATACCTAATCACATATACCTTTTAAACAGTTTTCTTCCTTAACTGTTTCAATGCAGTATACATTATTGAACCCATCTTTCTCAGTCTCCCCCCAACCCCCGAGGTCAGTCCTGTTTTACAACAGTAGCACTACTCTCCATCATCTTTTGATGCTTCCTGAGTCATTCAAGATAGTGACCGTAGTGTCTCTCAGTATTGTAATTTGAGATTTGATTTGGTGGGTTTTTTTTTTGTTTCATTCAATTTGAGAAATGTTGAGTAAGTTCTTCCTTTATTTTATTCTTCAGCTCTTTACACATTTCATTATAGTACTTTGCTTTATCCTCTCAAGTTGCCCTTTGAAATCTTCTGTTTATCTCTCTTACTTCAGCATCTCTTCCTTTTGTTTGAATTCTTGATGATCTAGTGCAATTTTCAGAGTCTTTTCTTCTATGCATCTTGACATTTTATTTTTCCTCTATCTTTGTAATGACCTTTTACTCTTTTCATGGATGATATCACTGTCATCCCACAAATCACCTGGTCTTTGATCATTAGTATTCAATGCCTCAAATTCATTCTTGAGATGCTTTTTAAAGGCAGATGGGATAGTCACAAGGTCATACTTTGATTCTTCTGGGCTTGTTCTCATTTTTTGCAACTTCAATTTGGACTTGTACATGAGTAATTGATAGTCTGTTTCACAGTCAGCACCTAGTCTGGTTTTGACTGCATATATTGAACTTCTCCAGGGGTTATTTCCACCGATGTAGTTATTCTGATTCGTGTGCCATCCATTGGATGAAGTCTATGGGTACAGCCACCATCTGTGTTTCTTAACTGTGTTTCGTGCTATATTGAATAAATATAAAAATTTTAATATTGAATAAACTAGTACATTTAGAAAATTCAGTCATTTGGTCTCCAGTCTCATTTCTGTCCCAAATCCATTATTTCAAAGTACCATTCCTTCTACTTTGTTTCCAACTTTTGCATTCCAGTCACCAATTATTATTAATTCATTTTTCTACATACATGGTCAATTTCAGACTGCAAAATTTGGTAGAATTCCACTATTTCCTCATCATTGGATTTAGCTGTTGGTGTATATATTTGAGTAAAGATTGTATTAGCAGGTATTCCTGTGATACATATAGATAGTATCCTATCACTCACCACATTGTACTTCTTTATCTATAGATCTTGAAATGGTCTTTATGACTATGAACGCAACACTATGTTTCCTCAATTTTTCATTCTCAGCATAGTAGATTATACAATTGTAAGATTTGAAGTGGCCAATGCCAGTCCATTTCAGCTCACCAATGTCTAGAATGTCAATCTTTATATGTGCCATTTGATTTTTTACCACTTCTAATTTTCCTAAATTTGTATTTTGTACATTCCATGTTCTGGTTATTATTGGATGTTTCCAATTGTTTCTCCTCTTTTTTTTTTTAAATATCTTCCACTCTAAGGCTCTACTTCTAATATTACATCTAACAGTGTTCCTCTGTAATGTTCACAAGGTTTACAGAGGTCAGTTATTTCAAAGTAAATTGCCAGTCCTTTTCTTCGTCTGTCTTAATCTGGATGCTCCACTGAAACCTGACCACTATGGGTGAACTACTGGTAATTCTTTTTTATAAAAATATATTTTTTTTACTTTATACTAGTTTGCTTACAAAGTTTGTATACATCATGTTTCACACTATCCTTCGTTCACATTGTGTTTCATACAATCATTCCCATTCATTATATTTTATAAAATTAATCAACATTGAACTATGCCACCCTGTCTTTCCAGATCCTCACCAGATCTTTCTCATTTCCTTTACCCACCCTTCCCTCTACCCATCAAATTTTGTGACTCTATGATTTTCCCCCCACCTATCCTCACCCCTCTGCTCCTACCTTCTCCCCCCACCCCAGGATCCTCACACATGTTCTACTAGCTATCTTTCTATTTCTAACATAATGGCCATATATAGTATTTGTCCTTATGAGATTGAGTTCGTTCATTCATCATAATGCTCTTCCAGTCCCTACCAAGTTAGGTAGTTATTTTCAAAATCTTTGTTCCTGTGTGCTCCATGGTACTCCATCATGTGAATGTACCACAATTTCTCAATCCATTCAATTGTGGTTGGGCATTTGGGCTGTTTCCATGTTCTTGCAATGGTGAATAATGCTGCTATGAATATTGATGTACAAATCTCCATTTGTGCCTCAGTTCTCATTTTCTTGGGGTATATATATTCCAAGCAGTGAAATATCTAAGTTATGTGGAATGTCTATGTTCAGCTTTTTGAGGAGACACCAAACTCTCTTCCAGAGTGGTTGTTCCATTTTACAGTTCCACCAACTCTAAGTGTTTGAGAGTCCCTATCTCTCCACATCTTCTCCAACATTTATTGCTTGCTGTCCTATTACACTTTGCCACTATTACTGGGGTGAGATGGTGTCTCATTGTGGTTTTGATTTGAATCTCTTATGACCAGTGATTTTGAGCATTTCTTCATATGTCTAGTGACCATCCAAATGTCTTCCTCTGTGAAAAGTCTTTCCATGTCATTTGCCCATTTAGTAATTGGGTTACCAGTCTTTTTCTTGTGGAGGTCCTGTAAGATTATGTAAACTTTTGTTAAGAGACCCTTGTGTGACCCTTGTCTTGCCAATTTTTTTTACCCAGTCAGCAGTTTTTCTTTTCACCTTGTTGGGAAAAGTTTTTGATGCACACAGGATTTCATCTTTAGAAGGTCCCCTTCACCAATTTTATCCTCTCCTGCTTGTGTATGTATGGCTGTATTTGTCAGCCTTTTTATACCACAGGCTAGGCCTTGTAAGCTGGTCCCACTTTGTCTCTTGTGATCTTTATGATTTGGGGCTTTAGCCCTAAGTCTCTGATCCATCTTAAGTTAATTTTTGTGTATGGTTAGAGGTATGCCTCCTGCTTCAACATTCTGCATGTAGCAGTCTGGTTTTACCAGCACCATTTGTTGAGGAAGTTGTCATTTCCTCATTTGATAGGTTTTGTTTCCTTGTCGAATATCAGTTGACTCTAGATAGATGGGCTAATTTCTCCACTCTCAATTCTGTTCCATTGTTCGAGGTGCCTGTCATTGTACCAGTACCATGCTGTTCTGGTTATTACAACTGTGTAATAAGTTTTGAGATCAGGGAGTGCTATGACTCCCACTTCATTCTTGTTTTTCAGAAGTGTTTTGCTAAGTTATCTTTTTAAAAAATTGCCAATTGCCTTTTCTATCTTTTTGATAAATAAGTCTGGTTCCTGTTTGCAAGGAAAATGCTTTTGAACTTCTGATATTAAAATACCAGTGGCACAGTTTCCAGCATCACAGCAGCCAGCAAGCCACCTCAGTACAGTAATCTGACAGACAAGTACT
>NW_006399761.1:26495106-26496443 GCF_000299155.1 Elephantulus edwardii | reverse complement strand
TTATTTACCTTTATCATTGTGGTTATTAAACTAACTTATTTACAAAATTCAGATACTTTGTCCTTCACTCCAGTTCCTTTCCATTTCCCTCACACCTCCATGCATCAAACTGTGGAATCCCATGATTAATTCCTCCCTCTCCCCGCCTCCCACACACCCTCACCCCTCTGCTTTCACTCTCCCCCCACCTTGTATTCTCATACTCATTTTACAGTAATAGTTTTATACCATATTTGTCTTTATGATACTGAGTTCACTCAGCATAATGCTCTCCCAAGTTAGGTAATAATTTACAAAGTCATTACTCCCGAATGCTCTTAATAGAGCAAACTTTGAACAAGCATGTATATATAAATGTATATACACACACAAATTCTAAATAAGCAGCACCACGCAAGCCATTCCTTTGCATTCTCCTACCCACCTACCTGAATACAGCAAACAGATAAATGCTGTGCCCCTAATGTTGTTGTTGCTGTTGTTGTTGTTAAGTGCTGTCAAGTTGTAGATGACTCATAGCCACCTTATGACCAAAAGACTTGAACATTGTATAACTTTCATAGTTTCTCCAAGTTCATAGATTTTCCAGAGGCAAACTATTTTAGAAATGGATGCCACTCCTGCTTCCAAACTTGTTTTAATCGGGGAGCTCCACCAAACACTGTCCGCCATGGGTAACCATTATGACATTTGACACATCAGTGTCATGGTGTTTAACATCACAGCAAACACAAGTTACTTCCGTACAGCAATTGGACAGACCAGTGCTATGCCACTTAGAAAAATATTTGACCAAAAACAATTAAAACCAGGCCTGAGGGCCGCAGATTAAAATCACCCACCTTTGGCTTGGTAGCATAACTCCACAAGGTCAACAGAATTCTCTCATTGTTGTTGTTTTAAAGTGCTGCTGTGCCGTAGACAACTCGTAGCAACCCTATGAATGAAAGATCTGAACATTTATAGAACTTTCATCGTTTCCCCAAGTTCACAGAGTTTCCAGAGGCAAGCTCTTTCAGAACTGGATGCCACTCCTGCTTCCAAGCTTGTTTTAATCGGGAAGCTCCACCAAACACTGTCAATTATGGGTAGCCATTATCGCATTTGACACATCAGTGTCACAGTGTTTTGGCATCACAGCAACCACGTACCCCTAATAGCAAACCGTAGAAACAAGCAAGCAAGTAGATATCAACAGAGCCTGGCTGAGCCTGATTTCTTTCAGTGACGATGGCTCAGGCCCTAGTCATGCCTGCTCTCTACTTGTGTGTCCTAGGTAAAGGTGGTTTTCCAGTTGTGCCTGGCCTGTACTTGCTGTCTGTCTGTCTGTCTGTCTG
>NW_006399761.1:26488752-26493351 GCF_000299155.1 Elephantulus edwardii | reverse complement strand
ACACAAAAACAACATAGATTGAATAGGTATGGAGAAAGTATTCAACCCTGATGCACAGCTTTCCTGGTTTTAAATCACACAGTGTTCCTTTGTTCTGTTTGGACAACAGCTTCTTCATCTATTAATAGGTTTCTCATGAGTACAAATTAAGTATTACAGGATTCCCATTCTTGTAAAAGTTATCCATAGTTTGTTACAATCCACAAAGTCAAATGCTTTTGCACAGTCAATAAAATACAAATAAGTATGTTTTTTATATTCTCTGCTTTCAGCCAAGATCCACTTGGCATTAGTAATGATATTCCTCAAAGATCTCTTCTGAATCCAACTTGAATTTCTGGCAGTTTCCTGTCAATATTTCTGGCTGTTTTTAAATAATCTTCAGTAAGATTTTACTTACATATGATGATATGATATGATATGATATGATATGATATGATATGATATGATATTGTTTTGTAATCTCCACACTCTGTTGTATCACCTTTTCTTGAGAACGGGAACAAATGGATCTCTTCCAGTCAGTTGACTAGTTAGCTGCTTCCCAAATTTCTTGGCAAAGACAAACAGGCTGATCCAGTTTGCTAAAACACCTCAATTAGTATTTCACCAATCCCTGGCACCTTATTTTTTTCCCAGTGCCTTCAGTGTAGTGTAACTTCTTCCTTCAATATCATAGATTCTTGATCATATGCAACTTGCTGAAATTGTTGATCAATTCTTTTTATCACTGTGATTGTGTGTAGTCCTTCCATCTTCTTTGGGTACTTCCTGTAACACTATTTCAAAAATAGAATCCTTCAGTGTTACAGTTTGAAGCTTGAGTTCTCCAGCTTTTCAACTTGAGAAATACTGAGCTTATTGTTGTCTCTTGCCTTTCTAGTTCCAGCTCTTTTTTTTAAATTATTATTAAATTTTATTCGTTTTAATGAACATTTACTGAGATTTTGGGTTCTCATTCATTCATTGTTGCACTGTTTTCTCCACCCTCCTCCCCAGTTCGTTCTTCTTTCCCCCACCCCCGAATGTCTGTTTTAATTGTCCAATTGCCACAGTGCTTGTCAAAGTCAGTTCTGATTAATCTCCTTTGTCAGTGTGTCCTTTGCCAGTCCCTATCACTCCTCCCTGAGAGAGACTTCACCCTGATTCATAAGGAAAAGGGGATGGCGTATTCTCTTAGCTACTTCCTGCTGAAAAGGGACGCTGTGAGCTTCAAGGTTAGCTCCGGCTCTTTACACACTATTCTTCTTTGTTTTCTCCAGCTGCCTTTTAAAATCCTTCTGGGCTCTCTTATTTGTGTATCTCTTCCCTCTGTTTTGGCTTCTCTTCTCTGAAGAACAACTTACAGAGTCTCTTCTGACATCGTTTTAGTCTTTTCTGTCTTTATAATGACCTTTTGTTTTCTTCATGGAGGATATACTTTAGGTCGTTCACAACTCATCTTTACTTTGATCAACTGTTCAATGCATTAACTTTTTTTTTACACATAGATGGAGACTAGCAAGGTTGTATATTGGCTCTCATGAGCTTGTTTTCATTTTCGTCAGCTTCAATTTGAACTTGCATATAGTCTATTTCACGGGTCCCTTTGGCCTTATCTTGACTGATACTATTGAACCTCTCCATCGTCTCATCCCACACATGTAGTCAGTTTTATTTTTGTGCAGTGTCAGGAAGATCCATGTGTATATGTGCCACTTGCATTTTTTAAAAAATATATTTTCAATGAATAAATTCTTTTTTGTACAAAATTCTCTCAGGCAGTCTCTGGCCCTATTTCTGTCTTCAAGTCCATACTTCCCAAATACCAAAAATTGCTTCCAGCCCCCAATCATTATTAAGGCATCTTGGTTATGCATTCAGCAAATTTCAAACTTCACAGGTTTGTAGAGATCCTCAGTTTATCTTTGGCATTAGTAATTGGTGTCCATTTTTTAATAATAGTTCTATTAATAGGTCTTTCTTAGATGTGTGTGGATATTATCCTCTCTCTAATGGGATTGTCCTTCATGAGAGATCTTAAAATATCCTTTTCTGTAACGAACATAACACCATTTCTCTTCAATTTGTCATTCCCACCATAGGAGAACATATGATTCAAAATGGCCAATAATAGTTCACCTCAGCTCACTAATACATAGCATGGCAATATCCATATATTCAGTTTATTTTTTTGTATATAATTTCCAATTTTCCTAGAGTCATATCACATGCATTCCAGGTTACCATTACTAATGGTATGTATGAAGCTGTTTCTCTCATTTGCGTCTTTCCACACCAGTAAATGGGGTCCTTCACTGGGTGAAAGCTTCACTCCATCAACATGGACTCTTCTTTGAAGAGATAATTCTTCCCCAGTTGCATTTTGAGCATCTTCCAATCTGAAAGGTTCATCTTCCAGGACTATAGCCAACAATGGCCTTCTGTTATTCAGAACAGTTTTGTTTGGGGTGGGTTTTCCCCCTTTTTTAAATTTTATATTGGTTTGCATATAAAATGTTTATCCATTGTGTTCCATTCATGTACACTGTGTTTCACACATTTCTTCATTCACACTGTGTTTCATACGATGACTCATACACGTTGTGATTTGAAGGCCTTATCAGAAGCTGCACTGCTAATCCAAACATGGTGACTCTCGTGGTTCGAATCCACCAGTGGCTCTGCAGGATAAAATGGTCATTCTCTTTCCTTGTGATTTACAGCCCCTCCAAAACCAACTGAAGAGTCAGCTATGAGTTGGTTCTGCCTTGATGACAAGGAGATTTGGGTCAGAGTTATTTCGAGTGTGGATTGAGAGGCTCCGCTGAACCTTGTTCATCATGGGTGACTCTGCTGATACTTGAAAAATCAGTGGCATAGCTTCCAGAATCACAGAAAAGCTCAAAACACCTCAGTACTACAAACTGACAGACAGAGCACATAAAATAATGGGGGGAGATGGGTATTTTCAAGAGGACTTCTTTGGTGAAGGTTGAAAAGGGTGTACATCAGGGATGTGTCCTGTCTCCATACCTTTTCAACCTGTATGCAGAGCAGATTATCCGAGAGGCGGGGCCCTATGAGGAGAGGCGTGGCGTTAGGATTGGTGGACGATCTATCAACAATCTGCGTTATGCAGATGACACAACCCTGCTTGCTGCAGAGTGTCAAGGACGGCAATCTTCAATATGGATTGAGGCTCAATGTCAAGAAGACAAAGATTCTCACCACTGGACCAACTGGCATCATCAGGATGGATGGTGAAGACTGAGATTGTTCACAGCTTTAGTTTGCTTGGCTCCACAATCAACACCCTTGGCACCAGCAGCCAGGAAATTAAAAGACGTATTGCCATGGCAAAGTCTGCTGTTAGGGACCTCTCTAAAGTACTCAAGAGCACCGGTGTGTCTCTGGAGACTAAGGTGCATCTGATACAAGCCATGGTCTTTGCAATCACATGTTATGCATCAGAGAGTTTGGACAGACTAGGAAGAACAGAAGGAGAATTGATGCCTTAGAGTTGTGGTGCTGGAGAAGAGTATTGAGGGTACCATAGATTGCTAAGATAACAAACAGATTCATCCTGGAGAGGGTGAAGCCAGGCTGGTCCTTGGAGGCAAGGATTCTGGGGCTTCGTCTGACATACTTTGGACAAGTTGTAAGGAGAGACAGGTCTTTAGGGAGGGACATCATGCTGGTAGAGTGGAGGGACAACGCAGGAGGGGAAGACCCTCTATGAGGTGGATTGATTCAGTGACTGGGGTAATCGGGATGGGTTTATCAGGGGCAATGAGATTGGCACAGGATAGAGCACGGTTTAGGGCTGTTGTACATAGGGTTGCTATGAGTCGCAAACGACTCGACGGCACATAACAACAACAACATCTTTGGTGAAAATAGTGTTGTGAGTCTCATCACCGTGCGGGAAGTGGTGAAGGTCTAGAAGGAGATTCCTGTCAAACTTAGTTGTTTCTCAAGTCTATTGAGAGACTGCTCCTGCGGGAACACGAGAATGCAACTTGTCTCCTACAGGGGGCAGAAGGGAGCTAACGTCTGACACTCAGACATTGGCTCAGTCAGATAAAGTGCAGTAAGGCTTTATAAACAGAGATGATGGTGATTGGAGGCCAGATACACCAACAGTTTCCAGCACCATCTCAGGTCTTGTCTTACAGGACAGAGAAGAGCTGCTTAGCCTAGAGATTGCAGGTGAAAGGGACCAGCCAGCCAGGGAAGCATCTGGTCTTGTCCAGGGACCTGTGTGTAAGAAATCCCTGACAACGGTGACTCTCTAAGGAAGCCACCCGAGTGTTCCAGGACAGAAGGTCCAGCTTTTAGCACCTGTAATATCTAGAAGGTTACTACCTTAAAGAAAAACAATAGTTAGCAAGAGACACCTTGTTTCCTTACTACCTCCTAACTCCTCCCTAATGGAGAAGGGTCAAAAAACTCAACTCCTCCCTAATGGAGAAGGGTCAAAAAACTCAACTAATTTAGATGGCTCTTAGCTGAAAGTAGGGAATACCAGAGGAATGTCTATCTGTGTTTCATTGATTATGCAAAGGTGTTTAACTGTGTGGATCATAACAAACTGTGGCTGACTCTGAGAAGAATGGG
>NW_006399761.1:26481146-26487882 GCF_000299155.1 Elephantulus edwardii | reverse complement strand
GAGATGGTGCGATTGGCACAGGACAAAACAGGGTTTAGGGCTGTTGTACATAGGGTCGCTATGAGTCGCAAGCAACTCAATGGTACATAACAACAACAACAAGTGAACTAACCCATTCCCGTAAAGACAAACTCTGTATAAGACAATTTAAAGTGTATTTCTACATTTAATGCAGAAATAGAAAAATAACTATAAAAAATGTATGAGGATCCAAGTGGGGGGGGAGCAGAGGGGTGAGGATGGGCAGGGGGTAAAGGATAATCACAGAGTCACACAATTTAATGGGTAGAGGGGTAGAAGGCGGGGAGGGTAAAGGAAATGGGAAAGATCTGATGTGAAAAACAGTGTATATGAACTTTGTAAGTAAACCAGTATAAAGTAAAAACTTTATTTAAAACAAACCAAACAGCTAGCTAAAGGACGTAACAAATAGAGGTAAGCCTGGTCACACCTTTTTTCCCCAAGCTTCCCTCTGTAACAGGCTCTAGAAGGCTCTAGAAGGGACCTCGTAAGAGGCAGAAGAAGAGTGGGCGGAGTCAGAGAAGACGCTGTGCTGAGGGAAGCAGAGGGCAGTTGGAAAGAATGGAAGTGACTGCTCCAGAGTCTTTGAAGATGGAAAGAGTAACAAGCAAGTAACACAGAACAAGCAGGACCCACAGTGGAAAGACAGTGCCCGTCCTCCTGAAGATTAGCTGGTGGACTCTGTCACCAGAGATGTCAGGTCTACCCTCAGAAGACACCTATTGAAAAGGCACCGATACCAAAAAGGTGTGCACATTTCCCCTGAGCTTCCAGAAGAAATATCTTTTAGAAATAAAAAAGTAAACTGATGTGAAAAAAAATTCTAATTTTGTAAATAAACCAGTATAATTTAAAAATAATAATAATAATAATAAAGAAGCCCTGCTAACACTTTAAATTTAGGTAAGAGAAAATGTATTTTTTAAGCTGTTAACATTTGTGGTCATTCATAGCAGTAGTTCAAAGGAAGTGAGTATACTGCATCTATACCTAGACCCCAAAGACTGTATCCAACACACACACGTAGATTATACCTCTCATGTCCACAAGCCCCATGTCTGACCCCAGCCCTTGCTTGGACCTCAGGTCTACTGGGTTCTGCAGGTGCCAGCCCCATTCCTTCCACTCCCAAGAGACACCTTGAAGTCTGCTTCCAATCCTCCATTTCTGGGGCTCCCATTCACTAGCCTGTAGAGCTATGCGTTTTATGAAGCAATTAAAAAAGAAAGCCCAGATTTCCCTCAGCCAAGTTTGAGAGTAGCTAATCCACAGAGGAGTCTTTCACACAAGACGTAAAGTGAATTTTATCAAGACCTGGAAATGGTACAAGTCCATTAAAAATAAACACACAAATAAAGATGGACTTCCGCCAAGGAAGTTTGCAGGAAGGTTTACGTAAAAGTAGACCACCCACAGGGACTTTATGAATTAGCTATTTGGAGGCAAGCATACATTCTGTGCCTCTCACAGAAAAAAAAATAAATCCTTACATTCATTTGGAGATACACTCCAAGTCTTTAGAAACTTCTGGATTTCAGGTATATAAAAACTAAAATCTGGTGTCACTTCTTAGACTAGCAAAGTGGGAAGAGGCATTCAATACAAAATACACATACTATATATAGTGTATGTAACCTTGCTGGCCAAAATTGAAGAAGACCTGAAGCATTTGTTGCAAAAAGGTCAAGGACTGCAGTCTTCAATGTGCATTGCATCTCAACATCAAGAAAACAAAGATTCTCACTACTGAGCCAATTGGCAGCACTATGACAAATGGAGAAGAGACTGCGATTGTTAAAAATTTCAGCTTTTTCAGGTCCGCAATCAACATTCTTGGGAAATCTGCTGTCAGAGACCTCTCCAGAGTTCAGAAGAGCAACAATGTCAGTTTAAAGACTAATGTGCCCCTGATCCAGGCCATGGTCTTCACAATTACTTGCTATGCATCAAGAGAACTAAACAACGACTAATGGTGACAAAAAAAGAACTAATACTTTCGAGCATTAAAAAAAAACAGGTCTGTCCTGGAAAAGGTTAACAAATGACAGGTCGTTACATATGGTAATCATCTCTGAAACCTATAGGTAAGGTAAAAGACAGCTATCAAAAACCCAATGACAGCCTGGGATTTGCAAAGACCTTTGCGATAATATGGAGAGACTAATTTGCAGAGACCCTCGAGCCAATGGCTGGTTTTGTGGGGAAACCTCTCAACTTCAGCAATTTCCAGTGTCTCTGCATCGCCTCCTTCCCATGTCTCTCTGTACATGATTAGCACTAACAATTGGGAGAAAAGGAAAAAACAGTATCATGATGTTGCTGTTATTGTTAAGTGCCATCAAGTTGACTCCACCCCCACAGAGACCCCAGGGACAGGACAAAGCCCCACCCAGACCTAGGTCACCCTCACAGATGTGGCTGTGTTTGTATCCACTGCAGCCGTCACTGGGTCAATCTATCTCTTTGAGAGCCCTGGCAGTTTCTAACCTGGGAGGTGATCATTAAAGTCTTCCTTGTTAAGAAATCATGGAATCTGTTATATTCATTGGTTGAACAAGTTGATTTTTTAAATTTCCTGAGCATAGACTGCTTCAGCTTATACATCATTAGACAGCCAACATTTAAACCCCTTACCGCACCCTTAGTTGCTTATCAAGTTTAAATCAAGGATGTAAAGAACTGAGAAAGAGCGAAACCCAGAGCCAGTCGCACTGCCATCTGGTCAATTCTGGCTGAGAGCAGCCCCCACCATGTTTCTGGGCTCTCAATATTTACAGGAGGACACTGTCCATCTTTCTCCCACTTGTCAGCTGGTTGTTGTTCAAGTGCCTTCGAATTGTAGGCGACTCATATGCAACCCTATGAACGAAAGACCTGAACACTTGTATAACTTTTTTCTTTTCTCCAAATTCATAGGGTTTCCAGAGGCAAGCTATTTTGGAAGTGGATGCCACTCCTGCTTCCAAGCTTGTTTTAATCGGGGAGCTCCACCAAACACTGTCTGCCATGAGTAACCATCCTCGCATTTGACACATCAGTGTCACAGTTACCTCTGTACAGCAAATCGACAGACCAGTACTATACCACCTAGAAGAATGCTTGACCAAAAACAATTAAAGGTAGGCCTTGAGGACTTCTGACCCTCAGGCTCTACAGCATTTAAAAATTCTGGCACGCCCACATGCTGGTGGACTGTTCGGCAGAGACCCCAGTTCATCTGGCAAGTCCCCTGTGCTGACGCCCACTTGGGATGAAAAGAAAGCTATAAAAGCACCGAGTTTTCCATACCTGTCCCTCCTCAAGATGCAGCTCCTCAGCTGGTAGGTGCATTTAAATCAATCTCTGACCTTCACACCAAAAAACTTCTCCAAGTTAAAAGAGGAAACCCACAGACCTGGAAAAATATTTGGCAATGACATATGTGAAAAGGAACTCATCTAACATTTACAGGCTACTCCAGCACCTCGACAAACATAAGGTCAACAACTCAATTGCAAAACGGACCCAAGATAAGAATAGAAAACATTCAGAAGGCAAACACACAAAGAAATGTTCAAAATCCTTAGCTATCAAAGAGATGCAAATCAAAACAGCTACGAAATATCAACTCACTCCAGCAACAATAGTTCAGTTCAACATGGCAGAAGCCAACCACATATGTTAGTGAGGATATGGAGAGATTGGAACTCTCATTCACTGCTGGTGGGAATGCGAAATTGTACAACCACTATAGAAGGTGATCTGGTGCTTTCTCATAAAGTTGAAACTAGAAATACCATTTGACCCAGAAATTCCACTACTGGACATATAGCCTAAAGAAACCAGAGCTGTGACCCCAACAGACGTACACACACTTATGTTTATTGCTGTATTATTCACAATAGCAAAAAGATGGAAGCAATCCAAGTGCTTATCAACAAACAAATGGCTAAACTGTGTTATATTCACATAATGAAATATTATGTAGCTCTAAAAAACTATAAGCTCATAAAAACACTACATAATATGAGCAAACCTGGGAGACATTATGCTGAGTGAAATATCTTAGTCACAAAAGGACAAATACTGCAGAATACTGCTGTTGTGAAACAGGATTGGGGGTTGGGAGGAGAATGGGAACAGAGTGGGTAGATAATGAATACTGGATTACAACAGATGAGAGGTGTAAACTTTTTGAAAGGAGTGTCTGATTAGATATTATATGTATGAAAACAATCTGGAATAAGAACTACAGTGCAAAGTGGACTGGGCGACGGGGGAAGAAGGAGGAGGAAGGAAAGCATGCCACAACGAATAAGTGAAAATCCAACCTCTGGGGGAAAACTAGGAAAAGAGGGGATAAATAGAGAACACTGCATTGAAACAGATGAGGGAAAGAACTGTTTGAAAGGAATATATGATTAGATATTATTTGCATGACAACAGTCCAGAATAAGAGGTGCATAGCAAAATAAACGGAGGGGAGCAGGGAAAAGAAATTGAGCAACAATAAAAGAAATTTTTAAAAAAGAAAAGTGAGCTGGGAGGGGAGGAGGGAAATGTGCAACAATGAATGAATGGAAATCCAAGTTTTCTGTAAAGTTTTTTTCAAAAAAGAAAACCCCCTAAAGAAACTAGCAGCAGATATATATGCACACTCACGTTTGTTGCAGTTTTGTTCACAATAACAAAGAGTTGGAAACAAATCTATTCAACAAATGAAGCTGTGGTATGTTATGCTGCATTAAAAAACAAGGAACTCATGAAATACTATACAAAATGGGTGGCCCTAGAGGACATTATGCTGAGTGAAATATCTCATTCACAAAAGGACAAATATTGCCTAGGTCCACTGTTGTAAAGGAGGATTGACTGACATCAGGTTTGTGGGAAAATTAAGAGGGAATAAATAATGCATTCTGCATTGAAACAGATGAGGTAGAGAAGTGTTTAGGAGGAATATATGATTAGGTATTATTGTGATAACAAGAGTCCAGAATGAAAGCTGCTGTACAGTGGAGTGGACTGGAGGGTGGGGTGGGGGATTATATAACAAGGAAAGAATTTTTTTTATTTTTTTTTTTACTTTTCAAAGAGAAAAGCAAACTCCGGGAGGGGTGGGCAGGGAGGAAAGTGTACAACAATGAATGAGTGGAAATCCAAAGTCTCTGTAAACTTTCATTAAAATATATTTTCAAAAAGAAAAACCAACCTCTCTATAAACCTCTATTAAAATTACAATTTGAAATAATTTAAATATATTTATGTCCTTTCAGTTAAAATCACAGCACACAAGGTACTACATCACAGAAGCTCCTTAGCTGTCAATCAAAAAAACAAACCAAAAAACACAAAAACCCTCCCTGCTATAGAGTTGAAGCTAACTCATAGCCACCCCTCCAGTGGGTTTTTAGAGGCTTTAAATTACACAGGAGGAGGCTGCCCATCTTTTTCCCTCGGAACAGCTGGTGGATTTGAACCACCTACCTCTGGGTGGCAGCACTTCGCAGTGGCCAAATCATACCCACATCCATCTCCTGTCTCTCCCTTCTCCCTCTTGGTCTCCCACCACCTCCCCACTCCTTCTCAGGCTCTGCTCCTGGGCAAACCCAGCCCAAGTTCATGAGCATCTCTGGGTTACACACTTCTTTTCCCTTACCTCTCGTCTGTAATTGCACCAACAATAAGCACTTTGTACTCTTGTAATTTTTAAGTCTTATTCCCACCTCTTAGCCCCCAAGCCTACAGTCACATCTTGAAGGCTCATTCACAGTACTTATGAAAGAAACATGCAATTAGCGTTCAGAGGATCGTGTGGCAATGTGAAGGTATACACTGCAAGAAAAAAACAACCACCCAACAGGAAATAGGAGTGGAAAGCAGAAAAGCAAAAGAGTATTTCCTTTTTCGATGTGTGATTTTGCACTTTTCTAATCAGTTCTGGTGCTGATTTCTCAGAAAAGGAACGGGGGCAGCAGGGAGGGTGGGAGGATGCACTCTTCCTAGTGTCTGGACTTTCTGTTCATCAGAGGTGCTAACTGGTAGGCAGACACAGGGGAAAAGAAGACTGGGGGTGTAGGGGCCCAGGAGGGGTGCTGAAGGAGGCTGGACATGCAAGAAGTAAGGTGTGAAGGCTTCCCACAGTGTGAAGAGAGGCTGGCAAGATACCTCACATAATAATGCATGAGACTCCGAGAAAGAGTGTGGGAGAACCCACCTCTACCATTATCTCAGCATTCGTCCCTCCTCCCCTCATGAACACGGTTGGGTGGGACAGAGAGACACTTGTTGGCACTGGACTGGGCAGGAAGTTCAGATAGCATGGGGGATTAGAGGTGAGTCTCAGAATTTGATCAAAAAGCCACCTTCTGAAAACAGGTCAGTAAAACCGTGAGAAGCCCCCTAACTGCCACTTCCCAAATCCACTCAGGGCTCTGGAGATGTAACTGCATGAGCTATTCTGCACCATTTCAGTCTGAAGACAGGTGCGCCTGATCCAGGCCACGACCTTCACAATTACTTGCTATGCGTCAGAGAGCTGGACAGTGACTAAGGATGACAGAACAACTGATGCCTTTGAGTTGTGGTGCTGGATAAGACTGTTAACATACTGTGGACTGCCAGGAGAACAAACAGATCTGTTCTAGAGTAGGTGAAACCAAGTTGCTCCTGGGAGGCAAAGATTTTGAAGCTCTGGCAGGGAATACCAGAAGAATGTCTATCTGTGTTTCATTGA
>NW_006399761.1:26461923-26480346 GCF_000299155.1 Elephantulus edwardii | reverse complement strand
ACCGGGCGGCTCCTTGAAGGCAAGGATTCTGGGACTTTGTCTGACATACTTTGGACATGTTGCAAGAGGGACCAGTCCTTGGAGAGGAACATCATACTTGGTAGGGTGGAGGCACAGTGCAGGAGGGGAAGACCCTCTATGAGGTGGATTGATTCAGTGACTGGGGTAATCGGAATGGGAGTGTCAGAGACAGTGTGATTGGCACAGGATAGAGCAGAGTTTAGGGCTGTTGTAGGGTCGCTATGAAACACAAGCAACTCGACGGCACATAACAACAACATCTCACAAATTTGGGCATGTTGCCAGGAGGGACCTGTCCTTGGAGAAGGTCATCATTTTTGGAATGGTGGAGGGGCAGCGCAGGAAAGGAAGACACCCTGAATGAGGAAGAAGACTGGAGAAATGGGATTAGGTCTGTCAGAGATGATGAGATTGGCTCAGGATAGGACAAGGTTCAGAGCTCTTGTACATAGGGTCACTATGAGTCATAGGTGGCTCAGTGGCACGTAACAACAACTAACACAGTAACTGGGATATTGGGGGTAGGCATGTAGGAGACAGCAAGATTGGCTCAAAACAGGGCAGAGTTCAGAGTTTATTGCACAGAGAGTTTCTGAGTCACAGGCAACTTGACGGCACATAACAACAAAGAACAAAGAACAATGTGAAAATACATCTGTGTTAATTCTGCTCTCACCAAGGTAGATACGGTGGGAGGTGAGCTCAAATGTTCGAGAAATGAGTCTTTCATTTGTTATTACGCTACTTACACATCACTTTTTTTTTTTCATTCTTGGTGGTGTAGCACACAATGTACTGGGCTGTTAACCTAAAGGTCAAGAGTTTGAATCCACCAGTCGTTCTGAGAAAGAAAGATGGGTCAGCTCCTCGGGTTAAGATTTACAGCCTCAGAAAACTAATGGCGGTTGAAAATTACCTCAAGGGCAATGGGTTTGGAGAAACAATGTCTGTCTGGAGACTAAGGTGGACCTGATTCAGGCCATAGTCTTCATAGTTACTTGCTATGTATCAGAAAGCTGAACAATGAGTAGGGATGATAGAAGGAGACTTAATCCCTATGAGCTGTGGTGTTGGAGAGTAGTATTGAATATACCATAGACTGCTAGGAAAACAGGTTCTTCCTGGAGAGAGTGAGATCAGGCAGCTCCTTGGAGGCAAGGATTCTGAAGCTTCGTCTGACATACTTTGGACATGTTGTAAGGAGGGACCAGTCCTTGGAGAGGGATGTCATGTTTGGGAAGGTGGAGGAACAGTGCAGGAAAGAAAGACCGTAGATGAGATGGATTGATTCAGTGACTGGGTTAATCGGGATGGGGGTGTCAGAGACAATAAGATTGGCACAGGATAGAGCAGGGTTTATAGGCTGTTATACATAGGGTCATTATGAGTCACAGGCCACTTGACAGCACATAACAACAACAATAGCAAACAGTTAATAATTTCAACCATTATTCAAAGGGTTGGGGGTTTAGGCCTACCCAAAAGTGGCTGGGAATACCTGGCAATCTACTTCTGTGGATCTGTTCCCCACAGGTGACATGGCTCTACTCTGACACACATGGGGTCTCCATGAGTTGGTGTCAACTCAACAGTAGGTTTGTTGGCTTGTTTTCAGTCACAGATACACTGGGACTTACTGCACTCCAGGGCACAAGAGAAGACAGAGTTCCATCTTCCCAGGTCTCCAACTAAGGGAACAAGCTCTTGCAAAAGGCTTCCAAATGCCCAAGCCAAATGCCTTGGCGAGAGTAGGCCTGGGTGCAGAGAATGGACATTCCTGGGGTCATGAAGAAGAGTGGGGAGAGTTTCGCCAGGCAGCGGAGAAAGATGATCATCTAATGGAATTGATTGTAAGGACAGAAGTCCAGAGGAGCCAAGAGCAAACCTGTAGGCTGTGTTTTGAGCTCTAGAAAGTATAGTGACTAAAACGCTAGACTTAGTTGAGTTGGGATTCCTGGGTTCAAATCCAAGCTGGGCCACTCACAGGACTGAGAGCTGTGAATGCACACATCCCTGGCGCAGTGTCCTCATCCACCAAATGTTGATGTCAGTGGTGATGATGTTATTATCAAGTAGGCCTCGACCAAGTTGGGCTCGTGGGGACCTCATGCAAAAGGATCAGACGGGACTTCTGGTGGCTGACTGCTTTTTAAATATTCTCCAAGCCTTTCTTCCCTATCTGTCTTAGTCTGGAAGCTCAACTGAATCCTGTCCAGCAACATAGCAAGCAACCTGCAGGCCTGCACTGATAGAAAAGTGGTACTTGAGTTACTCCAGCCCGGAGCTCCTACGCAGAAGTCAAGCGTTCTACCAGAGTCACCATGGTCCCATCTCATACCCTCACATGCAGCAAGCCTCAGTACATACATGATTAAAAACAAGCAGCTAAGCATTGTGTTAACCATGATGTAAACAAAATAGGGGTTTAGGACTGAAGGGGAGGAGCCTGCTGTTACACATGCGCACTGTGGGGCAGGCCACCTTCCTGGGGCTTCGTTCTCACAGAAAGCTGCAAACGCGGTGTTCAGGCACTATGTGGGGCTTGGCCTGGTGGCCTCCATCTCTTTTGGACTTCATGCCAGTGTTGTAAGTAATACTACTATGAACATCAGAGTACATATCTCCATTTGTGCCTCGGTTCTCATTTCCTTGGGATATATTCCTAGCAGTGGAATAGATTTTTGAGGAAGTGCCAAACTGCCTTCCAGAGTGGTTGAACCATTGTACCATCCCGCCAACAATGTATAAGAGTTCCTATCTCGCCACATCCTCTCCAACATTTATTACTTACTGTCCTGTTAAACTTTGCCACTGCTGCTGGGTGAGAGGGTATCTCATTATGGTTTTGATTTGGGTCTCATTGACAATGATTTTGACTATTTCTTTATTATGTGTGTGGGCCATCCGAATGTCTTTCTCTGAGAAAATTCTTTCCATGTCTTTTGTCCATTTTGTAGTTGGATTATCAGTCTTTCTTGTGGAGGCCCAGGAGTATTCTGTAAACTTTTCTTATGAGACCCTTGTCAGAAATGGCATTGCCAAATGTTTTATCCCAGTCTGTAGATTTTCTTTTCATCCTGTTGGAAAAAGGTTTTGATGCATACAGGGACTAAATGTTTAGAAGGTCCCACTCATCCGTGTTATCCTCTCCTGATTGTGGTACATTCACACAATGAAATATTATACAGCAGTTAGGACCAACAATTTTGAAAAATACTGTATAATATGGGAGAGGCTAGAGAGCATTATGGTGAGTGAACTAACTCAGTCTGATAAGGACAAATACTGCGTAAACACATTATTGTAAAAATAGAAGGATAACTAGTCAAATATGTAAAAAAGCCCAGAGAGGGAGGGGAGGAAATAGGAAGGTTGAGATTGGGAAGTGGGGGTGGGGGGGGAAGGCAATCATAGGGTCACAGAGTTTGCTGGGTGGAGGAAGAGGGTAAAGGAATTGTGCAAACTCCAGTGAGGATCTGAAAAGATGAACTAATAAGACACAATGTATGGGAATCATCATAGGAAATACAATGTGAATGAAGGCATTGGTGAAACAATGTAGGTAAATCAAGCACAATGTAGTAAAAAAAGATAATGTTAAAACATATTTAATTTCTCACAGTTCATAATTAGTTCTTGTTAAATTTCATTAAATTTAAAAAAAGATAATGTTGCTGCTGTTGTATACTGTAGAGCCAAAACTGACCCGTAGCTGACCCTCCAGTGAGTTTTCAGAGACTGCAAATCACAAGCGGGGAGATTGTCCATCCTTCTCCCACAGAGTAGCTGGTGAATTTAATGTGTGTGCCTTTGGATTGCAGCTCAGATTCTTACCACTAGGACACCAGAGGTCCCTAATATGAAAGAGAATACAGAAAAGTCAAAGAAAAGCAAAACAAAACAAAAAAGAAAATAATGACCACTAGTAGCCAAAAGGTTCACTGAATATACATCGTCTCAAACTATGTGTTTCCTTCTCCTTTGATAAAGCTGTACTACATTTTCCCCCAGAAAATGTCACAAGCATAATAAAGCTTCATTTTAGAATAGTATTTGACAATCCCTTATGATAACATTGTGGACAAGATGGAAAAATAGAAATAAAGTCACAATATGCATATCCATGAAGATGCTTTTCATTGCATAAGACAAGAAATCCCTGCTTAAACCAGATGGAACAATAAAAGAATGCCCCAGGTTCATGAAATTAAGGCCAGATCATTCTTTCTTGCAAGAGATTGCTGTGTGTTTCAGGATGTCTGACAGCCTTAGCCACTAGTCACTGAATTCCGGGGGTGCCCATCACCGCTGTGACAGCCAGAAAGGTCTCCAGCAATGCCAAAGGTCCTGGCAGAGGTCAACTCTGCCCTCTCTGAAAACCACAAGTATGATGGAAGTGCTTAGAAGTAGTTAGGGCTTCAGGCTCGTTTAGGGAACTGACTGCTTCGTTTATTTCATCAATTTCCCTCTCTCACTTCTGTCCATATAGGCCTGAGCCTGGTCATAGACAAGGTTTCAAAATGACTGCAACAACTTCAGGTCTGAGTAACATACATTGACCAGAATAGTGGAGCGGTTTCTGAACCCAGTTAGTAATCAAAAATCCAAACTTTCTATAACTGGGTTAATTTGTGTCTTATTCCCTTTTCAGTCTTAATTACTGTTGTCAGAGAAAAGCTCTGTGCTGACTAAGTTGAGCCCAAAATTAACTTTAAAAATTATATGGAAAACAGTGGCAAGAACCCACATTGCAATCACCAAGTTCAAGTTCACCAGCTGCTCTGCGGGAGAAGGATGGGCGGTCTCCTCCTGTGTGATGCACGGCCTCTGGAAACCCGCCGCAGGGTCAGCTATAGGCCAGTTCCGACTCTACGGTCCACAACAACAACATGCATAGTGGCATAGTCCTTAGGAAGTAGCCCTGTTAACCCAAAGGCCACACCTCTTGAGCAGTTCAAATCCACCAGGAGCTCCAAGGGAGAAAGATGGACAATCTCCTCCAGTGTGATTACCAGACCCAGTTCCGAGTCAACATTAGTGGCTCTTGGGGATTTTGATTAAATAGCCAAAGTGTATCATTACAGCAAATTTTCTTTCCTGACTAAGGTAGTAAGAAGACTGTTCTGTTCTTTGCAATCAATGAAAAATCGTAAGACATAGACCACATCCCTATATTTTGAGATACTATTGTTGTTGGGTTGCTAAGTGCCATAGAGTCAGAAGCAACCCAGAACTGACCCTCCGGCAGGTTTTCAGAGGCAGTCAGTCACAGTGGTGGACACTGCCCAGCCTTCTCCCATGGAGCAGCTGGTGGCCTCTAACTATATGTCTTTGAGATTTCAGTGCTTCAGAGAGTTGAACAATGACTCAGGATGACAGAAGAAGAATAGATGCCTTCAAGTTGTGGTGCTGGAGAAGAGTCTTGATCATATCATGAACGGCCAAGAAAACAAATAGGTCTGTCTTGGAGAAGGTGAAAACAAGTCTCTCCTTGGAGGCTGGGATTTTGAAGCTTGCCTCACTTACTTTGGGCATGTGACAAGCAGAGAGATTAGTCCCTGGAGAAGGGCATCATGCTTGGAAGTTGGAGGGACAGCACACGAGAGGAAGACCCAGATAAGGTGGACTGATACAGTAACTGGGGCAATGGAGTAGGTGTGTCAGAATTAATGAGACTGGCTGAGGACAGGGAAGGGTTCAGAGCTACTGTACATAGGGTCGCTATGGGTGGCAGGCAACTCAACAGCACCTAACAACAATAACACACTATGACAGATTTGAAAGCAGGAGTGGCATCCACTTCCTAAACAACATGCCTCCGAAAACTCTGTGAACTTTGATAAATGTCTCTATTGTAGAGGGGCTTCAGGCCTTTTGTTCATAGGGTCGCTATGAGTCATGCCATCATCAACAACAACCTGGTTGTCGGGTACCATCAAGTCAACTGTGACTCACGGTGACTCTATGAACCTCCTGCCTGGACTTCGCCCCACCCGGCACCACCATCCTGATCTCCGACATGCTCACCTCTACTATTACAATCTCTGTGTCCACACCTGTCTCTGAGGGGCCTCTCTACTTCACTGATTCTCTACTTTTCCCATCATTGTGTCTTTTCTACAGACTAGCCCCTCCTGGCGACACGCCGGAAGTGTGTGAGACGAAGTCTCGCTGTCTTCGTCTCTAAGGAGCCGTATGACTGCGTGTCCTCTGAGGCAGACGTGCTTGCTCTTTCGACATTCCCCAGGACAGCCGGCACCTTTCTACACCACAGTTCACAGGCAGCAGTTTTTCCTTGGTCTTCTCTGTTCACTGTCCAACTTTCAGATGCATACAAAGCCATTGGCTTGCACTGAGCACACCTTAGTGAATCTTAAAAATCAAGATTAAGTTTAGCCTAATATTATCAGTTTGCTAAATAATCAAGACTCTTGAATTACAAGAAGCAAAGCACAGCTCTGTCTAGGATCCAAAAGGTGTGAAACAACAGATGTTGGCAAGGATACAGAGAAGCTGGAACTCTCCTTCATTGCAGGTGAGACTGTAAAATGGTGCGATTGGTATAGAAAACATTTTGACAGATCTTTAAAAAGGAACACATGGGCTTACCACATGACCCAGTGTTTCTATTTCAAGGTAACTATGCACCCGTGTTCGCTGTGCCACTCATCACAATGGCCACAAGGACTCCTGGTGGCTATCGTATCAGGACGCTTGCCAAAAGACAGGTCTTTCAAATCCACCAGCTCCTGCATGAGAGAAAGATGAAGACCTCTCATGAAGACCTATAGCTTTGGAAAGCCAGTGGAGGCTTGCTCTGAGTTGAAACTGACCCAGTAGCAGTGCCACAAAGGCCAACCCCACCGGTGCTCCAAGGAAGGAAGATGTGTGGTCCCTTCCTGGTGCGATTTACAGCCTCAGAAGTCAAATGAAATTGAATAGACAGCAGTGGTAAGAGCAGGAAGGAGGCCTAGTGGTGTCCAAGGTTATAGGTTGCACTACTAACTGAAATGTCAGCAGTGTTACCTACTAATTTGCACCTCAGGAGAAAATGGGGAAACTCCTCCCATTAAGATTTATGGCCTTAGAAACACCATGGAGAGCGAGCCACTAAGGGTCAGAACCACATCAGTATCAGTGCATTTGGTTTGGTCTGGAAAGACCAAAAGGAGTTCCTAGGTGGTGCAAATAGTTAACATGCTCACATACTAGGCAGAAGGTTGGAGGATTGAGTCTACCCAAAGGCTCCTCAGGAGAAACGCCTAGTAATCTACGTCAACAAGCTCAGTCATTGAGAATCCCAAGGATCACAGCTCTGGTTCAACACACTTGCGGTTGACAAGAGTTGGAATCAACTTGATCAAGCTTGTAGCATGTTACACCACTAACCAAAAGGTTGCAAGTTCAAATCCACCAATGAAGAAAGCTGAGACTTCTCCTCCCATTAAGAGTCACCCCACAGAGTTGCTGTGAGTCCAAGCTAACTCGGCAGCAGTGAGAGGAGTTTGAGACGACACTGGTTTTAAAGGTCAAGAAGCAGATTCTAGGTAGGGACGGCCTCTGGAGATGTAGAATTGTCTCCAATTCATTCCCTTTACCAGAACAAACAAGATTCATAACAAAACTGTAACCAAAGCCATCGCCTTCAGGTCAGCTCCACGTGTGACAGAGCAGAGCTGCCTCCCAGGCGGTAATCTTTACATGAACTGACTCCACAGCTCTGCCGAATGCAACCAGTTAATCCTCAGGTTAGTAGATGAAACTGCACCACCTTCCTTTATACGACTATTGGAGAGAAGTTTATATAGAATAAACACAGCATCACACAGCAGCCAAGGGATGAGTATTTGTGAATAGTGTGGGCAAAACTGGCTTCTTAACAAAAGAAAAGAGGATATTAAATAATCATCAGATATAAAATATTCATTCCAGATAGGTTAAGTCATTAACGATGTCTTAAAGAAATAATTTTATTAGCTACTGAACAGATTTTGAAATACTAAACACTCATTGCTGTTGGGTCAGCACAGACTCTTGGCTGACTGTCCAGGTGAGTTCTGGAGGCTGTGAATTACACAGGAGACATTGTCCATCTTTCCCCCAAGGAAATGCTGGTGGATTTGAACCACCAGAGAGGTGTAGACTTTGGGTTCATAGAGAATATTCTAGATGTAAAAGCAATGGGGGAGAGATAGAAGAAGCACAGAAGGAAAGGTAATGGGTTTGATAACTCTTTTTAACTAAAATACTAAGACACTAAGAATATATCACTAAAAATTTTTTAAGCAGTTGAGATCCAGATGGTAGGTCTTTTTTATTTGATTTTCAGTCAGTTATGGACTGGTAGATCTTTCTTATTTCATTACAAGTCAGGCTTGGGAGCCTCTTATTTAAACCAGCTAGGACGTGGTGGATGGGCCTTTGTGATTAAAAGTTGGGGCCTGAGAACCTCTTGCTTGAAGCAGTTTGGGGAAGATGCTACAGACCTCAAGAAATTAACTTACTTGTTACTTTAAAGACCAAGGATGTCTTCTGTAAAACTTCATACATCGCCTTGAATGAACGGACGCCAATGACAATGAATAAGAATGAAAGAAGAATTGGTACTTTGAGTTGTGGTTTTAGAGAAGAGTGCTGGATATTACATGGATTGCCAAAAAGATTAACAGGTATGCCTTGGAAAAGGTTTAGCCTGCATGCTTCTTGGAGGTTAGGATGGCAAAGCTTCATCTCTCCTCTTCTGGACATGTTGCTAGGAGAGGCTATTCCTTGGAAAGGGATATCATGCTTGGAAGGGTGGAGAGAGATTCAGCAAGAGAGAGGAAGATTCCTGTTGTGATAAATGGACAGTGACTGCAGCAACAGGCTTGACAGTATCCGAGTTGATGAAGATGGCACAGGACAGGACAGGATTCTGCTCGGTCGTTCTTAGGGTCACTAGAAGTTGCACTCAACTCGACAGCATCTAATAACTACTAGAACAACAAACAGTGCAGTTAACGCCTCTGATGGTTCAGTGGTTAAGTCCTTGACAACTAACCAAAAGGTTGGTAGTTCAAACTCACCAGCAACTCCACAATGGAAAAGGATAAGGCAATCTGATTCTATAAATATTCTGGCAGTCTGCCCTCTTCTCCAATTCTACAACTCAAAAGTGTCAATTCTTTGGTCCTACTTATGCATGGTCCAGCTTCCAGATGCATAGAAAGCAATCAAAAAGACCATGGCTTGGATAAGCTACGCTTTAAAGTGATATTCTTGCACTTTAGGATTTTAAAGAGGTGCTTCACAGCATATTTTCAAAATGCAACACGTCCTTTGATTCCTTAACTGCCACTACAATGGGTGTTGATTGTGAATCCAAGTAAAATGAAGGAATTGACAACTTCAATCTTTTCTCCATCTACCCTTATGGTGTCTACTGTTTCAATAGTGAGAATGTTTGTTTTCTTGATGTTAGAGCTTTGATCTTCTGTAGCAAGTTATTTTAAGTCTTCTTCGCTTCTTGCAAGCAAAGTTATGTCATCTTATATCAATCTATATGCTGAACAAATCATTCAAGAGGCTGGTTTTTACGAGGAGAAATGTGACATTGGGACTGTAGGAAGACTCATCAACAACCTATGTTCTACAGATGACACAACCTTGCTTGCTGAAACTGAAGAGGACAATTTAGCAAAGGTATACCTTGAAAACTGTGGATTTGAACCTTGGCTTCAAATTACACTAGCATGGAAAGCTTTAAAAAACACGGACATCTGAGTCTCACCCCCAGTACTTCTGGCGTAACTGAAGAGGAATGCTGCTAAGACATGTTCCGTTTCTCCGGGTGCAGAATCCTTGAAGGTGTATATAAAAGAAACGACCACTAGGTGTCTCTGTTCACAAAGGTTTGAGGCAAAACCATCTTCAAATTCATCAATGGCTGAATTATTATTTGCTTCCTTTTGCTAGATATTGGATTCAAAGAAACAGTCAATAAGAGTATTCCTCAGCTAGGTCAGCATTATGCATTATGCTGAATATTAAATCAGTCTCATAAGGATAAATACTGCAAACGTGAATGGGGGGTCCAAGGCGGGGAAAAGGGTGGGAGCTGAAGGGTGAGGGTGGGCAGGGGTCCATTGTGAGTCACACAATTTGGTGAATGGAGGGAGAGGATCAAGGAAATGGGAACGATCCCGCGGGGACGTGAAAAGATGGGGTAATGGTGGATGTAGTTCAATGGTTATTAGTTTTATCAAACACAATGTCTGAGAATGATTATATGAAACATGTCAAAGATTTGAAGCATGAGTGGCATCCACTTCCTAAACCACATGTCTCTGGAAACTCTATGAATATAGAGAAAAGACGATATTTATAGTACAGGTTCAGGTCTTTTGTTCATAGGGTCGCTATGAGTCATACTCGACTCAATAGCATTTAACAACAACATAACAAAGTCAAAAAAGGAAAGTGTAAAACACAATGTATATGAATTTTTTTTAAAAAGACATTTGCAATTAATTGATCACTAATTATAAAAAAAGAAGAAGAAGAAGTATTCCTCGGTTCCTTTTTGGCCAGATTAAGCAGATCACATAAACAAAAATCACAAAAACCCCTCCCTCAAAAAATAAAACCCACACAGATGCCCGAAAATATCACACAATTTTAAAAAAATCCAGTTCCTTAATACAAAGTCTTTCAAAGCATGATCTTAGTCAATCATTAAAAAATAATTAATTTTGCTGTTAAAATCATGCACAGAACATACACCAATTCAACTATTTCTGCATGCATGAGTCCATGAAATCAGCACATTCTTCAGATTAACAAACATCAGCTCTTTCCTTTCCTGCTTCTTTTACTGTGATATGTCTAAAGGTTTACCAGTTGATATTCCATTCATCCATTCACACACACTTTGATTTATGACCTTGATTACAATCCCCACATTGAACCATCAGTCTTCTCACCATCCCTCTGGACTTTTGTTTCCACTCATCCCTTCTTCCTCTCCCATCCTAGTCACTGAGTGTTGTCCTTGGACCACGGCTGGCCTGTGATCCTGTGAGGCCGGTTACTCTGAGGGCGGAGCATCTCCCCCTGTGGGCGGAGCATCTTCCCGGTGGGCAGAGCATCTTCCCGGTGGGCGGAGTCTCTTCCCCGGTGGGAGGAGCATCTCCCCAGTGGGCGGAGAAGCTCCCTGGTAGGCGGGGCATTTCCCTCATGGGTGGAGCAGCGGTGGTACCATCATCTGGCTGGAGACTCTGACAGGATGACCTAAGTACCAAGCCAAGGAGCTGCTCAGGGCCACGGTCTCATATTCCACTGTAATTTTTCTTTAAGTTCTTTTTTCTAGAAGCAAAGTTATTACTAACTTTAAACATTATGTTTTCTAAATCGTTTACACGCACTTTAAACTGAACTACTACTCCAGTGTTTCAGAACCCAGGACACCTCAGCTGAAAAAGGTGAGTGCCTCAGTTGGGTTCTATTCTTGTCATTATTTTTACAACATGTTTGTTGATAAAGATTGGGAAATACTAGGTAAAATAACTTTAAACTGTCCGTCTACCACATCTGTACCCCCACAAAAGTGACATTTAAAGTAGTTTCATTCCAGCTTTTTCTCTTTGCATAAATGACAATGGAAAGGGAACAGTTTGGCTTTGTAAAATGTTTTTGTTTTTCACAAACACCATGAGTATTACCCCATGTCAGAGTTGATGCAGTGAAGGTTTGGGAAAAGGGCTGCATTAAAACTTTACACATTGGTAATATCAATTTCTGATAAAATAGGCTTTGAGACAAAGACCAGCATAAGAGACTAACATGAGGTAAAGGAAATTGGAAAGGGCTGTTATGAAAAACAATGTATATGAACTTTGTAAGTAAACAAGTATAAAATAAAAATTGTATTTAAAAAAGACAAGGAAGGTGTAATATAATGATCAAAGGGTCAACTGAGAGTACATAACTATAATTAATATATATATATGCACTCAGTGATGGAGCCATAAGATGTAAATTGAAACTTTAACAATCTGAAGAGAGAAACAGCCAACGTCACAGTAAGAACAGGAGACTCCAGACCCCACTTTCAAAAAAGGACAGAACAACTAGAAAGAAACACACATAGTGTTAGCCTAATAGTTGGCTTTTAGTTTTTAGCCATTGCTACTCTGGTCTCCAGCTACTTTAACTACAGACATATGATCTTACAAATCACCAACAGCTGTGGGACTATGATATGTGAAAGAGTGCTTCCCACACTGAGCAAGAAGACTTGAGATGAGTAAGACTTGAGGTGAGCAAGACTTTGGTGGTAGGGAGACTGTAGCATTGCTGTGAAAGAATGGTGGCAAGGTGTGACCTGAGACTTCTTGCATATGCACTGGCCACAGTCAAAAGTTTGTCCATTCTTGTTGGATGCTTGAAGAAGCTGACTTATTACTGCTCTGAGGCAAACCTTACTGGATGACTTGGATTCAACTGCTGAACTGCAACCAGAGCCTAAACTTATTGAGGAATTATGCCTTGGGGCTGCTTGACTAAAAACTTGGATTGCATTGAATGATAGTCTTTGCTTTCCCCACTTATTTCTCTAATAAACTCCATTCTCGGTACCACAACTTTGAGTCTGTGAGCCAGCAATGAATAAAAGAACCTCTTGATGTCGGTGGGGCTCTACAGGCACCAGCGGGCTGGGTTATGGGCTATTTATCTCTTTTCTGCTCTAGGGTGGTGAGGAGCTGTGCTTACTCCCGCTAGACCTTTCAGAAAGACACTCATGGCCTTGTATCATCATGCTCTGTTTTCTGCTCCTTTTTAGTCACCCAGCAAAGATGCAGAAGAGCTAAACAACGCTATTAACCAACTGGATCTCAAAGCCATATTCAGAACACTCCCTCAACAATAGCAATGTGGGCATGGAACTCCTCCAGTGCACATGTGACCATCTCCCAGCCTAGACCGTACAGTAAGTCACGAAGTAAACCTCCACAAGTTCAAAAACACTGAAACATCTTCTCAAATCACATTGCTACAAAACTAAAAATCAGTACTGGGAAGATCCTCTCTCTCTCTCTCTCTCTCTCTCTCTCTCTCTTTCTCTCTCTCTCTCTCTCATCACCACCAAGTAGAAACTGACTCGTAGCTAACTCTTTGTTGGGTTTTTAAAGCCATAAATTGCACAAGAGATTACCTACCCATTTTTCTCCCTTGACAGAGCTGGTAGATTAGAACTGCTGGACAGGCATGCCATTTGAGGTATCAGCACCGCTGCCTATGTACTATCCCACCAGAGCTCCCTAAAAGGAAGAGGGGAAACATCAACTACATGGAAACTAAATAATATTCAGCTTGAACACTAATGAGTAATCTCTCTCTCTTTCTTTTGCTCCCTCTTTGCTCTGAAGCAGGAACTTATTAGCTGACCCTCCATGTAGTTTCTGAGGCTGTAAATGACACAGGTGAATGTTGCCCGATTCTCCCTCTCAGAGCCACAGAGAGGCTTGGCCTTTGGGTCCACAGCTCAGCTGCCGTCGTTAGTGAGGGCCTGCACACAAGTTGCCTGATGCCGTCCATATCATCCATATTTTGATTTCTTGACTGTTGCTCTCATGGGTGTTAATTGTAAATCCAAGTACAATGAACAACTTCAGTCTTTGTTCCATCTACTGTGAAGTCGCTTACTGGTCTAATTGTGAGGGTTTTTCTTTTCATGATTTTTTAATTTCTTCAATAAGTGCTTTAAGCCTCAGAATCCTTGCCTCCAAGGAGCCACCCGGTTTAACCCTTTCCAGGACAAATCTGTTTGTTTTCCTAGCAGTCCATGGTATTCTCAATACTCTTCTCCAGCACCACAGCTCAAAGGCATCCATTCTCCTTCTATCCTCCTTGGTCATTGTCCAACTCTCTGATGCATAACAGGTGATTGCGAAGACCATGGCCTGTATCAGACGCACCTTAGTCTCCAAAGAGATACATACCATTGCTCTTCCGCACTTTGGAGAGGTCCCGCAGACTTTCCCATGGCAATGCGCCTTTTAATTTCCTGGCTGCTGGTGCCAAGACTGTTGTCCTGGAAAGGGTTAAACTGGGTGGCTCCTTGGAGGCAAGGATTCTGAGGCTCCATCTAACGTACTTTGGACATGTTGTGAGGAGAGACCGGTCCTTGGAGAGGGACATCATGCTTGGGAGGGTGGAGGGACAGCGCAGGAGAGGAAGGCCCTCTATGAGGTGGATTGATTCAGTGACTGGGATAATTGGGATGGGAGTGTCAGAGACAGTGCGATTGGCACAGGACAGAGCGGAGTTTAGGGCTGTTGTACATAGGGTCGCTGTGAGTCACAGGCGACTCAACAGCACAACAACAACAACAAGTGCTTTAAGAGCTCTTCAATCATAGCAAGTAACGCTGTGTCACGGAGACAGCGAAGTAAAAGTTACCCATGTACATGGTCAAAATGTCAGTCATAGAGGAGACTACAAAACAAAAAGCAGAACTCCCCTTCTCTCCTTACATCTTTATCTTAAATTCATTATTCTAGGACAAACATATGAAATTAGAGGCCCAGAACATTGGCATTTAAAGCCTATATTCTGCGAGCATAGCACTGTGTTAGAATTGCATGCTGATGTGTTGTGATTTAAGAGTTGCCCAAAAGTTTCCATATGCACACACACACACACACACATACACATCTCACCACTACACGTCCTACAACTGTCTCACTCCCAAAGTTTCTCTTCACAAGGTTCCTGGAAACTCTTTCTGTGGTATAGCTGACCCTGGAGATGATGACTCTTTTAGAAGTTAAGATACCAGCACACTTTGTCAGATATACATGACGTTAGAGAAGGCTGTACAATGCCAGTACAATGGGCACTAGATATATGTATTTGTTTAAATGAACCAAATTTAAACTTCAGCAAAACAGTGTCCGCTTTTCTGAACCTCTTGTTGGTTTTGGGAAACCACCAGCCCTCGGCACATAGAGCTGATCAAAGCACAGCCAGTCAGAGCTGTGGGGTCAGAGCTTGCTGACTGAAGACAACGCAACTCCAAGCCCCTATCTTTAAAACCTCCCATCTAACCTTGATTTGAATCTTCACGGGCAAGGAAAGGTCTACCTGGGAGGGCGAGTTCACACACACAAAGCTCACACCAACTTCTCTCTGTCTCGGCCTGGTCTCCACATAGCAGCCAAGGACCAGGACCCAGAGACCACACAAGCTGGCTGATCTCTCTTCACACCAGAAGTCAGTGCTGAGAGACTTCAGTCCCAAACTGTAGCTGAAGTCACTTGTCTGGAGAAGGACTGAACATGCCCGCTGCCTGCTGTGTGCAATGGAGGAAGGTGTCCCTGGGCCAGCCAGCATCCAGACAGCGGCCCCTGGTGGAGCACAGGCCATCAGGGAAGTCACAGGGCCCTGGGGGAAGGGATTGACTGGGCAGACAGGGCCTCACACACCAAAACCAGGGTCACTCGGGACATCTTCATGATGCCCCAAGCAGAGGGTGAATTTGCCAGGGCTGCTCCTGACAGGAGATCCCTAGTGGCACAGTAGACAAAGCACTGGGCTGCTGACTGAAAGGTCAGCGATTCAAATCCACCAGCTACCCTGAGGGAGAAAGATGAGCTGCCAGTAAAGACTTATAACCTTGGAGACCCTCAGGCCTGTGGGGTCTACCTGAGTTGTAATCAACTTGACAGCAATAAGCTTGGTGGGTTTGGGGATTGTTTTGGTATCCTGGCAAAAATGGCTAAATTAAATAGGAAGGAAAATCAAGCCAGTTCTGCCTGAGTGTCCTGAGTGGCCCTGGAGGAGACAATACACCCCGCGGGGTTTGCCTCACCTTTAGCCCTCGGCGCTGCCAGTGGGTTCAAACCTCCAACCTTATGTTCGCAGCAGGGTACATAACTACTGCACTGCCCGTGTCTAAACTGCTGCCTATAAAATTCCAAGACAGCAAGTCCCCCAGAGGTTGAAAAACAACCAGTGTGCTTCAAGCTGCCACATGCCATAAGGAACAGGCGAGGGACCCAGGGCCTTCCACAAAATCACCCCAGCCGACAGCTCCTCGCCCTGCGGCTCTGACGCACGCATATGCGCGCACAGGCTCCCACTCAGCCGGGTGTTTCGGTGGCAAAACTGCCCTCCAAGTTCCAACAGAGCCCAAGCAGCTTCCACAGAGTCACTGAAGCACTTCTTCCCACTCCCTTTACTCTCCTCCAATCCCCCTACCATTATTCCACCTCACAGCCAAGGAAACGACTCCAAATGCCCAGAAATTACTAACACAACCAGCAGGACCAAGAAGGAAAAGGTGAGCAGAACGAAGATGCCAGAAACTGGGTCTGAGCAGGCTCCTGGCCAGGTGACAGCTGGTGAGGCATGGTCGTCAGGAAGCCAACCTGGGTGTGTGTCCTGGGGGGGGTGAAGTCTGGGTGTGCTTGAGGAGGGAGAAGTCTGGGTGTCCTGGGGGGGCGAAGTCTAGGTGTCCTGGATGGGGGTGAAGTCTGGGTGTACTTGAGGAGGGCAAAGTCTGGGTGTCCTGGAAGGGGGCGAAGTCTGGGTGTCCTGGATGGGGGTGAAGTCTGGGTGTACTTGAGGAGGGCAAAGTCTGGGTGTCCTGGAAGAGGGTGAAGTCTGGGTGTCCTGGGGTGGGGGCGTAGTCGGGGGGACCTGTGTGTTTTATTCACAGGTACAACTCACACTTGGTGCAAGAAAGCAGAAACCCAGCATGCCCTCTGCCAACCCCACCCCCCACCCCCGGCCCCTACAGCACACAGCAAGCTGCAACACGCCTCCAATGACTTCTGGTCTTCAGGAGCCAAGGCGGGGAAAGCCTTCAGGTTACAGCCATCCAGTTGTTATGAGCGTGTGACAGGGTGGGGCCTGAGCGTGAGCAGGAACCGACAGGGAAATCCTAGCTGAGGAGGCGGCTGGTGCCACCACGATGACATCTGGGCTCGGGCTGACCCTGGAGATGACCCCGGAGTGGGGCACCACTCAACAGCTCTGGGAAGGGGGCCTGGCGTTCTGGTTTCCTAGAGGCAGAACCCCTGCATTGTGGCCCCTTTCAGGTCAGGAACTGAACTCTCCCGCACTCGTAAACTCAATTTTCAATCAAGCACTGGATAGACCCATGAAGTAAACAACAGAGCCAGAACTCCTGGCCAAACTAGGTCCAAAGAGCAACTTGTGCCTCCAGGTGACATTCAGAGGGCAGGAAGGGGTAGGATAGACGGACTGTTGGAAATGGGACACATGGCAGTGGCAGGAAGCGTGTTCACACAGTAGGGACTGCTATCAGTGTAAAACAGAATGTGCGTTGTCAGGGGAGGAGTCATTTGCTCTGCTAACTTTTACTCAAATCTCTCTCTCTCTCTCTGTCTCACACACACACACACACACACACACACAAGAAGTTAAATCTCTTGATCTTTAAATGTTGGCAACAATTTCCTATTTTGAACACCTGGCGTGGGCTCATATCAAATCAGATAAATGAGTCACGTAACTGCAGGATCTCTGAGGTGTGGCCTCCTCAGGGTGGGGTCTGGCTTCTCCAGACAGACAGACACCTTTGGGGTTGTCTCATTAGAATGTTAGTGTTTCTAGGGTGACTTGAGCCTGGGAACTGGTACATGGGTTGGTATATCACGGTCCCAATGTGGGCTTGATCGGAATTTTAGTTGCTTTTTTTTACATGTCGTCATTAACACAATATATGTACTCCCAAAGGGATTTGGGTTTTTCGCAAAACAACAAATTAGTTTCATTATTTGTTGTAGTTGTTGTTTGTTGTCACTGAGTTGAGCACGACTCATAGTGACCCTATGAACAAAAGACTTGAAGCCTTTCTATAACTATTGTTATTTCTTATAGTTTAGTTTCCAGAGGCACGTAGTGTAGGAAGTGGATGCCACTCCTGCTTCTAAACCTGTCTCAAACTGGGAGCTCCACCAACCACTGTTCACCATGGGTAACCGTTATGGCATTTGACACCCCAATGGCGCAAGGTTCAGCATCACAGCAACCCCAGGTCACCTCAGTACAGCAAATTGACAGAAGATTGTTATATCACTTAGAAGAATGTTCCTCCAAAATATAGTAACAACCAACTTTTAAATACAAAGGCCCTCCACAAAGATTTTCTTCACTTTAAACAAGAGGTTTAAATTAAAAATAACCAATACAATATGTTGTTATGTACTGTTGAGTTGCCTAAAACCTATAATGACCCTATATACAGCAGCTCTGAACCCTTCCCTGTCCTGAGCCAGTCACTGTATCTATCAATCCATCTCATCCAGGATCTTCCTCTCCTGTGCTGTCCCTCCACCCTTCTGAACATGATGACCTTCTCCAAGGGCCAGTCTCTCCTGGCCACATGCCCAAAGT
>NW_006399761.1:26458965-26461518 GCF_000299155.1 Elephantulus edwardii | reverse complement strand
CTAACAAACTTAATCTCTTCTCCATCTATCATGGTGCTGCCAATTGGTGAATCTTTTCACTAATTGATTCTAGAATCAACTGGTGAGAATCTTTGTCTTCTTGATGTTGAGCTTCAATCCATATTGAAGACTCCAGTCCTTGATCTTCTGCAGTAAGTGTTTCAGGTCTTCTCTAGTATCATCTGCATATTGTAGGTTGTTAGTAAGTCTTCCTCCTATCTTGATGCTACACTCATAAAGCCCTGCTTTCGCCAATGATTTGTTCTGCATACAGATTGAAAAGGTATGAGAACAGATTGTATCCCTGGCACACTTCTTTCCTGATTTTGAACCATGCAGTGTTTCCTCACTCTGTTCTGAGAACTGCCTCCTGGTCCAAGTATAGGTTTCGCATAAGCACAACCAAGTGTTCTGGGATTCCCATTCTCCTCAAGGTCAGACACAATTTGTTGAGATCCACACAGTCAAATGCCTTTGCATGTTGTTGCTATTGTTGTTATGTGCCGTCGGGTCCCTTGCGACTCATAGCGACCCTATGTACAACAGCCCTAAACCCTGCTCTAACCTGTGCCAATTGCACTGCCTCTGACACACTCATCCTGATTACTCCAGTCACTGAATCAATCCACATCATAGAGGGTCTTCCCCTCTTGTGCTGTCCCTCCACCCTCCCAAGCATGATGTCCTTCTCCAAGGACCTGTCCCTCCTTACGACATGTCCAAAGTATGTCAGTCGAAGCCCCAAAATCCTTGCCTCTAAGGAGCAGGCCGGTTTAACCCTATCTAGGATGAATCTGTTTATTTTCTTTGCAGTCCATGGTACATTCAATACTCTTCTCCAGCACCACAGCTCAAAGGCATCAATTCTCCTTCTATCCTCGCTAGTCATTGTCCAACTCTCTGATGTGTAACAAGTGATTGCAAAGACCATGGCCTGTATCAGATGCATCTTAGTCTCCAGAGTGACACCATTGCTCTTCAGTACTTTAGAGAGGTCCCTAACAGCAGACTTTCCCATCGCAATACGGTTTTTTATTTCCTGGCTACTGGTGCCAAAAGTGTTGACTGTGGAGCCAAGCAGACTAAAGTTGTTAACAATCTCAATCTCTTCACCATCCATCCTGATGCTGCCAATCCACCAGAGCTCTGCCTTTGCATAGAGTTTCCTTTATTTTAGCAAAAATTCTATCACATAATAGAACCCATAGTTGTATTGAAGGTAATAAAATTTAAAAGCAAAGCCAAACCACAACCAGTACCATTCAATTGACTCCACACTGAGCTCTCTTGTAGGGCAGGGTAGAGCTTCCCCCAAGGCTGTAATCTTTATGTAAACAAACGTCTGTATTATTCTCCTGCACAGAAGCTAGTGGATTTGAACAATCAACCTTTTGGTTAGCAGCTGAAGCCACCAAGGCTCCTTTTCTTAGCTTATAGTCTTTGGAAATCCTATGGGCTGCAGTTCTTCTCTGAAGCTCTTGAGATCAGCAAAAATTATGATTTGAATGAAATTCCATGAGACAAATTAGTATTTCATCCAACCCTTCATACACATGCTGTTTTATAACATTAATTACCATATTCACAATATGGTTATACTTTCCCCATTTCCTCCCTGTTATTCTCAGCTCCCTTTATCCTTCAATCCTGCCTCTTTCTGCCTTCAGGGCTTTATCTTTGGACCAACACTGTTCTATTTGTCCTTTTGTGAAGGAGTGACTGTGCTCCTGGTGTTGTTGGCCACTGTATTAGGCTCATCACTATAACAAACAATACAGTGTTATTGGTCACTCTGTATCATTTGGCTGAAAATTGAGCAACAAGGGTAAGTTCTAGTCCAAGTTTGAAAGATGCAGTCTCAGGGTCTAATCTTGGTTAGACCAGTAAGCCTGGCCTTGCTTAAACATTTTTCCGTTTTAGAGCATCATTACTTTGGGTCATTATCTGTAAACGGTTCCCGTCTAATTCTTCTGCTCTCAGTGTGGTGGATGGAGGCTGAGGTCTGCATGGGCCATTTGTCTTTTGAACTAATTGTTTCCAAGCGTCTTTGATTTTCTTCACTCTTCTTTATTCCAAACAGTGAAAGAATAGTAGTTGCACTTTGATCATTGGAATTTCACTTCTTTTTAAAAAGCCCACTTCTCTCAAGAAACCCACTCTCAGGTTTTGTCTGCCAAAGTTGAGTTGTAGGTGTCCCAGTTCACCGGTAACAGTCCCTACTGCTTCCCGGTCATCTGTGTATGATGCCACCTGGCCCTGCCGGAGTAGGCTGGGGTCTGGTTCCACAGGTATGGACAGGGGCTGCCTTCAAAGGACATAGAGAGACCACGGCAGTCCTGTGCCTTGTGACAGACCCTGGAAATGTAGTTTATCTTTCAATATGACTTTTCTAGCCTTAGTTTTGTATCAAAAGGAATTGGCAGATACAGAAGAATTTAATGAAATAACATTTGAGCAAGAGCCTATGGTGATGAAGGAAGAAGTTCAAGCTGCTTTGAAGGAAATAGCAAAAAATAAGGCCCCCGGAATAGATGGTATACCAAGTGACATATT